>NC_141161.1:12083189-12452356 GCF_053477565.2 Lygodium microphyllum | reverse complement strand
GAAGAGAGTCGCCTCGACATGCTATTCTCTCCAACAAGAGATAGGGAGAGAGAGATTTATAGGCTGAAGGTATGGCTCCCAAATGGAGGGAGACGCACACCAATGGCAATCCCGCGTCAAACAATGGAGCCATTGTTCAGGGCATTACCATTATTCCGAATACAATGTTGGGTACAAATAATTCATCTCCAAATACCCAGGTATTAATTGCCATCTTCTCTATTCGTGAGTCATAGGTTATATCGCTTAGTTATGCGCATGAATTCACGTAAGGTAGTAGCTTGAATTTATTTCCTATTGTTATGATTTGGCATTTTTATTATTCCTTTTAACCTAACTTATTTGCATATGGCTTATTTGATGATAGAGCAACTACAAGGAAGAATTAGTCAAGGGATACAAGTCGCATCATTGCTAAAAAAATATGTCATTAAGAATCATGAATAAGAGAGTATCGATTTAAAGTTTGGGCACTTCAAAAGTACTTAGCCTAAGAGCCCAAATATCAAGAAACCCTAGATTCTAGCTCAATGCAAGGCCTATTAGAGTCTAGTTTACCTGAGATTATCTAGCACTTATCTTATCGAGTGTTTACACATTGTGCCTATAACATGTTTGATACATGGGAATAATTTCCTCTTGGTTCATGGCTTGAGTAGGGACTATTACAAGAAATTAATGATAAGGATTGAAACTAAGATGTCTTAGGATCTATTTGTTAACTACGACTTCCACCAATCTGGTTTAGGGTTGTATTATCGATCAATGTAAGTGACCTATAGAACTTATGTCACAAACAATATTTGAAACCTTCACCTATGCCTTATCTGAGGGAAGGAAGTGTTAAGAAACATTTTGCATATTATCGCTCTTTGATCCCAAGGGCGAGAGCAAATGTGCAAAGGAAATGTTATCGTGTCTATTCTTGCAATGTTTGGAAAAGAATACCATTTTTCTATTGGTTAATCGAACAACATGCTAAATGCTTTTACAATCAACTGATTGGATTGTGGTTTGGATGATTATTCCAAGTACTTATATTTGATGGTAAATGCATGGCAGGGTCCAATAATGACAAGTTGCCATGGGAAATAAAGGAATGTTTTCCTGGAAGATGATATTAGGCTGATTGCCTTGATTGTGCTTGATTCTTAATTGGGTTAATTAAGGAATGATATTTTACGTGGATGGATCGTCTTCAAGGTCACATTGTGCTTCAACCCGATAGGGAACTGTGATTCATGGGCCGAAGGTTGAGTGGTGAAAAGGCCAACCAGGGAATTTGTGTCTCACACCTAGGTTGCTTGGGGTCAGTGGAGCTCTAGACACCCCTTGCTTAGTCCAGAACACAGTTGAAGGCTGTCGTGAGCCCAACATCTAGAAACGTTGGAAGATTTTGTTCTAGATAATGGATGGAAATTATGGTGCCATGTGTTTTGGATTGGGGACTTCTACTGGACAGAAGGGATACATACTTTCTCCTATATGGGCACGAGACAAAGATTAACATGAAGATAAGTTAAGGAACTTGTTTTAACTTGTTTGTCAAAGGATTTCTTGCTCTGTATTTGTGTTCATGCCATGAATTATGCGAACAAACCGTGATCCTAAAAAGTATTAATTAAGGAAGCTGGTATTAAATGTCACACATAAATGTGATATGACCTTATTAGAAAATTAAAGCTATCAAGGGAACCCGGTGGGCAAAACCCCAAGGGGTCTACGACGGGGTGGCCCCAGATAACTGGGAGGCATTTGACCTTTAGGTATTGCTAGGATAGAACCCAATTCATTCCATTCTAGGGAACCAGAATGGGACTATGCCCTAGGGCAGAGAGGTTGAGTGATGCATCCCTCTCATTTTCCATTCTCTTTGAACCAAGTGTGGTATGGATCTGCTTTGGATTGGGTATCTTTACATAAAGTAGAATGTCCAAAAATCGATACTAGAATGTTGTCATGAGACCTTGACTCCTAGAAACCTAGATTTCACATCGATCCTAGTAGTTCAACCGCAAACATTCCGTTGCGAGGCAAACTCGGGAAACCCTAGGTGACAAACCCCAGAACATTTCATGGAAGTGCCGAGTGGCGATGCCTAGATTCGGACCGCTAAAACATGCTTGGACACATTACTGTTGAGATTCAAGGGAATTGAAGGAGTAGTAAATAGGAGTAAGACATGCTCACCATGGTTCTAATACCATGTTGAAGGAAATTGATCTCGAGCACGGCTGTAGCTATGGAGGATGGAATGTAGTAACTAGAACCATGACAACATAGGAAAATTGCACTAACTGTTACTCGATTGAATAAGATTCCAAGATAGAATGCTTAGACTCATAAACATAATCCCAAGTAGGACACGAAAGGGACTTACAGTGAAGTACAAAGTACAATAGCATTTCATTGAAAAGTGAACCAAGTACATGCCTTTATAGCTTTCTAGCTTCTCCACTCTCCTTATTGTGCTTATGGGATACAAGTCTTCTCATCATGTAGCATACATCATATGACCTATTTTCCAACACAGAGGTGGGAGCTCAACAACCAAAAACTTTACATGAGGCCATACAATTGGTAGAAAAATATTCCTTGAAGTATAAGACAAATGTAGGAAATTTTCAACAAAGGAGTTTGGGCAATATTTTTTCCAATCAACCTACAAAATATGTGCAAGTTTTTAACTAATCAAGAGACACTTTAAATCAAGAAAATAGAGAAAAGTACCAACTTTCTCTAGTGTTGATGCCTCTAAATAGGGTGGAAATTATGCACAAAAATAGGGTACTTTTTTTAGAAATGTGATTGAGACAAGAGGCAAATTTTCAAGAGCTGAAAGTGCTCCTAAATTGTCCCAAAATACTTCTAAAAGCAATTTCCTTCCTCACAATGACAAGCTCAGAGAAATGCATACCAAAGGATTATGTTTCAAATGCGGGGAGAAGTGGTTGCAAGACCATAAGCTAAAGTGCAAAGCCAAGAATTAAAAAATCAATATGGTAATCACTCAAGATGTGGAAGTTGAAGAAGAAGAGGATCAAGAGGAAAATTTATTACATACTGAAGTTGCTACCCATTGACATGGAATCATCCTTGCGGTACAAGTTTCCAATGGTGCATATGAGTCTAGTAAATAAGTGTGTCCATGTACTTCAATTTAACTATCACCCTCTTGTATAATACAAGTGGATTTGATCACTTTGGATATGGGGCCTATTGACATTGTTATTGGATGTAATTGGCTAAAAATACTTGGCAAATTTACTCTAGATTTGGAGCAAATGCAAATGGAATTTTATTGGCAATGATAGCACATAGAATTGAAAGACATAGACCAAAAACATATAGAAATCATCTGCATGAAGAAATTACAAAAGGAAATCAATGCCAAGTCATATATCTTCACTGTTTTGCTTGCAAAAGTAGATGAAGAGCAATCATCAAATTGGCCGTCTTCTTCTACAAAGAAAATGGATCCAAGATTGGAAGAGCTATTGGAGGAACACAAGGATTTATTTTAGCCACCATCATCTTTTCCTTCAAAGCGAGAGGTTGATAACCCTATTGACTTGTTGCCCAATACAAAGCCCATCAACAAACCTACCTATCGCTTATCCAAGTTTGAGAGGGAAGAGGTGGAGCAACAAATCAGAGAATTGTTGCAAATGGGTCTAATTCAATCAAGTCAATCACCATTTGCCTCTCCAGTGCTCTTAGTCAAGAAGAAGGATGGATAATTTCATATGTGTATTGATTATCAGGATTTGAATAAATCAACAATCAGGAATAGGTATCCTATTTCCCGAATTGATGATCTTTGGAATGAACTTAAAGATGCAAATGTCTTTGCCAAAATCGATCTTTGTTCAGATTATCATAGAATTTGAATGAAGGAAGAAGATGAGTTCCAAAGAGCTTTTAGAATTGAAAGGGAGTCATACCACTTCTTGGCTATACCATTTGTACTTTCCAATGTACCCACTATTTTTCAAGCCCTCATGAATAAAATATTACAACCTTTCTTGTTCACAAAAGAGTCCTTATTTTCTTTGATGATATCCTTATCTATAGTAAATCCAAGGATGAGTATTTGAAGCATATATGAGAGATCTTTATCACATTATGAAGACACACTATTTGCCAAGATGACAAAGTGTTCATTTATGGAAGATGAAGTAGAATACTTAGGTCATATTGTGGGAAAGTATGGAAGTAGAGTGGATCCCAATAAGGTGAAATATGTTAAAGAATGGCCTACTCCTACTAATGAAACCTCTTTGATTCCTTGGGTTATCATCCTTCTATAGGACGTTCATCAAGAATTATGCTCATGTGGGGGCTCCATTGATAGATAGACTTTAAAAATAGGCTTTCTTTTGGGACTCTATAGTAACCAATAAACGTTTTAATGAGCTAAAATCTCTTTTAATTTTAGCACCTATCCTTGTATGCCTGTATTTCTCCAAGGAGTTTATCATATATGCAGATGCTAGTGGAAGAGGAATTGGGAGTGTTTTATATCAAGATCATGGAGTCATAGTAGCTTCTGAAAGTCGAAAGATTGATGACAAGGAGGTTATATTACATGTTTATGAGTAAGAGATGTTTGCAATATTTCACGCTATTAAAAAGTGACATCATTACATCTATGCATAATATTTTCACGCGATAAAAGTTAGTTAGTTAGTTCAAAAGTTAGTTAGTCAATTAGTAAGTTAGTAAGATTACTAACTAAACACTAACTAAGGTAAAAAATAACTAATGTTAATAGCTAATAATTTTTATTGAATTAAAAATATATTTTAAAAAATCGAGAATCGTAAATCTAATATTTTTCTCATATTGATAAGGACCATAGCCAACCTTCAGGGAAGTTACAACGTGAATGAGAGTTATGTGCCATATTAATCATTAATGATAATGTTTATAATATGGATGGTTCAAAGATATTAGATTTTTTGGAAAAAAAACTAGTATATTTTAGATATTATCCTAAAAAGACAGAACTAGATGACATTTAAAAGAAAAGACAAGTGATGTATTAGCTAGTTTTGGAGATTTTATAAAAGGAAAAAGTATAAAAAGAGAGATTGGCAAAATCACACACGTCGCAATCGCAGTCTACAGGTAGTAGACAGCACTTCGAACAGAGAAAAGAAGGAGTGAACTAAGAGCTTTCTAACCAAGTGTGTTGGGGGTTTTACCCATCTTTTGGAGCCTATGGAACCATTTGATTTATGAGTTAAGTATCGGATCACTGATTTTTCCAAGAGTCCCTCCACCAAGAACTCTTGTTCTCAGCCTTATCCTCTCCTCCTCTCAAATTCATTATAAATATGAGGCATAGGGAGGCACAAGAGAGCATAAGGAGACCCCGAGAGGCTGCAAGAGAGAGGTAGAGAGAATGATACCCCTCCAAGATATTGAGAGAGAGAGAGAGAGAGAGAGAGAGAGAGAAGAGTTACCTTGAGAGGCTACACAATTCCCTCTATCTCGATCCTTGACTTAACCATCTTTTCCTATGCTCTCCCATCTTGAATTTATTCTGCCTTCCTAATCTCTTGAGTCACTACAAGGATAGGGAGGCATAGCGACGACACTTTCCAACACAAAATAGCGGTGCCACTATTTGCGATGCAAATAGCAACAGGGCTCAGATGAAAAAATGCGGGCCGAAACCTGAGCGCATTATTTTGCATGAATGAACAAAAGAGAGAGTGAAAGGGAGAGCAGAAGAGAAAGAAAACTCCATCTTACATTTGAGAGAGAGAAAGAGAAAAAGAGAGAGAAAGAGAGAAACAGAGAGAAAGAGAGAAACAGAGAAAGAGGGAGAAGGAAAGCTTCTCACCGCCGCCACCGCCATTTGCGAAGAAGAGGAAGTGTATGGAGGGCGAAGAGGAGCCGTCGTCGCAAAGAGGAGCCACCAAATCCATCCTCGGGCCTTTGCAGTGATTGCATTGTTCCTTTTTGCTTTGTTTTTATTTTTTCTCCTTTTCTTTTACTTGTTTTTATTAAAAATCATGTGTATTGAGAGAGGGAGAGGAAATGAGAGAGGGAGAGGAAGAGAGAAAAGAAAAGAAGGAACAAGAGAGAAAGGGAGAAAACATTAAACATAATAGGGAAAGAGAGAAAGAGAGGGAGAGGGAGGGAGGGAGGGAGGGAGAGAGAGAGGGAGGGATAGGTTGTTGTTATTGTTGTTTTTGGTTTATTTCATCTTCTCTTTTTTTCTTGTTTGTTGTTGCAGTGGCAGTGGCAGTGGCAGCAGTAGTTGTTGTTTAATTTCTTATTTTTCTTGTTTGTTTTTGTTGTGGTAGTCATAGTCGTGGTCGTAGTCGTTGTAGTCGTGATTGTAGTAGTAGTACTAGTAGTAGTAATTGTAGTTTTCTTGTTTGTAGTAGTAGTAGTACTAGTAGTTTTTTTTTCTTTTCTTGTTTATTATTGTTTAGTTTTCTTGATTGTTGTTGTTGTAATAGTAGTTTTTTCTTCTTTTCTTGTTTGTTGTTATTGTAGTAGTAGTAGTTGTTGTTGTTGTTGTTTTTTTCTGCTTCTTTTCTTGTTTATTGTAGTGATAGTGGTAGTGGTAGTGGTAGTGGTTTATTGTTGTGAAAGTCGTAGTCGTAGTCATCGTAGTAGTAGTAGTAGTAGTAGTAATAGTAGTAGTAGTAGTAGTAGTAGTAGTAGTAGTAGTAGTAGTAGTAGTAGTAGTAGTAGTAGTAGTAGTAGTAGTAGTAGTAGTAGTAGTAGTAGTTTTTATTTCTTGTTTATTGTTGTTTAGTTTTCTTGTTTGTTGTTATTGTTGTGGTAGTGGTAGTAGTAGTAGTTTTTTCTTCTTTTCTTCTTTGTAGTAGTAGTAGTAGTAGTAGTAGTAGTTTTTGTTTTTGTAGTTATTGTTTTTTCTTCTTTTCTTGTTTATTGTAGTGGTAGTAGTAGAGAGAGAGAGAGAGAGAGTTGTTGTGGTAGTCTTAATCGTGATTGTAGTCGTCATAGTCGTGATTGTAGTAGTAGTACTAGTATTGGTAATAGTATTTTTCTTATTTCAACTTGTTATAGTAGTAGTAGTAGTAGTTTTTCTTTTCTTGTTTATTTATTTTTAGTTTTCTTGTTAGTAGTAGTAGTAGTAGTAGCAGCAGCAGCAGCAGTAGTAGTAGTAGTAGTAGTTTTTTCTTCTTTTCTTGTTTGCTGTTATTATAGTAGTAGTAATAGTAGTAGTAGTTGTTGTTGTTTTTACCTTTTTACTTGTTTATTATAGTGGTAGTGGTAGTGGTTTGTTATTGTGGTAGTAGTGGTAGTGGTAGTGGTAGTGGTAGTGGTAGTGGTAGTGGTGGTGGTTTTCTTATTTGTTATTGTTGTTGTAGTAGTTTTTTTTTTTCTTATTTATTTTTGTTTGGTTTTCTTGTTTGTTGTTGTTGTAGTAGTGGTAGTAGTAGTAGTTTTTTCTTCTTTTCTTGTCTGTAATAATAGTAGTAGTAGTTGTTGTTGTTTTTTTTTTCTTCTTCTTCTTTTCTTGTTTATTGTAGTGGTAGTGGTAGTGGTAGTGGTAGTGGTAGTGGTAGTGGTAGTGGTAGTGGTAGTGGTAGTGGTAGTGGTAGTGGCAGTGGTAGTGGTAGTAGTAGAGAGAGAGAGTTGTTATGGTAGTCTTAGTCGTGGTCGTAGTCGTCATGGTCGTGATTGTAGTAGTAGTAATAGTAGTTTTCTTGTTTGTAGTAGTAGTAGTAATACTAGTAATAGTAGTTTTTTCTTCTTTTCTTGTTTATTATAGTGGTAGTGGTAGTAGTAGTTTTTCTTTTCTTGTTTATTGTTGTTTAGTTTTGTTGTTTGTTGTTGTTGTTGTTGTAGTAGTGGTAGTAGTAGTAGTTTTCTCTTCTTTTCTTGTTTGTAGTAGCAGTAGCAATAGCAGTAGCAGTAGTAGTAGTTGTTGTTTTTTTTTCCTTTTTTTTCTTGTTTATTGTAGTGGTAGTGGTAGTAGTAGAGAGAGAGAGTTGTTTTATTAAAGGAAATTGGTAGTAGAGAGAGAGATGTTTTGTTAAAGAAAATGAGAGAGAAAGAGGAAGAAGGAACGAGAGAGAGGGAATAAACATAAAACATAATAAAGAAAGAGAAAATGAGGGAGAGATGGAAGGAGAGAAGAGAACGCATGGATAAAAAACAAAGAGAGAGTGGTAGCGAGGTCCGATGAGGTCCAGTGCAATACCACGAGATGGGAAACACTCCGACATACATTAATTTGTGGGTGGGTGGAGACTTTACATACGTTAATTTTGCTGAGTTACAAGAGAAGAAATCCCTTCTGAAACAATTTAAGAAAGAAAAAAAGAATGATAACGAAAACAAATTGTTTATCGTAACGTAGACCAAATGGAAAATGATGAAGGTCGTGATGTTCAAGATCGCAAGGCATATCTTAATCAGCGAGTCCCATGTCCTTGCTCTCAATGTAAGCTGGAAATTAGACGAATATGTGGATTGTCTATAGAACACATACAACGCTTTGGCAATTTTCAATCTGAGATCATTGATTAGGCGATCTGAGTTTTTAAGCAAATGGTAAGAAAAGTATATATCAATCACTTTTTGTATTCGCAAGCTAATTGAATACCATATAAAAAAACACTTGGTGTAGTTGGTAAATTTTCTATCCATGGAGGTGGCGTCTCGTCCCAAGGAGGAGTGCACCCTTTGCAGCTAGTTAGAAGGGTTCATGCGCATGCGATGGATGGAGTGCTTGAGCCAATCCACCTCTTGGAAGGTACTAGCCAATCTATGCCATCAATATTAGAGGAGACAAGCAGTCTTCCAGACTTACCTACAATCTTGGAGCCTGAGATGGAGGCAATGATCGATGCATTGATGCCCATGGATGTCGAGACTTCTGATCCGCTTAGAGAGAAAGCATCCATACCATTATATGATGGGTGCCGAGTATCTCGCCTAAAGAAACTGCTTGTACTCCTAAGTGTGTAAGAAAAATATAGGTGGAGCGATGCGAGTGTGACCGAGTTGTTCAGGTATCTTATAGGTACGCTTTGTTGATTTCTTTTCGGCACTATCATAAAAAACATTTGTGCTTTTTTAAGGTGTTTTATGATTTTTTTCAGGTTACTAAAGTATCATATATTACCATTTGCAAGTACCATGCCTAAGTCTCATGATGATGCATGACACATTTTACGAAAACTTGGCATGGACTACAATAGCATCCATGCATGTATCAATGATTGCATACTCTTTCGAGGAGAATATGAGACTATGGAGACATGCCAAAGTGTGGTGCTCACAGGTATCAATAGGACTTGCAAGGAAAAACCACCCCTCAAAAAGTTCTTAGATACTTTTCACTTATCCCTTGCATAAACCACATGTTTTGTACGCCCGGCATGGCGAGCTTGACAATATGGCATGCACAGAATAGGTCCACAAATGGGGTTCAATGAATATCCGCAGATTCATGCATATGGAGCCACATTGACTCTACCTTCCTAGGCTTTGCTTGAGAGACAATGAATATTTGGCTCGGTCTTGCTATCGATGGCGTAAACCCATTCAGTCTATGCTCAACTTCTTACAATGTGTGGCCTATAATCCTTGTCAACTAGAATATCCCTCCATGGATTTCTAGGAAGAAAGGATATCTCATCCTTAGCTTACTTGTTCCCAGCCACTATAAAGTAAAAAATATGGACGTGTATCTTTGTCCATTAGTCGATGAGCTTAAGATTTTGTGGGAGGAGGGGGTCACCGTGTAAGATATGAGCAAGCGCGATGGTCGACGGTCCGCCAATATTCAATCCATTCTCATGTGGACCATGCATGACTTTCCGGGATTCGGAGAGTGCTCATGTAATTAGGCTTCTGTTATCCTTGGTAATATCTATTATAGCTCATTCAAGTTTGTATTCACTAGATAGAGGTGTTGGGACGACATGATTACCTCAGGTTATCATGCATGTCCATTGTGTGGGCCACAATTAGACTCCTGAAGGTCACGACCCATGAAAAAGATGGTATATCAAGGACACATTGCTTTCTTGCCAAAGGTTCATGAACTCAGGAAAGGTTTTCTTGGATGACCTCGAGCACGTATGAATGCCCAAAGTTGGTACGAGCTGAAAATGGTCCACACGGAGTCACATCCAAACGGAATGCGACGGTTCTCAGTTTTCTATGAGTTGCCATATTGGACCCACTTACAGATTAATCACTTGTTGGATCCCATGCATATTTTCAGGAACGTAGGCAGCTTGCTATGGGACCACATCATAGGAAGGAGAGACACTATAGGGGCACGAATGGATTTGAAGGAGGTAGGAAAGATGGAGGCGCTTTGGTTGCAATCCAGTGCTAATGGTCGCTTGTAGCTATCTTACACTCCTTGGGTTTTGTCCACTAAAGAAGAGCACATTGTGAAGAAAATAGTCAAGTCTATCCTCACTCTAACGGGTATGATGCGTTCTCTCAGGTCCACGTTGTCTAAAGACAACCAATTAACAGGGCTAAAATCCTATGATTGGCATAAGATGTGTCAGGTTTGTACTACAAATGGATTGTAAGTGGTTTGCGTATTTTGCTATTTGGAGTGTAGTTGTTGTTCATAATGCTTTCTCATTTGTGGCAGTTTGTACTACCGATCGCAATCGCAAGATGCCTTACTCCAAAAATACACAAGGCAATTTATAGGTTGTCAACAATTAGTGCAATGGATTTCACAGAAGGAGATTAAGACATCCTCTATTGAATTCGCGAGGCGGGAAGCAGCGAAGACGGTCTATCTCTTTGAGAAATACCTGCCTACTAGTATGCTCACGATACAAATCCACCTTCTTGTGCATCTTGTAGATGAAGTGGAGATTGTTGGATCTATCCATATGCAATGGATGTTCTTCTTGGAGTGCTTCATGAAAACCCTAAAAGGCTTTGTGCAACAATGAGCTCAACCAGAAGGTAGCATGGTTGAAGGTTGGTTGGTGTCTGAGGCGCTAGTGCATATTTCACAATGGCCACCAACTGTGGATTCAGACAAGAGTATGCTATGGTCGCTAAAGGGCGATGATAGAATGACCAGAGATGTGGTGGTTGAAAATGGGGTAGAAAAAAGAATGGATGTTGCAATGGAGGAGAAAGTGAATCGCTTTTGTATGTTGCACTATGCCTTCATGGAGACGTGGCTCGCTAGGTACCAGCAAGCTAGGAAAGATTAAGAGGAAGCACAATCTGAATTTCGACGTAGTACGCGCCATTGACTGATTCAATATCCTGAGGGCATGGAGGAGATGCCTCAGTTTATGTCAACACGATGGTTGCATGGAGCTTTGACCGCAGCATCTGGTGAAGGGGCATAGATCTCAACTGAGGAGTGGGAATTCTCAAGGGGATGTAGTCTAAAGGTGATGACGTGTTTAGGGTTTGTCGTATTTATATTTTATATGCCACAACTAATTGAGTATTTCAATGTACAGTATAAAATATATAGTGTGGCGTGGTCACATGGATGACATTTTCGCGTGGGGAGCATATTGACAAAATGTACTCCACAACAGATTGTGGTATCATGGCAAGGTTTGAGCAAGAGAGCCGATGAAGAGCAATGGATCCAAACATAGTTATAGATGAGATGGAGTATTTTGGAAACTTGCAAAGTATTGTCACGGTGGATTACCATAGTTTCTCCATGATCCTATTCGATGTGTAGTTGTTCAAAGTGGTACTTGAAGGAGCTAGAGCAACTGTTCGATGAGATCCATCTAGTTTTCCCAAAATAGATTCCGAAAAAAAATGGACAAATTTGTGCGACACGTTTGTGTTGGCAGCCCATTGTGAACAGGTGCATGAACTCATGTGTTTTTTAATTATATTATGACACGGTACATGTCACAATAGTTAAATCTCTCTTGTACATGATTGTGAACATGTAATTTTCTATCCAAACCCCCGACAACCTTGATGGTGGTACATTATACCTTCAGCTCCCCGAAGTGCGAGAGTATGTGATCAAAGCGATGTTCCGAGCATAGATGAGGATAGTATGCAAATAGAGGGGTCGATATTGCAAGGGGGTGGAGGCCACCGAAAGCTTGGAGCATGTAGAGGAGCTAGCATCGGGTAACAATGATGGAAATACAGGAGACAAGAATTATTTGAGAACGAGGTGGATTCATCCTTTTGTGGTGACATATCTATTGACCTTCCAATGTATGCGAAGTTGTGTCAAGAGATTGACATGGGACCATAGGGTACTTCATACTTGGAGCATCCACCTAATTAATTTGTTGACGAATCACTTATCAAGGTATATAAGATGTGCATTTTAAGTAAGATCAATTTTTAAAGATTTATATTACCGTACTTTGTATGATTTATATTGATTATGCTAGCATCATTTTTTGTCTGTGTAGGTGACCTTTGTGGATATTTAGATCATCAGGATGAGTCGAGGGATAAGCGACGAGGAGCTATAGGAGATCTTTACGTGTATGTCTCTAGATTAGATGGCAAGGTTCAGAGATGTGGCAGACCAGGAGCTATCTCAAACACCATCAGGGGATGCTCTATTAGATCTACTTTGGCGTGCTCTGATGCTTCAGTTCCTAGTAGATGAGGTTAACACTCCAGACTTGGGCCAAACAGAGGGAGTGGTTCAGGGGGATACAATGGAGATTCGGATGTAGTGAGCCTGTGGTCGGCTCAGGATACAAGTGCTACTCCTCGCTCTCGTGGCGGTTTGAGAGAGCATGGCTCAGGTGGTTACTATGGAGGTACAAATGCAGTGTCTCTATCTCATCGATCTGCTGGAGTTGCATAACCTTCGGGATTTGTAACACCTGTGGAGACGTCTACTCCAGTCACTCCGGCTTTTGCTCAGCCGTCCGCAAGTGGCACCCATATGGGTGCTACTCCGAGAGATACTACCTCAGTAGGTACACCAGATGTACAAGGGTCTCCTGGATATGCCTACCTAGAGGGGTATGCCTACCTTAGAGGGGTATGCCTACCTTCTAGATGATAGGTCAGAAGCAATCATCATGAATGATGAGGGGAGGAGGGTGATGGCTCGCATGAGAGATTTGTGCCAACAAGTTTTTCGGCACAATGTCTTGAATCATTGGAAGAACATACCGGAGAAGAGCAAGGACTACATAGTAGCATCCTTGCATGAGGAGTTTCCAGTACCAGCCCACAGCAGTAGATAGGTTTTCTACGGGCTAGATGATGGAGTACATGCATGCATACATGTTACACAGATGATCGAACACATGCAAGGCACTCAAGAGTGGGGCTTCAAAGCCCGAGTGGCTAGATGCAGATGAATCGCACCGACTTAGGGAGGAGGCTACAGATTCTCCAGGACATTGGAGACAACAGTGCAAGGCGACGAGGGCACGACTAGAGGCTGGAGTGGTCCATCATCTTGAGAGTGACGGCCACAAGACATATCTGGAGGACTTTGAAGTTTTTCTTTTGTTTAGCTTGCTTATTTTTTTGCAATATCCTTTGTACTGACAATCGTGTTTCTAATAGTTGTATTTTGTTTTCTTTGCACCACTCCATTACAAATCATGATCCCACTACCCTTGAGACTTAATATGCAGAGAGGCACAGTCTCACTGCATTGATCGACCGATTGTATGGACACGACGGCCCTGTAAGTCACTCATATTTCTTGTCCGTAGTTACTATGTTTAATTAGAATGCATTATTGTATGGTGAACTGATGTGTAGGTTTTTTTTTTTGCAGAGTCCGTTTAATGCTCCTTTGCAAGGGGGACGAGGTTTCGGATGGCGAGGATCTATAGCTCGCCCTTAGATCCTTGAAGCTCACATACCCTTCTTTTTTGGTCACGTGATCTGTGTAGATATTTTCTATGTAGTAGTACTATCTTGCCATGATTATAATGGTCGATTTCATTATGCGATCGTGAATTTATTTCATGTATCAGTGTTATGATTTTAGTACACTTTGCCATTATTTACACGAGCATTGTACACATTACTGAAACTATTTTGTATGGTCCAAATAAAGCACATAGTGCTTTATGTGCTGAGAGCGGAGTTTTGATGCCAAGAAGTGCTTAGAAATAGCTAAAAATTATGAATATCAAGGGAAAAATATTCAACATCGAAGGCGGCGGCTCCAGCTAGGACAATTTTAAGCACCAAGTGAAATACGACTCTTAAAAGGCGCCCGAGCGACACTTGTTGATTTTTGATAATTTTTCAGACTACCGTGCAGGTTGTCAAGAGTTACCGGCCAATGCAGGATGTCAAGCGAGACGCGCAGAAATTTACAGCACTCGATTTGGAGCCCGGACGAAAAAATGGCCAACAAATGGTCAAGATATGAAAAGGTGGACACTTGGGAGGCCAAAATTGGGCATGCCTTTTGAGTTTGGACCCCTCCCCAAAAAATTGTATGCACCTTTTGATGAAAAAATGTGGAGAGAGAATGTGGAGGCATGGCGTGATGAAGAACGGCCGATTTTTGCGCCTCCTCTCTCCACATCGTGATTTTCTGGCTGTGAAGAAGCTATGGAATGGACAATAGGGGGCAACTTCTCTCTATGGGCCGATCTTATCGCCTGTCTTCACTCATCCAATGGTGGCCTGATAGAAGAGATGAAAATCTAGTATTTCTCTCCCCTCCCTCTCTCTTCCTTAAGGGGTTGTTCTTGTGTGGAAGAAAACAATGAAGAATGATGGAGGAAAGCTTGTCCGAATGAGACCGGATTGCTTCCGGATGGATGAAGTCTTGAAGAGTGTTGTTCTTCAATATGCTGAGCATTAAATGCATGCTAGAAATCAGTCCTATACTCAAGACCAAGAAACCGAGACCTGAAAATAAGGGGTAATGCTATTTTAATGAAGAAAAATGATCTTTTTATGCTATTTGCTTTATGAAATTTTGTTTATATGGGATGAAAGTTCATTATGACATTGTTTTCCATGATTTTTAATTGTTTGCAACCTGAAAATCAGAAAATATGAGGCTACATGGCCGGAATTAATGTTAAAATACATTGAAAACACGCAATTTAAGGGTAAAATTAGGTTTTTGCTATATAAATGAGAAAAATGATATGTCACACCAACTAAATTTGAGTTTTTACTGTTAATGAATCTAAGGGCCACAGCCCACAATCAATTTTCATTTTCAATCATTATTTATTAAAGGAAAATAGACAAAAAATACCCAAAAATG
Source organism: Lygodium microphyllum (assembly GCF_053477565.2). Taxonomy (NCBI): domain Eukaryota; kingdom Viridiplantae; phylum Streptophyta; class Polypodiopsida; order Schizaeales; family Lygodiaceae; genus Lygodium; species Lygodium microphyllum. The sequence goes on along the minus strand of NC_141161.1, from coordinate 12,437,163 downwards.
GAAAAAATGGGTTTAAAAATAGAAAAAAATGGAAAACGGCTTGAGAAAAATTAGGAAATTTTATATCTATGTTTGTGCAATGTATAACAATGGCAAAGCACAAGGTTGGCCTAGGTTTGTCCCCATTTCTATGTTTTGTGTGTAATTATCATTTTTTTAAAAGAAAAAAATGCATAGAAACCTATCTAACCGATCAATGATGCAAAATGCTAAGAATTGGATGAAGAGGGATTGAAACACTGAAAGATAAAGAAAAGATTTGACTTATGCATTGTTCTTGGCATATAGGAACGGTTTGAATAAAGAGGATGGTAGCATGGGCATATGGCTCGGTACCTCCTTTCAACGCAGCACGCGTTAGTAAAATTCATGGAAATAATGCTTTATGCACCATGCACAATGCTGATCTTTCTTTTGTCTGAGCACATAGCCATACACAATTTGCATTAAGCATAATAATTAAAAGGTATCAGAAAAACCTCTTGGATACATGGCACCTGTCTTCCTTAGGTTGTGACCAATGATGAGCGTGGGAGGATGTCCTAAGCTGTAGGTTAGTCGTTGGGTCTTAAGGGAAAAGTGTAGTGAGGAATGGTACATCCTGGAATGTAAAATATTAGTACCCTGAGAGGAGTTTTTGCTCGTTTGTGTTATATGTTTAGCAACGCATCAAAGGGCCAATCCTTGCGATGTAGGAGAGCTCAGTGAGGCTCCGACTATTAGTGGGTGGAGTGCCTCCTATGTGTGTGATTGTGGCATTGCCAATGTATAAGGGTTCTCCCTTTGAGGAGTTTTAGGGAAACGTTGGACTATAAACTATAAACGTAGGAATTAAGCTTTAGGGCAGTTTGTCCTTCAGCCTTAGATTGACACTCCTGGTCTGCGAGGCCGTGAGGGTGTTTGTATGTCATGAGCATGAGGTCCGGCTAGGGCTATAGCCAATGCCGGCCCATTTTAGGTCCCATCAGTGGTGCATCTGCCAGGAGCCACTTATAAGTGGTGGTTTTCAGATCTAGGGTTTCTAGGGACCCAAAGGAAGTTGGTTTATGTCCTCTGACAAGGACTGTCAAGCCGAAATGCAAAAAGCAGAACGTGCTGAGAGGGCTAGGCAGCGGTTAGAGATCGTAAGTCGCTATTCTCCTCAAAGGAGTAGCCTAGTACATATAAGAGGCAGTGGTCTTAGTAACTCTACATAGTCTGTTAGGTGTAGGAGGAAGCGTAAGTTCTTCCTCTTCTCCACCAAGTCTACCCACTTCGTGGGGGGGTGAATACACCCGTTCAAGCTCCTATTGTTAATCCGATTGTCGCCATGGCACAACCCATTGCAATTCCTGTAGGGACGCTGGATTTACCAGCTTTAGGAGTTCCCTTGCCCATTTTTAATGGGTTAGCGGAAGAGGATGCAGAATTTCACATTTTTGAATTTCAAAGATTGATGTTCAATTATCGCATCCAAGACGAGGGACATCTCATGATGTTCTTCAATATGATGCTAAAAGGAAGGGCTGCGGTATGGTATCACAACATAGAGTCTGGAACCATAACCACAATTGATCAATTCTATGCAGCTTTCCGAGGAGAGTAAGCCCCTGAAAGAGGTGGCCAATATTGGTTGCGGGTCTTGAATGTAATGTGCCAAGACCCTCATGAGAATGTGAAAGCATATGCCAAGAAGTTGAAGGAAGTATTTCGTAAGTTACAAACTTGCATTCCCATTCCGTCGGATTGCAATACTTTTTGCATGGGTTGGATTTTAATATCCAAGTGCAATTGAGCAGTGTGTCTTGGGCAGATATAGACATCGCTATTACACGGGCAGAGGGAGTAGAAGCACGATTACAAACAACCTACTCCTCTCGAATGAATGTTAATGGGGGTTTAGTACCTGGAGGCAATCCATCATTGATGAATGGAAGTCAAGGGATGCCTATGACTAACCTTAATGGGAAAGGAAGTATGGTTCAGAATGTACCTTTACTGCAAGCTCCTCCCAGTGTGACTATGCCTATAGCAAGTCAGTTGGCTCCACCAAATGTTGGAGGCCAAGTTTCGAATGCTAATGTTGTTCCTGTGGGTCAACAACCAATGTTAAATCAGATTGTTAGGCCAATAGAATGACGGGTCGACGATCAAGGCTATGAGTCGAGTGTGATGCCAGGAGGCATATTCCACGGTGGATTCCGTGCCACAGTGGATTCCGTGAGGTTTTACGGTGGATTCCGTAAACTTAGATGACCGGGGCTCATACGCAAAGAGGATTCTTTGTGCGAGAAGTTGATGGGGACGCCTGTCCTTTTCGGGCGTTTCATTAATTTAGTGTGTACATGGGTGATTCCATAGCGGGTGATTCCGCAAAATGCATATTAAATTAATAAACGTTTATGAGTTTAGAGTGCGCACTCGTAATAAATTAAGGTTAGGATTTATTTCTAACCATTTGATTTATTTATGTAGCTGAAGACTGCTAGGTATTCACTTTTGTCGGTTTAATTGTATTATTTTACTAACAATTGTGAATGCTTCAGTTGATGTGTAGAGATAGCAGCAGTGGCGGAGGAAAGCATTGGAGTCTAGCGGGTATTCGACATTTGGACTATATTTTGATAGGCGCCACGCCTATATTTTGTTATGTCTATTGAGACATCGATTATTGATTATTATTTTGTATGCGCTTATGCGCCCGGATATGTTATTTCTATTTGGACATTGAGATTGGGCGTGCCAGACACTATGGGCACCGTCCATTAGCTTTATTTTCCTATTTTTGTAGAAAGCAAACTCAAAAGCTAAAAGCTTGTCATATTTTTGTAATTGGGCTATTATTGAGCATGAAGATTGGAAATATACATAAAATACATGCTTTGTGAAGTGCTCACACAAGGCATGGGGGAGATTGAACCCAATTTGTCTCTTGCCTCTTGTCGTGCATGCTTTTACATGGTTTTTTGTGCAAAAAGGTAGAGTACTTTGTTCTTGGGGACCTTCCAGGATTCACCACGTGAGCTATCTGCGACCGATCTACGCACCAGTGGTATCAGAATGGAGCAGAGATCAAGAGCTTCCAATCGCTACCAATCTCGGGCGAAGGCGGAGCTCCAGGAACAAATGGGCTCTACAGTCAATCTCGTCGCGAACCGTCGATATAGGCAGACTTCTGGCGATCAAGAACCTCTGTTTCCACTGTCAGATCGCGAAGGACCAAGCTCTGCAGGCGGAGGACCACTCATACATCTCCATCAACAAGTCGTTGAAAACCAGTGAGAAAATTCTTAATCCTCTTCACTAAAAGCTTAATTACAAAGCTTTAAAAGCTTAAAGGAAGCTTAAGCTTCTCAAAATCACCTCGAAGTATCAGAAGACCCCCCCGAAATTATCGCGCGGCCAAAAAACGGCCCCCCCCCCACGAAATCTGATGACGGCCTGTTAGTCCTTCTTAAGCTTCATAAGCTTAAGCTTAATTACTTAAGCTTAAGACTTTCTGCAAGTTATACAGGTCAGACAAGTCGGCAAACTCTGGGTCTCGCACTTCTGAAGTTAAGTTCCGCAAGTCGACAGTAATCAAGTTCTGTAAGTTCTGCAAGTCGGCTTAAGTTTAGCAAGTCAACAACTCTGCAAGTCTGCTAAGTCTGCAACTCTGCAAGTCAGACTAAATCAGAACTGACTAGTGCTTAAAACTCCTAGAAGACTTGTTCGTATGCAAAAACTCTGAACTGGAAAGTTGTTCGCAGCAAGCTGTTCTACCTATCTACAAGTTCGTTGAAGTACTTTCAACAAACAGAGATAGAAATATTGCAGAATTTCTGAAAAATTGAAGAAGAAATACCCAAAAATACATAGCCTTGTAACCCCAAATTTGAGCTACGCTCATCCCGCTAACCTGATTTTGAGTGAGAAAGGTTTGTTGAGTTTTACAGGATGACTACCCCACATATGGATGATCCTATGGCTGAAGATGATCTACCTGAGCCTACCATGGAACAAAAGCTGGATTTAATCATGCTACAATTGGAAGAAGAGCGAAGAGCTAGGCAAGCCTTGCAAGCACAATTGACAAAGTTACAAAGAGCGTCCACCGATAAAGAAGAACCTCAAGCTGAAGATTTGATTCGCCGTACCATCGACGCCACTCTTGAAGCACAAACCATTCGCAAGGAATCCAAGATAAGTAAACGAAGTTTCAAGTTTCGCACTTTCAATGGCATAAGAGAAGGAAAGACTGTTTTATCTTTCATTAGCCAGTTTGATGACTATTTCCATGAGGAAACTTATTCCGAAAAAGATAAAATCAAGTGTGTTACTAATCATCTGATAGACAGAGCATCACTTTGGTGGACTGTAGTCCGCAAGAGCATAGAATGTCCTGCTACTTGGGAAGATTTCAAGAAAAAGTTCATGCAAAATTTCCTTCCACCGCAATTTCATGAGAAGGCTATCAAGCAATGGGATTTACTTCAACAGCGAGATCGTGAGCCTATTCCACAGTATATAGAGCGTTTTTGGAATGCACTCCTACAGCTACGCATGCTTGAAGATGTACCAGAGACGACCCATAAGCGGAAGTATATGTCTTGACTTCTTGGACATTACTACGCTGAAGTGAACATGTTCAAGCCTGCTACCCTTGAAGACGCCATCTCCTTAGCTCACGACACTGAAGATAAGTTACGCGGAAGAGATCGACGACCACAACCATTCCAAGCTAACGGTAATTATGGAACTAAACAATTCAATTCCAATTTTAGAAGGTTTAATCCAGGTCATTTCTCATCACCATCTTTCCGCAAGAATTGGCCTAAACCACCTGCATTACCATCCACTGTCAATCCAAATCCAAAGCCTATTCCACAAGCAAATCCAAATGTACCCAGACTCCCAGCCATTGCAAATAATGTGACAAAAGCCAAGCCAATAGTATGCTACAAGTGTCACCAGCCAGGGCATCTCGCAGCAAATTGTCATTCAAAGAAGCCACCAGCACATATCAACTACCTTGGAGCCATGGACGAAGACGAGCATGAGGATATGCCGGATTTCACTGAAGAAGAGGATGATATTACTACTACTTCCGACACTTTACCAGGTATGCCTACTTCACATTCATTGTTGACTATGAAATGTATGGTGCATGGAAAAGAAAGAACTATCTTGCATGATGACGGTAGTACCCATGACTTTATTTCAGCAAAATTGGTAAAGGAATTAAAATTGCATACTGTACCTACGAATTATCGCATAAAAGCTGCATTTTTAGGCACTAGGTACAATGGCACACAAGAAGTACAAGATTTAGAAATTCAAATTGGTCCATATATTGAAAGAAGAAATTTCTTAGTTATCCCATTACAGTTAAGCGACATTATTCTAGGAATGCCATGGAGACACCAGCATAATCCAAATATAGATTATTCCACGCACACAATGAATATTAATTTTCAAGGAAAATCTATTACATTATATGGTATGCATGCATCTCATACTTTTCCACTGCTTTCGCATACTCAAGCAAAACGTGCACTACGCAAGAATACTAAATCATATCTCATTTGGGTGAATGAATTGCACGCAAAGGAAAATCATATGCACCCTAGGCATAAGGAATTTCTTGCATATTTTAAGGACTGTTTTGCAGAAGACCTACCACCAGGTTTACCTCCATCACGTCCAGAAGACCATAAGATTGATCTAATACCTGGCACACAACCACCTTGCAAAGCACCATATAGGCACAATCAAATAGAGCAAAAAGAAATCCAGAGTCAAGTTGAAGAATTACTAAATAGAGGCCTAATTCGACCTAGCAGTTCTCCATTCAGTGCACCTGTGCTCTTAGTCAAAAAAAAGAATAATACTTATCGTATGTGTATTGACTACCGAGCATTAAATAAGATCACTGTAAAGAATAGGTACCCTATACCTAGAGTTGATGACCTTATGGACAAACTGCAAGGATCTTCTATATTTAGTAAAATTGACCTTAAGTCTAGGTATCATCAGGTGAGGCTAGATAGATCTGACATATTTAAGACTGCATTCAGGACACAGTTTGGCCATTATGAATTCTTAGTCATGCCATTCAGATTAACTAATGCACCTGCTACTTTCAGTAGAATGATGAACCGTATTTTTCTGAAATATCAATATTGTGTGATTGTTTTCTTTGATGATATTTTGGTGTTCAGTCAAAGTGAAAAAGAGCATTATGAGCATTTATCATTAGTTTTTCAATTACTGAAAGAAAATCAATTGTTTGCAAATCCTGAAAAGAGCGAATTCTTTAAGACAGAAATAGAATATTTAGATCATATTGTATCAAAAGAAGGAATAAAAGTTGATCCTAAGAAAATTGATGCAATATTGCATTGGCCTGTTCCTAAAAATGTACATGAATTACGCTCATTCCTTGGTCTTGCTAGTTTCTATAGGAAGTTTGTACGTAATTTTTCATTACTTGCTTTACCCTTAACCAAACTTCTTAAGAAAGGAATTGTTTATCAATGGACTGAAACTCAGCAGAAATCCTTTGATTTACTGAAACGTGCATTAACCAATGCCCCTGTTTTACAATTGCCTGACTTTAATAGACCATTCTTTCTAGTTGTGACCGATGCTAGCGGATCAGGAATAGGAGCCGTATTAATGCAAGATAACCATCCAATAGCATATTCTAGTTCTAATCTGAAACCCTCTGAGCTCAAATATTCCACTTATGACAAGGAACTATTAGCAGTTGTACAAGCATTAAAACAATGGAAGCATTATTTAATGGGTTCAGAATTCATGATAAAGACTGACCAGCAAAGCATTAGACATCTACTTAGCCAATCCCAAATTTCTGACCGTCATATCAAATGGGCTTCCTTCATTCAAAGCTTTCATCCTATCATTCAATACCAACCTGGAAAAGAAAATGTAGTTGCTGATGCATTGAGTAGAAGACCTGCAATTCATAATATTTCTATCATATCTTTTGATTCTTTGATTGCTATGAAAGATACATACCACCAGGATATTACTTTTCATTCTGATTGGCAAAAATTAGTTCAAAATAATTTCATTCCTATTGATTCATTGTCATATAATGATGGATTTATGTTTTTTGAAAAGAGCCTGTGTGTTACTATTCCATTCCGATCTTTTGTTTTGAATGAAATTCATTGTCCCCCATATCAAGGTCATAGAGGTATCATTTCTACATTACGCATGTTAACTGAAGATTTTTATTGGCCGCATATGGATGCAGATGTATCTAATTTCGTATCTGAATGTTTAATTTGTCAAAGAATAAAGAGACATCATGGTAAACAGTATGGATTATTAATGCCTTTATCTATTCCATCTAAACCTTGGGAACATATTTCTATGGATTTCATTACTGGTTTACCAAATACTAAATCTAACCATGACATGATTTGGACAATTGTAGATAGATTTAGTAAGCAAGCATATTTCATTGCATGTAAGAAAACTTTAACAGCATCACAAGCAGCAGAGTTATTTCTGAAAACTATTTTTACTAACCATGGATTGCCAAAAGTGATTATTTCAGATCGAGATTCTAGATTTTGTAATAATTTTTGGATTACACTGTTTGCAAATCTAGGCACAAAGATTGATTTCTCATCTGCATTTCATCCAGAAACAAATGGACAAACAGAAGCCACAAATAGCACTATTTTAGATCTTTTATGTGCATATACTATCTCTAAACCTCAGACATGGGATACTCATTTACATTTATTACAGTTTGCATACAACAATACACCGCACACATCTACAAAGAAAGCACCTTTTGAAGTTATTTATGGATATAGATTATCTACACCTATTGCATCTTTGTCTAATAGAATTCAGAGTGCTGATGATATTGCTACTATGCATAACAGTATTTTTGATGAGATAAAGGATATGATTGCTAAAGCCCAACAATCATATACCAAACAAGCCAACAAGAAAAGACAAGCCATGAATTTCAAAGTTGATGATTATGTTTGGCTTAGAATAGAAAAGCGTAGACTGCAAAGTGTAGATAGACATCCAGTTGTCAAATTAGCTCCTAGATTCTATGGACCATTTAGAATTATTCATAAGATTAATGACAATGCCTTCAAGTTAGAACTGCCATCTCATTGGAAAATTCATAATACATTTCATATTAGTCTATTGAGACCATTTAGAGGCCAATTACCTATCCACCCTGTTTATGAAAACCCACCTTTATTAGAGGAAGAGACTGAAATACTTGAACCAGAAGCCATCATAGACACTGACTACATGACCACTAGAACTGGCCGAAGGTATTTTAGATATCTAGTCAAATTTAAGAACCATCCTGTAGAGGAAGCACAATGGATGCACGCTAGAGACTTAAATGCTTTCTCCACTCTGTTAGCTCCACATTGAGCTAATAGCAATTGAGGTCAATTGCTATCCCACCCCAGGGGTATGATGCCAGGAGGCATATTCCACGGTGGATTCCATGCCATGGTGGATTCCGTGAGGTTTTATGGTGGATTCCGTAAACTTAGATGACCGGGGCTCATACGCAAAGAGGATTCTTTGTGCAAGAAGTTGATGGGGACGCCTGTCCTTTTCGGGCGTTTCATTAATTTAGTGTGTACATGGGTGATTCCATAGCGGGTGATTCCGCAAAATGCATATTAAATTAATAAACGTTTATGAGTTTAGAGTGCGCACTCGTAATAAATTAAGGTTAGGATTTATTTCTAACCATTTGATTTATTTATGTAGCTGAAGACTGCTAGGTATTCACTTTTGTCGGTTTAATTGTATTATTTTACTAACAATTGTGAATGCTTCAGTTGATGTGTAGAGATAGCAGCAGTGGCAGAGGAAAGCATTGGAGTCTAGCGGGTATTCGACATTTGGACTATATTTTGATAGGCGCCACGCCTATATTTTGTTATGTCTATTGAGACATCGATTATTGATTATTATTTTGTATGCGCTTATGCGCCCGAATATGTTATTTCTATTTGGACATTGAGATTGGGCGTGCCAGACACTATGGGCACCGTCCATTAGCTTTATTTTCCTATTTTTGTAGAAAGCAAACTCAAAAGCTAAAAGCTTGTCATATTTTTGTAATTGGGCTATTATTGAGCATGAAGATTGGAAATATACATAAAATACATGCTTTGTGAAGCGCTCACACAAGGCATGGGGGAGATTGAACCCAATTTGTCTCTTGCCTCTTGTCGTGCATGCTTTTACATGGTTTTTTGTGCAAAAAGGTAGAGTACTTTGTTCTTGGGGACCTTCCAGGATTCACCACGTGAGCTATCTGCGACCGATCTGCGCACCAGAGTGCATCTAATGTCCTTGGCAAAGTCAAGGATATGATGAAGAATTATACCGATATGTTTTCCAAACAATATTGACAAATAGTCGTCGACATTAATTTCTTGATGAAGCAACAAAATCTGATAGGGAGTCGACGCTCTGAAGAGGGTGGACCCTCAAGGTTTAGTTGTAAGTGGTGTGGTGGCCAGCACTTCCCCAAAAACTGTCCAAATGTGAAATGTGACATTTGTGGGAAGTCGGGCCATTTAGCTGCTACCTATTGGAGTAAGATTAGTTCTCTCCAACAAGGGAGTAAACAGCCGGGCCCAGTGAATCATAGAGTGCAAGGAAATAACTTGCAGCAGAATGATGCATCGAGGCAAATATTGCAGAGGGGAAAAACAACTATAGAAGAGTTGCCACAAGGCAATGGAGTCAGCCTTATTGAGGCTGTACGAGTCAATGATGCCGAAACCTCTAACTTAAGATCCGTGACAAGAGACCAAAAGGTTAAAGAGGTTGACAAAGATAATACAAAACTGGTTGAGACAAACCCTAAACAAGGGGATAAGGGGACACAAGTCCAGAGTCCTAGTATGGAAGGGGGACCGTTAAGGCCGGTTGACAGAAAAGGCGACCCTAAGAAGGATGAGGAAGTGCTAAGAAAGAAGGCAAGAGCCAAGAAAGAAGCACCCAAACCGGTCCAAAGACCAAAAGAGAGGATGGTTTGGCAAGAAAAGAGGGCTTTGGCTACCTATCATGATTTTGATTTAGCAAGTTCCCTTTGTGAAGTTAAACCAGATGTGAACCTCTTGCAATTGATTAAATTATCTCTAGGAGTACGCAAGGAATTTAAGAAGATCCTGAGTATTGGGTATATTGTAGAACCTTTTGGCATAGCACGAGTAGGGGAAGATTAGTTTGACCATGCTAAAAAGAACTGCCCTAGGGTTCCAGCTTATGTGGATGGAATATTGGTGGAACATGCCATTGTAGACACTGGATCCTCCATCAATATCATGAGATCAGAATTGATAGAGAGGTTGGGTCTAGGCATCCAGAAAGACAGCTCCATCCTTCTGAGAATGGCTGATGATAGTCTAAGACAACCAAAAGGTTGCGTTACTAAGGTCCATGTTACAGTTGCGAGTGTAGAATGTTTCTTGGACTTTAGGGTGATCAGATTTGCAGGACGTCCTAGCTATCAAGTTTTTCTAGGTAAGCCTTGGATCTTACGAACAGAGTGTCAAGTCGATATACCCACCGATCGAGTGGTTTTAGGTAGAGGTGCTAATCGAGTAATAGTCGATGCTAACCCTGAGTCTCCTCAGAGTGAGAGAGCTCCTTTATCTTCTACTGAATTAGAGACAGCAGACGATCCATCTGGGAGTGAGACATCATCCAGCGATGAATCTAAAGAGGGTTCCACTAACAGAGGATATTTATCAGATAACTCTAAATGAGCCGATAGAGCTACAAGATAAGATAAGAGATGCGGATGTGATTGAGTTAGACCTTGGCATGCCGAACAATTCACGGCCAATTAAATTAGGTTCCATGCTTAGTTCAGCAGAAAGGGAGGACTATGTGTCCTTGATTCAGGAATTCCGTGACATCTTTGCTTGGAGCTATGATGAGCTGAGAGGCATTCCTCCCAGCCTAGCTGTTCATACTATTCCTGTAAAAGAAGATAGTCGTCCTGTGCGTTAGAAAGTAAGGCGTATGCCTTTCGAATTGAGGGATGGGCTGTTTGAGGAGTTACAGAAGTTAAAGAAAGCTGGTTTAATATTTCCTATAAAACACACAGAATGGTGTTCACCGGTTGTTATCAAGAAGAAGAAAAACAACCAGATCCGATTATGTGTAGATTTTTGAGAGCTGAACAAGCAGACGATTAAAGATTACTACCCGTTGCCATTTATTGACTAGATTTTGGATCAATTAACGGGTAGGGAAATATATTCATTCATGGATTGCTTTCCAGGATATAACCAGATGGAAATTGCAGAAGAGGACAAGTTGAAAATGACTTTTATTACTGTCTTTGGTACTTTTGCGTACCATGTGATGGCCTTTGGTTTGTGCAATGCACCTGGATCGTGGCAACGAATAGTAGACAAGACCTTTGGTGACATCTCCCCGGATGAATTGAAAGTATTTATTGATGACTTGGGGGTAGCCACTGTAAGAGAAAGGATGTTGATTATTTTGAGAAAGTGCTTTGAGCATTGCAGACAATTGTGTATCGCTCTTAATCCAAGGAAGTGTATCTTTGGAGTGCCTTATGGGCTATTGCTAGGCCATGTGGTCAGTTTAGTAGGGATAGCAACTGACCCTGAAAAGATCAAGGTTATAGTGGCTATGAGTCCACCACGCACTCCCAAAGAGGTGCACAGCTTTCTGTCGTCGATAGGATACTATCGGAGGCTTATAAATGCCTTGGCAGAAATAATGTTGCCATTAACGAATTTATTATCCTTTAGCTGTCTATTTGAATGGAGCGACCCTTGTAAGGTAGATTTTGAGGATGTGAAGCAGGAGCTAGTAAAAGCACCCACTTTAAAAGCACCTAAAAGAGGTGAGGTGTTCTATATATTTTCAGCAACCACCATGCATAGTATAAGCTGCTGTTTAGCCCAAATTTTGGAGGACAAGTGGTATCATTCGATAGCTTTTGCTAGTCGAAAATTGGGCATTTCAGAGATCAATTATACCTACATGGAGAAGTTGTGTCTTGCGATGGTCTTTGGGACTAAGAAATTCAGGCACTACATCCTCTATGAAAAGGTAGTGTTCTATACGAAGGCGGAAGGGCTTAGATTGCTTATGAACAAGCTACAACCGCCTAATCGTTTGGCAAAGTGGTTCATCACTTTGCAGGAGTTTGATTATGAGATTAAGAGTAAGCCACCGAGGTTGCAAGGTATTGTGGAATGCCTTGTGGATTTCGGGGAGCCGAAAGAGATTTTGGCTGAAGGAAGTGAAATTGAGGAAATGTTTAAAATTGATATAGCTCCCATTCCATCTTGGTATGCTGCTATTATGCATTATCTATCAACAGGAGAGACTGGAGCTGGTTTGTCAAAATCAGAAAAGAGGAAAATCAAACAGCAAGCTTTGAAGTTTTCCTTGATCGCAGGGACACTATATCGGCAGGGTGTTGATGATATCTATTGCCGATGTGTGATGCCTGACGAGGTTCCTTTTATCTTAGAAGAGTGACATGACTCTGCATGCGGAGGGCACTTTGCGGGACGGTTGACAGCACAAAAAGCTTTAAGAGTTGGGTATTGGTGGCCTTCCATCTTCCAAGATTCCTTTGAGTATGTTAAGATATGTGATACCTGTCAAAGACATGACAGCAGAGAGAATAGGAAACGTCCACTTACGCCTATCATGGCTATCCTTCCATTTGAGAAGCGGGGCATTGATTTTGTGGGTCCTATTACCCCATCGTCTACTACCCAGAAGAGGTACATTATCTTAGCCACTGATTATTTTACAAAATGATCAGAAGCACGGGCGACGAGGCAGGACAATGCAAAAGAGACTGCAAGTTTCCTTTTAGAGTAGATTATCTGTCATTTCGGTCCGCCAAAAGAATTAGTGTCGGACCGTGGCACTCATTTTTTGAACAAAGTGATCAAAAGCTTGACTGAAGCTTGGCAAATCAAGCACAATAAAACGACTCCTTATAATCCGCAAGCAAATGGCATGTGGAAAGTACTAATAAGCAGCTTGTGGGGATCTTGTCTAAAATAGTCTCTGAGAAGAAACGAGACTGGGACAGGAAGTTGTATGTGGTAGTATGGGTGTACAATACAACGTTCAAGCGAGCTACCGGCCATACTCCATTTAAATTAGTTTATGGAGAAGAGTGTGTGTTACCCCTTGAAATTGAGTTGCCAACCATACGATTTGCAATTAACCATTCTTTGGGAGATAAGGATTCCCTTTTTGAACGTTTCACGACCATAGCCCACCTTGATGAGCTGAGCACAGCTTATTACACCAAGAGGTAGCTAAACGTCGGATGAAGCAGTTGCATGACCTTAAAGCCAAGAAATATACCTTTAAAAAATGGCAATTAGTCCTCTATTATGATGCCGTAGGGAGCTATTTCCAGGGAAGCTGGAACCTAAATGGGATGGCCCCTTCAAGATTGTCAGGTTGGGGAAAAATAGGTCTACGGCTCTATTAGCTGATCTACAAGGAGTAGAGTTTAAAAATAAGGTTAATCTTAATAAGATTAAACCTTATTATTTCTAAGTATGCTAATATAGAGAAATGCATTGCAGGTCCACGCTGGGGATGATTTGAGACCTGCGAAAGAACTTCAAGTCGATTGATGGGTCGGTTAATTCCTTATTTGGAGCACCCATATCTGGAGCAGAGATACCATTAGGGGAAACTCATCTGGTGGAGCAAAGGATACAAAGTGATTGAGCAAGAAGATGGAACCTTTGTGTGGGAGATCAAAGTCTTCTGCCATCACTGCTTACGACTATTGATAAGTATCCCTGTTGAGTTCAATGAAGAAGGTGGGATGGAGCCGTCAGTTCATCCTCTCAACATGCTATACTTTGAATCTCATAATTGCGAATAGAGGAGTTCGTGATGGCAGGCTGTGTAAACCCATTGTGGACGTATACATTATATTTTGACGGAGCGTCCAGGGGCCCTAATAAAAAAGGGAGTGTTGGAGTAGTAATCCGAGATCCCCGACGTAGAGTTACGATGAAGTTAGCTGCTTATCTTGGGGTAGGATTCACTAACAATATGGCGGAGTATAAAGCCTTGATTATGGGACTGCATATTGCCAAACAAGGTGGTATTTGTCTGTTGTTAGTAAAAGGGGATTCCCAGTTGATCCTGAATCAGCTAGATGGGACATACACAGTGCAGAATCCCATTCTTTGTATGTATCATCAAACTGCTATGACCCTACTTGAGGAGTTTGAGGAAGTGTCTTTTCAACTGATTCCACATTACTAGAATCAGTTTGTGGATTCGCTAGCAAATCTTGCTTATGAGGAAGACCTCTTCTTCAATTGTGGTCCTAGTTTGGATATTGTGATCAATGATGAAACAGGACCCGGTCGCTTGTGGGGAATGTTATTGGAACATGCAATATATGGCAGACGATGGTTGATATGGGTGATGCAAAGAGTAGCCGAGACCAATCTATCGTTATTATCCTGGACCCATAGGTTGATTAGACAACATGTTATGCGTACGCCTGTTGTTGTATATGCAGAAGGGATGGGTCATAACCTTATGCATTTAGTTTAGGACTGTGAGCCTGTTTTTCCTCCTTTGAAAGGGGCATGTTATTGTAAATTTGTGCTATTTTAGGGAGGGATGTGTAGGTACTATTCTATTTTACTTCATTAGGCCAAGAGGGCCGATTAAGTTTTGTAGTGAAGTGCTATATTTCATTAGGCCAAGAGGGCCAGTTGTCTGTTTAGTGCAGGTACGGTTAATGGTTTCTTGTTTTAGTTTTGTGCTAGATAGGTTCGGAAGAAGAGCTTGGAAGGAGCCTTTTGTTGCGTGGAAGCTTCTCGTGGCCCTATCCAGGTGATATCTCTCCTTTATGAGTATCGTGTTCTTCTGCTATATGTGTTTGTGTACTTGTAGGGGATTTTCTTTTCTTGTTGGGGACCGGCGTCCAAGGCATGACGTCCCAGGTTTAGGTTCAATATGTTTGAGGGAGGTCTGAGTAGTCGTTGCCTCCTGTAAAGACATTATCAGACATCGAAAGATCTGTTTTAGACAGTAGTCCTGGTGACCTTGTTCTGCTGGCCTGCTAGGCAGCTGTTCTAGGAGTTCTTGTTAGTGGTGAGGCAGTTAGAGAAGCCTATCAGAAAAAAAATAATGATGATAGGGGAAATAAAACCCTGAATATCTTAAAGACAATAAATATATACAAAGGTGTGTAAAAAGGGGTTCTAACCCCCTATAAAAATTGAAAAGAAAAGAATGAAAAACTTATAAGCAGTTGATCATCGCCTTGCGAGGGCTTGGTAGGTTCCTGGGGACGAGTCAGACCCGGGGCCGATGCCTTGTCTTCCTAGGGGTGGCATCTTGTTGGAAAAGAAGAAAGTAAGGAAGTTTGGAGCGAAAACAAAAGTAAGCATCAGAAAAGAATTAAGTGTCGCCTTGCGAGGGCTTGGTAGGTTCTTGGGTACCGAGACAGGACCTGAGGGCGATGCCCTGTTCTCCTTGGGTCACTATGCTCAGCTCCCTCCTTTTCACATACCCGAGTATGGAAAAAATAAACCCTAAAAGAAGAAATGTGCTATAAGAAAATACTTCTTGATCAGGCTATAGGAGTCCTCGCCTAGTAGGAGCTCCTGGTTGTGTTGTCCTTAGTTAGGTAGGTAGTTCAAACTACCACTTAGGGCAACCTCTTTGATAGTTCTTTTTAGTTTGACCGTGTTGGAGCAGTCAGTTAGTGACTAGCTTGGGACCTTCTATCAGATTATGCTAGGCCTACTCCTTGTGGATGTCATGCCTTGGTTTTGTCAAGGGGTAGGGTGAGCACTGTGCTATGTTTTAGTATGTATCTATTTTGTATCAGCTTGATACTTCCTTTGGTTGTTTTGTGCAGATTTATTGTGGGATTCAACGGGCTGGGTCGCCCTATCCCGTGGTCGCCAATGAGAGCAGATTTTTGATGCCGAGAAGTGCTTAAAAATAGCTAAAAATTACAAATACCAAGGGAAAAATATTCAACATCGAAGGCGGCAGCTCCAACTAGGACGATTTTAAGCACAAAGTGAAATACGACTCTTAAAAGGCGTCCGAGCGACACTTGTTGATTTTTGATAAATTTTCAGACTGCCGTGTAGGTTTCAGGAGTTGCCGGCCAATGCAGAATGTCAAGCCAGATGCGTAGAAATTTACAACACTCGATTTGGAGCCCGGACGGGGAAATGGCCAAGAAATGGTTAAGATATGAAAAGGTGGACACTTGGGAGGCCAAAATTAGGCATGCCTTTTGAGTTTGGACCCCCCTCCCCCCCCAAAAAATTTTATGCACCTTTTGATGAAAAACGTGGAGAGAGAATGTGGAGGCATGGCGTGATGAAGAACGGCCGATTTTTGCGCCTCCTCTCTCCTCATCATGATTTTCTGGCTTTGAAGAAGCTATGGAATGGACAATAGGGGGCAACTTCTCTCTATGGGCCGATCTTATTGCCTGTCTTCGCTCGTCCAATGGTGGCCTAAATGAAGAAAAGGAAATATAGTACTTCTCTCTCCTTTCTCTCTCTCCCTTAAGGGGTTGTTCTTTTGTGGAAGAAGACAGTCCCGTACTCAAGACCAAGAAACCGAGACCTGAAAATAAGCGGTAATGCTATTTTTATGAAGAAAAATGATCTTTTTATGTTATTTGCTTTATGAAATCTTGTTCATATGGGATGAAATTTCATTATGACATTGTTTTCCATGAGTTTTAACTGTTTGCAACCTGAAAATCAGAAAATATGAGGCTACATGGCCGGAATTAATGTTAAAATACATGGAAAATACGTGGTTTAAGGGTAAAATTGGGTTTTGCTATATAAATGAGAAAAATGATATGTCACACCAACTAAATCTGAGTTTTGGCTGTCAATCAACCTAAGGGCCACAACCCATAATCAATTTTCATTTTCATTCATTATTTATTAAAGAAAAATAGAGAAAAAATGGGTTTAAAAATAGGAAAAAATGAAAAACGGGTTGAGAAAAATTAAGAAAAATTATATCTATGTTTGTGCAATGTATAACGATGGCAAAGCACAAGGTTGGCCTCGGTTTGTCCCCGTTTCTATGTTTTGTGCGTATTTATCGTTCTTTTAAAAGGGAAAAATGCATAGAAACCCTATCTAACTGATCAATGATGCAAAATGCTAAGAGTTGGATGAAGAGGGGCTAAAACACTGAAAGATAAAGAAAAGATTTTATTTATGCATTGTACTTGGCATATAGGACCGATTTGAATAAAGAGGATGGTAGCATTGACATATGGCTCAGTGCCTCCTTTCAACGCAGCACGCGTTAGTAAAATTCATGGAAAGAATAGTTTATGCACCATGCACAATGCTGATCTTTCTTTTATCTGAGCACATAGCCATATACGATTTGCATTAAGCATAATACTTAAAAGGTATCAGAAAAACCTCCTGGATGCATGGCACCTATCTTCCTTAGGTTGTGACCAACGATGAGCATGGGAGGATGTCCTAAGCTGTAGGTTAGTCGTTGGGTCCTAAGGGAAAAGTGTAGAGAGGAATGGTACATCCTGGAACGTAAAATATTAGTACCCTGAGAGGAGTTTGTGCTCGTTTGTATTATATGTTTAGCAATGCATCAAAGGGCCAATCCCTGCGATGTAGGAGAGTTGCAGTGAGGCTCCGACTATTAGTCGGTGGAGTGCCTCCTATGTGTGTGATCGTGGCATTGCCAATGTGTAAGGGTTCTCCCTTTGAGGAGTCTTAGGGAAACGTTGGACTATAAACTATAAACGCAGGAATTAAGCTTTAGGGCAATTTGTCCTTCAGCCTTAGATTGACGCTCCTGGTCTGCAAGGCCGTGAGGGTGTTTGTATGTCATGAGCATGAGGTCCGGCTAGTGCTATAGCCAGTGCCGGCCCATTTTAGGTCCCATCATGTGCCTACCACAAAAAAATTTTTCCCTGTTAATGTTGAGTGTTGAAATGACTTATTTTTTGGCTGATTTTTGTTGTTTTTGAGAGCTGAATGGTTGATTTTATGAGACTATTGATTGGTTTGGAAGTGGTTTCAGAGTGTTTTGGATGATAATGATTGTGTTTTGGAAGTTCATGATGTTTATTAGTGGTTCTGTGATGTTCTGATAGGTTCTGATTGGTTCTGTATACCTTCTGTTTTGCTATGTTTTGGTCTGTTTTGTTCTGATTGTCTTCTGTAAGGAGGGATGGAGTATTGATTGATGAAGAATGAGATATTGTGAAAGCTTATTGAATGGTTTGTGAGAGTTTGGAATGGTTTGAGAATGAGTTATGTGGTTTTGATGACCTTCTGTAGGTCTTCTGTAGAGCTTCTGTCTCTGTTTTATTCTGTACTGTAGCTGTTCTGGTACTGTTCTGTGACTGTTCTGTATGCTTCTGTATGTGTTCTGATGGATGAGAGTGTAGCTTGGGAAAGTTTTCTAGCCTTGGAAAGAGGTGAATACAAGTGCAAAAGAGCTGGAAGAAGTGGAAGAAGTAGCTGCTGAAAACTCAAGTGAAGACTGGAGTGAAGTGACAGTAGTGAGCTATGAAAGGACACTGTAGTGGCTCTGGTGACTCTTCATATCAGACATACCTCTTGGGAGGGGTATCCACGACCTAAGAGGGATTATTGAGTGTGATTTTGAGAGATTGTAGTGAGGATATGATGTATTATTGATGGAGAGAGAGAGAGAGAGAGTCAGAGATAGCCAATTCTACTCAAACAGAGTGATTGTATATGAGAGATTGAGAGAGAAGACTATGAAGATATTG
Source organism: Lygodium microphyllum (assembly GCF_053477565.2). Lineage (NCBI taxonomy): Eukaryota > Viridiplantae > Streptophyta > Polypodiopsida > Schizaeales > Lygodiaceae > Lygodium > Lygodium microphyllum. The sequence goes on along the minus strand of NC_141161.1, from coordinate 12,418,355 downwards.
AAGATGAATACTATGTGATGTATTTCCATTCAAAGATGGTGTATTTCTTTTCTTTCTTTGTTCTATTGATGGATTTTGTGAAGATATTGAAGAATATGGTTGATTCTATCAAATCCGTGGGAGATCTACATGATGCTGCATGAAGATTTGTTGTGCCTGGTGTTCTTTTCTTCATTGTGATCATATGAAACATGATAAACAAGCTTGTTGATGTTACAAGATAGATTTTCTTGCAAGAGAATTTCCTTTTCCTTGGTGTTCCTCTTGGGGCTCCATGTTTTTGGTGCGCAGCCGGGGAATCTTGCCATCAACAAGCACCAGAAGAGGCTAAAAATGAAGGAAATGGTATTGCCAAGAAGAGAAGAATTCAATGGATGTTTGTAAAGTTCCTTATTCCACTGAAGAGTTGGAATTCCTCATAATCAAAGCCACTTTCCACAAGAAGTTCATCCCAGAATGGCGGAAACACATCACCATCATGATGCATGCTCTATGTGGTGGATAGTTTCCTCTTCCTATTGAAGCAGCAGAAACTTGCATCTTGGTGGCAAACTGTTTGGGAACAAACTGAAGAGTAGAAACAGAGAGAATGCCCATCCATGGAAGATTTGGCATTCATTGAGAAGTTTCCAGACATCATCAAGTGGGAGATTGTGAAGAAGCTTCAGGAGTCTTGGGCTGTAGAGATTCACAGAGACAAGAAGGAAAAGAGTTGGATTTGTTCGTGGATGCTCAATAGCAAGATACATGGGATGCTTGGTGCACTGATAATCTTTTGTTTGTTCAATTAGCAACCCACTGGAAGTTGGTAGACATAGTGTTTTTCACAACCTACACTGTTGAAACCATCAGAATCTGGCGTTACTATGATGATGGCACCACCACAATGCTCAAACATATGCATTTTGACACCTTTAGAACCGAATACCTTCCTCTATGCAGTGGAATGAAAGCAAAATTCAGGGACGTTGAAAAGAAAGAAGTAGAAGAAATGTTGGCAAGAGAGTCCTCCAGAGACTGAAGCCTTCTGCTAACCCTCTGTGGAGCACTAACAACATAGTGGAGCCAACCCCCTAATGAATGACGTAATAAAGAGGCAAGCGTTAGAACGAGTCCAGAGGTACGTGAGAAGAGAGAAAGCAAAAATCAAAGCCGAGAACGAGCTCGTAGCAGAAGCCGCCTTTAACGCCCTTGCGGAACTATTTACAGAAGTCCCAATGGCACATCAAGCTCTTCCTCCTCCTGCTAGAGGTCCACTTCCAAGCCAGATCCATCCTGGAAATATTGATGACAGGCCAGCGAATGTAGTCCCATTGCCAGTTTTTAAGGGAGAGTACAATGAAGACCCCGACCTTCATGTAGCAGAGTTTATGGTAGCATGTGTGGCTAACAATGCCAGAACCCCTGAGCATTGGTTGGAAATATTCCCTGCCACTTTCAAGGGCGCGGTGTTTCTGTGGTATGAGAGACAAGCAGCAGGAACTTTTGGCACATGGGACGACCTGAAGTTGGCCTTCCTCACTATATTCAGGCATGAAGGTTTTGAAGAGCGGATGAGAGAGGAATTTATGAACCTAAGTCAGTCTTCTGGAGAAAGAGTAGAAGCCTATGTCTCACGAATGGAATCTATCCTGAAGAGATGGACTAACCATAATCTAGATGATGGCATTCAGAAGGGGGTGTTTCTCAGAGGATTACAACTAGAAGTCCGTAAGTTTGTGGAGCTGCAAAGACTAGCCACCCTGCAAGCTGCAACAGAAGGTGCAAGACTGTACGATGAAGTGGAAGCTAGATTGGCGATGAATACAGGAAGAGGAGTCCTACCTCCTCTGATACCAGGAATGATGTATCCACCAAATGCAGTTCTAGGGACTGTTCCCTATTCCTACCAACAGATGCCCTCGGTATCATAGTACAGTGCACCAAATCCACAGTGGCCACCATCCATGCCTCAAATGGTGGTTCAACCTCAACAACAATGGTCCCAACCAATTTCCTCCATGCCAAATCAACAGCAACAGTGGAACCCTACCAACGGGAGCTAACAGCCAACAGTTCAAACAGGAGCTCTGAATGAGAACCAGAACAGAGATCCCTCTGTACTAGCCCAACCCGTTTATACAATGATTACAGAGACTCCTCAAAACTCTCCTGCCAGTGTCTTAGGAGGAGAAAGCTTGAAGGACTACTTATCCAACTCAGTTGCAAACATAAAAAAGGAGTTGATGGATGTGATTACATAACAACTACAAACGTTGAAAGTGAATATCGCTAGCATATCCAATGTTGCAGGAGCAGGAAGAGATGTGATGAGGTCAAACACTTGGTGTGGTAAGTGTCATCAAGCAGGCCATTTAGCCACTGAATGTACACGAAAACCAACTATTCCTAGGGCCTTCTGTTCCTACTGTTTGCGGAAGAACCATATAGAGGACATTTGCTCTCTGAAGGAGATGCATGATAGGAGAAGGAAGGAAGAAGACGCAAGATTTAACTTGCTGGAATCCAAAATGACAACACAGGATATTGGACCCAAGCCTAGAGAGTTTGGTCCTAATTTCAGACCCAGAAGATTTCCTTCCCAAAGTTACAGAGAAAGACAGTCTGGCGGTGGTCAGAGGACAGAAGTGGAGTGTTATAGATGTGGAGAAAAGGGACACATCTCACCAAATTGTCCAAATCCCAGAAGGTCAGTGGATTACAAGCCCTTATGCAGTCGATGCAAAGGAGAAGGCCACACTGCAAAGGACTGTCCAAGCCCAGCCCCAGTGAAAAACAGTGCTACTGATAGTCCGGCCAAGGCCCAAGATCCTACTTCCAATTTAGTGGAATTGGAAGTTGCTGCCATCACTCATGCAAAGCAGAATGAACCACCTATCCAAAAAGAAAATAACCTTCCTGCCAGAACAGTGAAGTTCAATCTTCCACCAGAAGAACAGAACAGAACAGAACAGAGCCTGACAGTGCCATACAGAGCCCTACAGTGCCATAGAGAGTTACAGAGACAGTTACAGAGACAGGACCAGAGGTCCAGGAGATAGAAGAAGAGGAAGTGCCACAAGTGACAGAAGAAGTTCGCATGATGCATCTATTGGAAGAAAGAGGGAAAATGAAAATGGGTGTTGCCCCATTCCCTAACCGATTAGAGAAACCAGTGGATCCTATTAAGGAATATGATCTGGTCAGAGATCTAGATACCTTTAAACCAAATCTCACATTCCGACAATTATTGATGTTGTCTCCCAGTTGCCGAAAAAGGTTCAAAAGTATACTGACAAGACGACGTGGTTTAAGGATTGCTCCCTCAACAGTGACAAAGTCCAACAAGGCTCCAGAGCCTGTCAAAGAAGTGGACGTGGCTAACGCCTTCCTAGATCCGGGTACTCCAGAGACTGGCGTGTGGATAGAAGGCTGTTTTATTGCAAATGCACTGATTGATGGAGGTTCATCAGTGAACATTATGACGGATGTGACAATGAAGGATCTAGACCTACAAGGTGTGCAACCAACCCAATGGCTCATCAGACTGGCGGATCAGAGTAGAATCAAGCCTTTGGGTATTCTCCCATATGTGAAGACTACAGTGGCTGGAAAAGATTATTGGCTAACCTATTTGTGGTGAAGCCAAACTCTTATGGTACATCCTATCCTCTGTTACTGGGCATACCATGGCTTTTTGAAGCCCGAGCATGGACGGATTGGTTCAAATGAACCTTAACCTTGGGTAGAGGACCCAACAAAGTGGTGCTGAAACTGTATGGTTTTCAAAAAGGACATGGATCCACCTCCTTGGAATTATCTTTTGACTCCCCTAATGAGGCTACAGATGGAACATCAGCAGACGAAGATGCTGTCAAACAGATCCTTCCCAAGAAAATAGTGGCACGTTCCTTAACAGTGGATACTGTAAGCCAACTTCCAAAAGATGCAAAGCCATTATCAATGGGTGAATACTTCCTGCATGAACCAGGAATGACTTCTGAAATCACTTCTGACAGTGAGATAGAAGCATGGATGTACTGCTCTCCCTGTTACATGGCCATAGCAGAGACAGAGACAGAGGCAGGAGAGGAAACAGAGAATCTGTTCTTCTGTTACAGAGAGCCTACAGAGACAGAAGCAGAAGCAGAAGCAGAAGCAGAGACAAAGACAGAGACAGAAGAGGATGGATATGATATGGACAAAGAAGGTTATGGAAGTGAGCTAGAAGAGTCTATCCCACCTGCAGAGGATATAGCTCAACAAAATGGGCCAAGTTTTTCTAACCCTACACCTTCTGTTTCCCCATGACATTCATGTTTTAAGTGTGGGGACGTTAGTGGATGGTCTGTGGCATGGTCCTAGGTCCCTGTTGCTCGGTTAACCCTATCCATTGAGGTCTTAAGTGTGGAGACGCGTCCCTGCGCGTCTACATTGTATATCCTCTGCATATGCCTTAACCTGCTCATGCATGTATGCCATGACTTGCTTTTACCCTAATGGGATCCCTTCCCCCCCACCTGGTTATGTTCCACCCACCCTTGGGGCTGTTCCCTTGTAGTTTTCCTTCATTCCCTGATTTTGAGGTCCTGTCCTGTGAATGCACCCTACGTTTGCCGAAGTCCCAATCCAACCTTATAGCCCTATTCCTCCCTCTGAACTGACCATTTTTCCTTTTTATCTACCCCTGTTCCGGTACATGTTTTTTGAGTTATTAATTTTTGAAGCATTTTGCGCAAATTAGCCGGTTTTCCATGTGAACGCGCTTTGCTTGCTTCGGAACCGTGATTTGACATCATAGCCCTGCCAATCACTTTTCCCCTGACATTTTTTCTTTTTACGCCGTGTCATTTTGATGCATGGTTTGTCCAATATTAATTTTCCGGTTTTTTTAAGACCTTTTCGTGCATCTTTTTGACCTTTTTCCATGTGAACCTGCCCTATTTGCATTGGAATTCCAATTTGATGTGCCATCCGTGTCCCTTGTGTCTTCCCCCACCTTTTTCCTTTTTTCTCCTCCCTCTTTTGACTTCCGGATTTTTACTTATTACTTTTTCAGTGAGTTTTTGGGTGTATTTTTGGAGTTTTTTGCATGTGAACCCCTCCTACTTCCACCGGAACTGCAGTTTAACGTGACCATCCTGTGCCATCCCTTCCTGCGGACATTTTTCCTTCTTCCTGCATGTCATTCCAGTGAACGGTTCGTCCGATATGAATTTCCAATCCCATTTTCAGATTTGTTTTTTGGGTTTTTCCCACGTGAATGCGTCTTATCTCAGTCGGAATTGTGTTTTGATGTGATAGGATTGTCGGGCCCGTCTTTCTGCACAGTTTTCCTTTTTTCTGCACCTCATTCCGATGCCCGAATTTTCCGATATTAATTTTTAATTACGTTTTTGGTTTATTTTTTGTGTTTTTTGCACGTGACCGCCCTTCCCCCCCCGGAACCTCCGTCATATATTTTCCTTGTTTTCCCCCTGTCATCCTGCCCACTTTTTGTTTTTACGCTATTTCGTTTTGACGTCCGGATTGGGAGATATTAATTTTTCTTTACTTTTACGTGTTTTCGTGCGACTCGTCCCGCGCGTGAACACGTCTGTTTTCAATTTTACGCGTCTTCACGCGCCCCGGTCACATCCTGTGCCTCATCCCCGCATCCGGGCGCCTTTCAATCCCATCACGGCAAATTTTTTTACCCCCGCCCCGCGCACACGCGCGGGACGGGGGGTACGCCTCTTTTTTGGGCCCTACCCCTACTCCACCCCTTGGGCACCCCCCTTATTCCCTACCCTACCCCCAACCCCTACCCCTACTCCACCCCTTGGGCACCCCCCCTATGCCCTACCCTACCCCCAACCCCTACCCCTACTCCACCCCTTGGGCACCTCCCCTATGCCCTACCCTACCCCCACCTCCTACCCCTCACCCTTTCCCCTAGCCCGTCCCTCCCCACCATAACCGTCTCCCACCTACCCTCCACCTCCTCCTCTGCGTCCTCCTCTCCCACCTACCCTCCACCTCCTCCTCTGTGTCCTCTCCTCTTCCCCTCCTTCCCCTCCACCTTCTCCCTCCCTCTCTCTTGCCCGCCCCTCTGCAGCGCCCTTGCAGTCGCCTCCAGGCCGTTCAACACCCGCTTGCGCCGCCCTCTGAGCGCCCTTGACGCCTCTTCCACGCCGTTGGGTCGCCTGCCCCGCCACGACACCTCGTCTCCAGGCCGCCACGTCGACTACGCTGGCCCCCGTGCCCTGCGCCTCTGTCCTCTCCGACCGCCCTGACGCCTCCACCGCCCCCTCGCCGCCCTACGCCCCGTCAGCAGCGCCGCCCTAACAAGCCCCTCGCCGCCCTATGCCCCGTCAGCCGCCCGCCCCGCTCGTGCCGCCTCCTGCCCTGGACGCCAGCACACGTCCCCTCTACCTCGCCGCCAGCCCGAGACACCGCCGCATCCGCCGAAGTCGCCGTCGGCCACCCCTCGTCCACCGCCGTTGACGCCGGAACCCGACGCCGTCCTCCTCCTCTTCTACCTCCTCCTCCTCCCTAACTAACCTAAGGTTCGTTTAACTAACCTAACATTAGTTTAACTAACTTAACCTAACCCCACCTAATTAACCCTAGTTAGGTTAACTAACTTAACCTAACCCCCCTAATTAACCCTAGTTAGGTTAGTCCCCATTAACCCTAGTTAGTTTAACTAACTTAACCTAACTCCACCTAATTAACCCTAGTTAGTTTAACTAACTTAACCTAACCCCCCCTAATTCACCCTAGTTAGGTGCCTAACCCTACCCTAACCCTAACCCAACCCTAACCCTACTTAGGTTAACTAACCCCCCTTAGGTTAGTCTCCACTAACTTGCCTTAACTGACTTCTCTCACTTCACCTAGACTAACCTAGTTCCATATGACTAACCTGACTAGACCAGATTTGCCTTCCCTGACTTATCTAGCCTACCTTGACTTAGCTGACTTAATTTGACCCTACTTACCAAACTAACCTGATTTTCTTGATTTAATTGACTTCATTACTTTCTAAATTAATTTCCACTTAGAAAAATTTCCAAAAAAAATTCTAAAAATTCCTCCATATTTTTGTCAATTTTTGGAAATTTGTGAGATGGAAATTTCCACCCCCACAGTTACAAAAAATAAAAATAAAAAAAAATGGCCATTTATTCAAAAATCCCTTGAAAAATGCATAAAATTCATTTAAAATTAATAAAAATACAAAAAAAATCCACAGAATTCTCCAAAATTCCACCCACCCCTGAAATTTTTCCATTAATTTCTCACTTTAAAATATTGTCATACACATGCCAAATATTCTTTTTTTAAAAAATAAAAATAATAAAAAATAACACCCTCATTTTATTAACCTAAATTGTGGATATTTCCTCCATGGCTGCATTTTTATTTTTTCCCTTCATCACATCTTCATGTGCTATATATCTTGATTTCATTATTATTATTATTATTATTATTTATTTTTAAAAAAACCAACAAACAACAAACCAAACAAACAAAAAACAACAAAACACATCCACAAAACATAACAACCTCACAAACCAAAACCACCCATAAATAATCACAAATTACAAAAATTACAAAACCAACAAAAACAAAATCAACACATCCGCTAAGGTGTCTTTGTTGTTTCGTCACTGGTCTTTACTTTTCCTTTACTGGATTCACTTCTTTTGGGGGACTCTTCCATGCGCATTTCTGCATTACATACACACCCCTTCCAGGTATTTATTTTATCTGCTTTATTTATTTTTATTTCCCCCTTAATCACAAATTAATTGTTAAAATGAACTCTTTATTCACTCACAGTTTCCACGTGCATTTGCGCTAAACACACACATACTTTTTAATTAAAATAAATCCGCCATTCACTTAGCACGCGCTACGTGCACTACAGGGACACTTTAATTTTTAATTCAAATGAACCAGCCGTCACAAGAGCATGCGCTGGCAAAAAAGCGCTCCACATCACCTTAATTTGTAATCAATGAACTTGCATTTAGAGACCCAATCTGGGTATCGAAGTCCGGGATTTGAATTAAAGCACCGTTTTAACCTAATAATTGGTAATTAAATTTATAATAAGGAACCGCCGTTTTTTTGCTAAAGTTTATCACTTAATAAAACTTCACTCATTCCTAATCATTTCTTAAAATAAACCCTTCATTAAATTAATTCCCACTCACTGCATTTAATTCCCCTTTTTAACGAACCGTTTCGTGGGATGGGTATGTGCAGTCCTTAGAGTTATATCAACGATGTAGTCTTGATATGTGTCGGATGTGGTATTGATTTGGTTTACTGTCTTTGATACGATTAAGGGTACGGTGTGTAGTTTTTTTTCTTTTATTGCTTGATACGGGGTTCTGGGTGTTTGTCTGATGCATAGCATGAAGCTTTCGGTCGCATTTGTCCCAAGGTCATGTCGAATTTTTTCTAGGCTGTGGTTTGCTTGGGGTTAGTTGATTGAGTTACGTTTTATTGTTTTGGTTGTTCTCTTATCCTTGGTTTTTTGTATGTTGCTTTGCAGGCATTCTCCTTGATTGTCTGTGTTTGTGGTGTGTGTGTAACCATCTGAATGGCGCCTTCTCACGCTCCTCCCCCTATCCAGTACGTCCCATTAGTTAGTAGGGATTACTCTTCCCTACTTACTTTTGAGCCTCTCACGAAGGCGGGACTTGCTGCTTTTGTGGCTACTTCTTTTCCATTGCTTCCAGAGGATCCATCGTTATGTGATGAGTTTCTGGCCTCTTACAGCAAGAAGACAGGACTAGTCCAGGGCATTTCTATGACTTTGACACCTCGAGGCCTAGGGAAGGCTCTGTCTCTACCCTCCAAAGGTAAACCTTTTGTTACCACTCGCCAGCTTTTCTCTAATGAAGAGATTCTGAAGCTTTTGCAAAAGCAGACAGGGGAAATGTTGGATGTTAAGAAGGTGATCAACTCTTCAGGAGTTTCCTTTTCTATGATCACTGATCCCGTATGGAAGACGATCTGTCAGTTTCTCCAGGACAGGTTTATGCCTGCCAAAAAGCCATCCCAGTATTTGTCCAAAGAGCTTTTTACATCTTCCAAGATGGTGTTGAAAGGAGTTGCTATTGATTGGAGCACTTATCTCCTCACTAAAATGGATCAACATTTCGTTAAAGTCACAAGGGGTAATGTTACCAATGTCACATATGGATCATATTTGTTTGCCTTCTTGACCTATTCAGGTTTACAGAAGACTGTGCCTCCACCTCCTCCATCAGATCCAGTACCTCCTCCTCCACCTTCAGATGAGTCCGAACCCATTGACATAGGATGATGATTCTCCGCCTCCCCTGGTCATACAGCGCAAACGCTTGAAGCGGGTCGCAGATAAAGCTCCTTCAGTACCCATTCATGCTACCTCTGGCAGTGAACTCCCTGGGTATCTCACTTGTAATAACTTGTTCAGAGCACATCGCGAAGGATCCTTGGACATATCAGTTCCCTCCCTGCACAGTCTAGTCTCAGGAGATGCCATTCCTTTTCTCTGTAAAGATATTCAAAGTTCCATTGAGTTGTCCGTGACAGCCTGTGTTCAACAGCTGTACGCGTCCTTTTATGAAGAACTCATGCAGTCTAAGGACCAGTTGCATAAGGCAACATCTGAGTTAGCTTCTGCTAAGGATACCCTCGCAGATTTATTTAAGCAAATGGAACAGCAAACCCAGCTGGTTGCCACCCAAAGCGATGAGATCTCTTCTTTGAAGATCCAGTTACTAGAGGCTCAATCCCAGGTTACTAGCCTTTCAGGGGAGAAGGAGAGGATGTCCAGAGAAGCGCAGGAGTTCCAAGCTATCTTAGATGACAAACTTTCAGCTTTACAGATTGCTAATGACACAGTAGCCTCCCAAATCAAGCAGTTGCAAGATCAACTGTCGAAGTCGCGCTCTGTTCCTCCAAGCCCTAATGTTCCCTTGATTCCTTCTCTTTCACAGCAGGACTTGGTTGCTCTTCAAAGACAGGCTACTTTGTGTCTCTATTCCAAGATAAAGTGGAAAGATTGCAGTCCAGAATGGACTTGTTATGGTCTACATTTGAGTAGTTTCAGGAATATGTTCTACCAGACCATTCTTTCTTTGTCCACTACCACTTACAGAAGTTGGTCTTCTACATGAAGCTTTCCATGATGGATTTACCTCTTCCAGAGGATGGATGGAGTGGGGCTTGGTCTGCTGAGTTGTTGATAGAGGTAGTCCGAATGGTGTTTGAAGATTCTGTCACGCCAGATACCATGTTGATGTCATACATGTATCTACGAGGAGACTTGTTAATTCCAGATGAGGTGGATATGGCATGGTATGTGGGGGATGTAGTCTTACAGGCTGTTTTGTATGTCAACCATTTGGAGTTGCGCATAGCTGACATGTTCCAGAGTTATTCCTCCAAAGTGGCTAATTGTCATGATAATTCGTGGCATCCTATGATTGATTCTGTGGTCCTGAATCAAAGACAAAACACAGCTCCTACCTCTGCCTAGAGTACTAATCAACTGAGGATGGATCTCTTAGCCTATCTTTCAAAACATAATCCGTTTGATGCTACCTTCTTTGATGCCTATCATAGACGATCTCTCTTAGGACCTTCTGTTCCTACCCTCCTCTATTACCAACAAATGGCTCACCGCTATGCTATATATCTTTCCCTTTGTCAATCTAATTCCACAACTATTTTACCCCTTCTTTTCCAACCTTCATCTTTCCCTCAAATTCCCATTTTTACATACTATTCCTTTATTGAGGATCGAGTATTTTCCCCTTCTCCACCCTGTTCTTCTCCATCCATTCATGTACCCTCCACATTTCCTATTTATCAGTTAATACCCTTCCTTAGTGATTCGCTCCAAATTTCTGCCACTCCTTCTTTAACCTTTTCTTCCTTTTATGATTTTTCCTATCCCTCCCTTCATCCACTTTTCCTTATTCCATTACCCTCTCCTAACACTTCTATATCTCAACCACCTCAGTTGGTTAGTGACTGTGACGGGTTTGATAATCAGATTTCCAGAAGAAGGGGATGGAGTTCAGATGATTCCCTTACAGGACCTCAGATTAATTGGCTAGTAATTCCAGGAGAATGGACAGCTTCCAGTCAAGCTTATCAGAACTATGTTCATTTTGCTCAGCAGTATTCACAGTCTGCAGATCCTTCAATGAGATTAACTGCTCACTTTGCTTGGTACTTGGCGTATATGCATAGGCACTCTCATAATGATTCCAAGCCTATTCCAAAGTTGTGCATGAATGTCAATGTGAGCATTGATTCCCAGCAACTGGATATATTGTATTTTCATGCCCTTTGTTTGCCTAGCAGATACTTGGTCCTGTTGGAAAGGATGTGCTGTCTTCAATTTTTTCAAAATCCTCCTAAATCCTTTGTAGATGAATCCTTGTCTATGGATCATTTCCGACAACATCAATCTTTCAAGAGGGATTGTCTTCATTGATACCTTTTCAATGTATGGTGGAAGCTTTTTAATGAAAATCTCTCTTTTTGAAGGAGTCATTCAGATGGTTGTGTTGTGTGTAGTGTTTGTGTTGTGAGTTCATTTATGTAATACGAACGTGGTGGTTTCCTATTGGATTTCGTGTGCGAGCTACATTTTGGCAAATTGTGGTGTTGGGGTCGTGGATGGAGAGTTGAAGCTGATGCTAATGAAGAAGAAGAAAACTATTATATCCTTTATAAATTTGTTGTGATTTTTAGTTTGATCAGAAGTGTTAATGTAAAACGGGTTTTCCTTTCTTTGTATTTTTATATCAGAAACAGGTTATAGGTGGGGGTCGTGGTGGATGGATTCTTTTTGAAAAGATATTGAAGATAACAGTTGCGATTTTAAATGCACTTGTATTCCCTTTTTCCTGGGTCGCGAGGACGCTTCCTTATTAAGTGTGGGGATATGTTGAGTGTTGAAATGACTTGTTTTTTGGCTGATTTTTGTTGTTTTTGAGAGCTGAATGGTTGATTTTATGAGATGATTGATTGGTTTGGAAGTGGTTTGAGAGTGTTTTGGATGATAATGATTGTTTTTTGGAAGTTCATGATGTTTATTAGTGGTTCTGTGATGTTCTGATAGGTTCTGATTGGTTCTGTATACCTTCTGTTTTGCTCTGTTTTGATCTGTTTTGTTTTGATTGTCTTCTATAAGGAGGGATGGAGTATTGATTGATGAAGAATGAGATATTGTGAAATCTTATTGAATGGTTTGTGAGAGTTTGGAATGGTTTGAGAATGAGTAATGTGGTTTTGATGACCTTCTGTAACCTTCTGTAGGTCTTCTGTAGAGCTTCTGTCTCTGTTCTGTTCTGTACTGTAGCTGTTCTGGTACTGTTCTGTGACTGTTCCGTATGCTTCTGTATGTGTTCTGATGGATGAGAGTGTAGCTTGGGAAAGTTTTCTAGCCTTGGAAAGAGGTGAATGTCAAGATTGTGGAAGAGAAGGAAGGAGTCTCACTTGTAGCTTTCTTGCTTGCACAATGGGGGAATACACACAAGGGTGGAGGCTGAAAACAGTTTTCCTCTTCTTAGTTGTGTAAGCCAAAAGAACTCAAGTACAAAGAAATAGAAGAACCCTATATATGGGTCTCAAACCAAACTCAACTAACTAAGGTGGCATACTAACTGAGCCACGAACTAGAGTAGATAAGGATAGCTATCATGTAGCTATTATTCATGGGCGGTGTATCAACCGCGTCTGCAACTGACAAGTCGGTTACATAAATACACAACGGTCACCCTGGCGTATCATGAGTGGAGCTCGATATCTCAACACTCCCCCTCGAGCTCAATCCCAATTCCTGCACACCAAGTAGGTCTCTGAACTTGCGCAGCTTCTCTGTGCCCAATGCCTTCGTGAATATGTCAGCTACCTGATCCTCTGTGCTGACATAAACTAGATCAGTAAGACCTAGTAAAACCCTCTCTCGCACATAGTGATAATGCACCTCAATGTGCTTTGTTCTAGCATGATAGACTGGGTTATTTGCCAAGTGTATACTACTCATGTTGTCACAATAAATGACAACTGGCCCATCTGTAGACTGATGCATATCATAAAGTAGCTTATGCAACCAAGCTACCTCACATGCAGCCATTGCTGCACCCCTGTACTCAGCCTCTGTGCTTGACAAGGCAACTGTAGGCTGTTTCTTGCTGCTCCAAGTGACTGCAGCACTCCCAAAAGAGAACACATATCCCACTGGTAGATCGTCTATCAGAAATACTACCAGCCAAATCAACATCAGTGTATCCATGCAACTGTATCTGAACCCCAGTCTCATAAAATAGTCCATACTGCAATGTGAACTTCACATACCTGAGTATGCGTCTAGCCGCATCCAAATGTGGTTTCCTTGGAGCCTGCATAAACTGACTTACCAATCCAACAACATAGCTCAAATCTGGTCTGGTAATAGTCATATAAATCAAACTTCCTACTATGCATCTGTACATAGTAGGGTCTTCTAGAAGCTCACCTGCATCTGTGCTCAGCTTTACATTCTGCTCCAAAGGAACTGAAATAGGCTTATAGCCTGTCATCCCATATTTGGACAGCATGTCCAATCCATACTGCCTCTGCAAGAGCTGTATCCCACTTGGTGATCTAATCACCTCAATGCCCAAGAAATAACGCACCTCTCCCAAATCCTTCATCTCAAACTTCTGCTTCAATAGCATTTTCACATGAAGGATATCTTCATCACTGTCACTTGTCATAATCAAATCATCAACATAAATGACAAGTAGCATAATACCTTTCTCTGTTTTTCTCACATAAAGTGAGAAATCTGCCTTGGAAATCTGAAAGCCAATAGTGACAAGATACTGTCCTATCTTGTCAGACCATGCTCTAGGTGCTTGCTTCAAGCCATACAAGGCTTTCTTCAACCTGCAAACAAACTTAGGATGAACAGCATGGACATAACCTAATGGCTGCTCCATATAGACCTCTTCTTGCAAATCACCATGTAAGAAGGCATTCTTTACATCCATCTAATGTAAAGACCATCCCTTTGATGCAGCCATAGCAATGACTGCTCTTACGGTTGCCATCCTTGCAACCGGACTGAATGTTTCTTCATAGTCAATGCCATATGTTTGTGCATACCCCTTGACTACTAATCTTGCCTTGTATCTGTTCACAGAACCATCTGCATTGTGCTTCACCTTATAAACCCACTTACAGCCAATTGCATTTTTACCTTTAGGCAAAGGTACCAATTCCCATGTAGCATTTGCTTCCAAGGCATCCATTTCTTCATCCATGGCTTTCTCCCATTTTTCTTTTCCCATGGCCTGCTCAAAAGAAGTGGGTTCTGGCTCCTGTATCACTTTGACCATATATGCATAGTGAATGGCTGTAAATCCATCATATTTCAGCCTATCCACAGGATACCTAGCTCTCGTAGACCTGCGCAAAGTAGGTTCACTCCCAGGTGCTCTCAAAACATCCCTGGTCTTTCTTACTCCAGGTGTAACAATAGAAGGAATACCCAACTCATCATCAATGCTCTGTTCTGAGCCACTGGATTCACCATCCACATAAGAGTGACCTGCATTCACATCAAACATGGGCTGATCAACCTTCTCTTTTCCTTTTCATGATACCTGCATACCACTATCTGCATTACTTTGAGAAGATTCTCCTGATCTCAATCTGCCTGTCCATGGCGAAGAATGTGAACCACTGCTAGAGGACACTCCATGTCCACTAATATTTTGTGACTGTTGCTGTGAATTCTGTGCATCTACATCATCAATCACATTTACTGGTTTATACCAGCTACTCATCTCATCAAAAACAACATCTCTGCTCACTGTAAACTTACGAGTAGAAGGGTTATAGCATCTATACCCTTTTTACTGCAGAGAGTAACCAATAAAGATGCACTTCTCAGCTTTTGGATCCAACTTGGATCTCAACTCATCTTGCACATGTACATAGGCAATGCAACAAAAAATTTTCAAATGAGACATATCTGGTTTCCTACCAGTATACCTCTCCTTTGGAGTCATTCCATGTATTGCTGCAGTGGGAGTCCTGTTCATTATGTAGACTGTTATAGCAACTACTTCAGCCCAATAAAAATCTGGCAAGTCTTTTTCATTGAGCATGGCACGAGATACCTCTCCAATATGCCTGTTTTTCCTTTCTGCAATTCCATTTTGTTGTGGTGTATGACTACATGAATATTGCTGCTTTATGCCATGCTCCTGTAGGAACCTTGCAAACTCATTTGAGAGGTACTCTCCCCCTCCATCTGACCTTAGGCATTTTATTTGCATGCCTGTTTCTTTTTCAACCATCGCTTTAAGAGTTTTGAAATGCCCAAAAACTTCACTTTTCTTTTTCATAAAATACACCCAAACTTTTATGCTATAGTCATCAATAAAACTGACAAAATAATGACAGCCTCCAAGAGATGCAGCTTTAGTTGTCCACACATCAGAGTGGATTAATTCCAATGGCTTCTTACTCTCTTGAACATGTCTAGGAAATGGTTTCCTTGCCCGTTTTCCAAACTGACTGGCTTCACATACCTTATGCATTTCTGCAACCTTGAATTTTGGCAAACCTGCAACAATATTTTGGGCCTGCATTGATTTAAGTCGCTGTACATTAACATGACCAATGCGTTTATGCCAGATATCAATATCTACAACTACACCAGTCCCATGTGCAAACATTGTTGCACTCAATTCAGACATGTCTGCATCCAATGTAAACATTCTGCCCTTCTTCTTTCCTTTTGCTATCAATCGACCTTTATTTTTCATATCCTCAACAAAGCATCCATGAGGATTAAATCTGACCTGCAAGCCCTGCTCAACCATTTGACCAACAGAAACCAGATTCTTGGTGATATTCGGGACATGAAATACATCGGACAGGTATTTCTTTTTTCCATCCTGCATAGACAAGGGAATTTTTCCAATCTGTACAATAGGATGTGCAGTATCATCACCAGTCTCCACAAATCCTGGTTTTTCCATTTTTCTTGCATCCTCCATCCATTCTGCATGACCTGTCATGTGGTTTGATGCACCTGAGTCAACATACCATACATCATTGCTTTCTTCTGCACTTGTCACAGAATTGTTCATGTGCTGCACCATAAACAAGTGCTCATTTCTGTCATCACCTTGTCTACTAGAAGATGCATAATTCCCTTGTTGCAGTTTTCCATTCATGATGTCATTCTGCTTTTTATAGCAGTCTTTAGCCATATGACCCATTTTACCACAGTCGTAGCATTCAACATTACTGTTTGCATTTTGGCCTCTTTGCCATTCACCATGACCTCTTTGGCTCCCCCTGCCTCTAGAGTTACCACATCCTCCTCCATAGGACTGGTTTTCTTGAGTTTGCTGCATATTCTGATTTCTGCCACGGCCTCCAAATCGGCCTCCTCTACCTCTGCCTCTACCTCTTCCAGCATTTGAGTAGAAGACAGCTTCTTTTGAAGTTCCTCCTGAAGAAGATGTACCACCATTTCTCTGCTCCTCAGAAATTAGAAGAGCAATCAACTCCTCAAAATCAGGAAATCTTTCACGGACGGAAATGGATGTTCGGAACTGTGCATAATCCTTTCCTAGACCATTCAAGGTCACGGAAACTAAATCTTCATCTTCCACTGGCGACCCAATGGAAGCAAGTGCATCTGCAATCTTCTTCACCTTCATGTGGTAGTCGTTGATGCTCATACTTTCTCTTTGCACATTATGCAACTCTTGCTTGAGCTGCATTTTCCTAGCTTGTGTATTTGTGCTATACATTTTTGACAAAGTATCCCATGCCTCCTTTGGCGTACTTGCATCCTGAATATGCACAATCATAGAGTTTGAAATACTGATAGACAACCAATACATAACTTTCCTGGCTCTCTCATGCCATGTTTTGAATGCCTGCATTTGCTGTTGATTGGGAACATCAGGAAGAACTAGTTCTTCTTCATTTCCTGCAGCAAATTCCCAATATCCTTTTCCCATAAGGAAATTTGTCATTCTAAACTTCCATGCTTGGAAGTTGTTATTGTCAATCTTTTCAGTGACAATCTGTGAAAGAGAATCAGACGCCATTACAGAACACTGCAGAAAATTCTGTCACTGCAAAGAACACAGCTTCAGCCTCACAAGGGCAAATCTGCAAAACTGACGAAAGTGGTATTTGACCACACAGTCACTTCCTAGTGACGATTTTTCATCAACACGCAACAAGGATGATTCTGTAACTCCCAATGTCTCTGCGCACAGGCATAAAATGCAATTTCTACAGTAACTTTTCACCGACCTGTAGAACAGTGGTCGCACAGCATAAAACTGGGCCTTTTCCTGAGTGCGTGTAGAAAACTTCCGCCTCCAAAACAGGCCCCGAAATGGCCTCAAATAAAAAAAACAAGGTCGCCAAGGGCTAAAGCCCTTGCCCGCAGCATATATTGCCCTCTTGCTTCACCGCGAAGGGCGTCTCAACCTGAGACAATGCACTCCTACACTTTCCGGCTATGCTACCTGCAGAGATCTGCTCCCAAAACAGAAAATGAAAGCAACACTGCTCCTCTTACCAGAACACCGCGAGCTTGGCTTGCTTTCTTGAGCTCCTTACCACGAACAAGGCTCTGATACCATGTCAAGATTGCGGGAGAGAAGGAAGGAGTCTCACTTGTAGCTTTCTTGCTTGCACAATGGGGGAATACACACAAGGGTGGAGGCTGAAAACAGTTTTCCTCTTCTTAGTTGTGTAAGCCAAAAGAACTCAAGTACAAAGAAATAGAAGAACCCTATATATGGGTCTCAAACCAAACTCAACTAACTAAGGTGGCATACTAACTGAGCCACGAACTAGAGTAGATAAGGATAGCTATCATGTAGCTATTATTCATGGGCGGTGTACCAACCGCGTCTGCAACTGACAAGTCGGTGACATAAATACACAATGGTCATCCTGGCGTATCATGAGTGGAGCTCGATATCTCAACAGTGAATACAAGTGCAAAAGAGCTGGAAGAAGTAGCTGCTGAAAACTCAAGTGAAGACTGGAGTGAAGTGACAGTAGTGAGCTATGAAAGGACATTGTAGTGGCTCTGGTGACTCTTCATATCAGACATACCTCTTGGGAGGGGTATCCACGACCTAAGAGGGATTATTGAGTGTGATTTTGAGAGATCATAGTGAGGATATGATGTATTATTGATGGAGAGAGAGAGAGAGAGTCAGAGATAGCCAATTCTACTCAAACAGAGTGATTGTATATGAGAGATTGAGAGAGAAGACTATGAAGATACTGAAGATGAATACTATGTGATGTATATCCATTCAAAGATGGTGTATTCCTTTGCTTTCTTTGTTCTATTGATGGATTTTGTGAAGATATTGAAGAATATGGTTGATTCTATCAAATCCGTGGGAGATCTACATGATGCTGCATGAAGATTTGTTGTGCCTGGTGTTCTTTTCTTCATTGTGATCATATGAAACATGATAAACAAGCTTGTTGATGTTACAAGATAGACTTTCTTGCAAGAGAATTTCCTTTTCCTTGGTGTTCCTCTTGGGGCTCCAGTTAACGTTACTATTAGCATCACAAATTTATTACACGTGTCACTATTAGCATCGTAAAATGTGTCACAAAGTGTCATTATCAGCATCGCTATTTGCGTCGGTATCGCTGATACTACTGACACAAATAGCGACGCTGATACCGACTATTCTATGACTTTGCCAGTAAGGACATTTTTTGCGATGACGGGGGGAAATTTATTTATGAACATTTTCATCGCTTTTAAGGTCGGTATAAGGCCTATATCTTGTAGTGAGTCTACTTGCGGACGATATACTCCAAGCGAAGAATGTCGCATGCGGATGGCAATCCTACAACCAATAACAAAGCTTCAGAAAAATGCATCATTGTCAATCCAACTATGGTTTCGGTCGTAAGTAATGTATTTTTAAATTGCTTTGATTCTTGCATTGTCAAGAATCGTGTGATGGGGGAATTTTCTTGAGCTGCTACACCAAACACACACTGTATGCACAAGAGGAAGCTCACTCAAGGACACAAGAAGGAGGCCAAAACATTTTCTTGCTGATTTTTCTTCTTCTTTCACGCACTATATAATGTACACAAAGTATAGATAAGATACAACATAAAGGAAAGTGGCATTCTAAGTGAAACAATGCATAACCGACTACACTAATCGATTGGTGTAATATCTTTGCTAGATGTAGGTAGGTCTAACAAACTAAATATAATAAGTGATAAGCCAGTGGCCATGTGAGTATCATAATGACCACCAACATGCTAAGTGTAGACGTGCAGACTCATCTATCCAAGCGGTCCATCATCAAGTAAGCTTCGAAACTTTCGAAGCTTCTCTGCACCCAATGCCTTTGTGAAAATGTCAACTATCTGATCATGTGTGCTGACATATACCAAGTCAATCTCTCCTGCAAGTAGCTTCTCTCTCACAAAGTGGTAGTGCACCTCAATGTGTTTTGTCCTAGCATGGAACACTAGATTCCTAGCTAGCTGTATGCTGCTCATGTCGTCACAATGAATGACAACTCGACCATCTCCCTACATGTCCAAATCACCTGATAACTTTTCCAACCATACCACCTCACATGCTGCCATATTAGCACCTCTATATTCATCCTTTGTACTCGATAAAGTAACCGTAGGTTGATTTTTGCTACTCCATGTAATCGGTGCACTACTAAGGGAAAGCATGAATCCACTTGTAGATCTTCTGTCTGACATGGTACCAACCCAATCTGCATCTATGTATCCAAAGACCTGTACATCCTTACATGTCTCATAAAAAAGTTCATAATGTAAAGTGGACTTCACATACCTCAATATACATCTAACTACATCCAAATGAGGCTTTCTAGGCATCTGCATAAACTGACTGACAAGGCCAATAACATAGCTCAAGTCTGGTTTTGTGATAGTCATGTAAATCAAACTCCCTACTATCCTCCTAAACATAGTAGGGTCTTCTATCTCATCCCCAACGTCAGCACTCAACTTCACATTTTGCTCCAATGGTACTGAAAGAGGCTTACATGCTGTCATACCATACTTGGATAATATATCCAAGCCATACTGCCTTTGGGATAGCCATATACCATCATCACATCTGATCACCTCAATACCAAGAAAGTATCTCAGCTCACCCAAATCTTTCATCTCAAACTTCTTCTTCAAGAAGTCCTTAACTTTAGCAATCCCATTGTCACTGTCACCTGTAATAATCAAGTCATCCACATAGATAACTATGATGACCAAACCTACATCTCCCTTTCTCACACATAAAGTGAGTGATCAACATCAGAAATACAAAATCCAATATTGACAAGATACTCTCCAATCTTGTCAAACCATGCTCTAGGTGCT
Organism: Lygodium microphyllum; assembly: GCF_053477565.2. NCBI lineage: Eukaryota > Viridiplantae > Streptophyta > Polypodiopsida > Schizaeales > Lygodiaceae > Lygodium > Lygodium microphyllum. Next base: position 12,397,937 of record NC_141161.1, on the reverse strand, counting down.
TGCTTTAGCCCATAGAATACCTTCTTTAACTTGCACACATATGTGGGATGCTCAAAATCCTCATAACCTATTGGCTGCTCCATATACACTTTCTTGCAAATCACCATGCAAGAAGGCATTCTTAACATCCATTTTCTACAAACTCCAACCTTTGGTTGCTGCCAAGGTAATCACACATCTAATAGTTGCCATCCTAGCAATTGGACTGAATGTCTCTTCATAATCTCTGTCATATGTTTGAGCATAGCCTTTTGCAACCAGCCTAGCCTTATACCTGCTAACTCAACCATCATCTGCATTATGCTTGACTTTGTAAATCCACTTACAGCCAATAGCTTTCTTACCCTTAGGTAAGGGTATCAAATCCCAAGTCTTATTGGCTTCTAATGCAGCCATCTCCTCATCCATTGTTGCATCCCAATGAGCATGACCAACAACATCCTCAAAACAAGTGGGCTCAATATCCTCAACTAGTTTCACCATATAAGCATAATGGTGAGCTATATAACCTTCAAAACCAAATATTTTAATGGGGTATTTGACAATCTTAGATCTGCGTACCACCGGATCACTCAATGGAGTCTTTACATTACTATGAGCTCTTTGTACACCTGGTGTCCTAACTGAAGGAATATCAAGCTCATCATCCAAACTCTCTGAATCACTAGAATCTCTGTCAAATCCCAAACGAATGGTAGATGCATCATTACCATCTAGCACTTTCTTCTTTCCTTTGTCCTTCTCTGCAGCACTTATAGATCCACCTGAAGATATGGGGCTACTCCTTAGTCTCCTAGACCAAGGGCTCACTGTAGGAATAGTACTAGATGATGTTTCTAGTCCACTAAGACTCTGTCATTCTTGTTTTTCTTTCTGCACATAACTGTCTAGATCATTATCATCATCTAATACATCACCAGTAGGTGCATACCAGCTGCCCATCTCATCTAAGAGAACATCCATGCTCACTCTAAACTCACATGTAATAGGGTTATAACAGCGATACCATTTCTGCTCTAAAGAGTACCCAATAAAAATACATTTTTCAGCCTTTGGATAAAGCTTCTTTCGTAGCTTGTTTGGCACATGAACATACACAACACATCCAAATACCTTCAAGTGCGATATATTGGGCTTCTTCCCAGTAAAGCACTCTTCAGGAGTCATCCCATGAACTACAGCTATGGGAGTTCTGTTCATAATGTAGACAGCAGTATGGACAGCCTCAGACCAAAAATGTTTGGGCATATTCTTTTGAGCCATTAATGCCCATGCGACTTCTGCAATATGACTATTTTTTCTTTCTGCAATCCCATTTTGTTGTGGGATATACCTACAAGTAAATTGCCTCTTTATCCCGTGAGTCCTCAAGATGCTAGTAAATTCATTAGAGAGGTACTATCCCCCTCCATATGATCTCAAGCACTTCACTTTTAAGCATGTTTCTGTTTCAACAACTTCCTTAAAATATTTAAAGTGCTCAAACACATCACTCTTTTTCTTCATGAAGTATACCCATAACTTCCTTGAATAGTCATCAATAAATGTGACAAAGTATTTTCTGCCACCAAGAGATACATTCTGTGTAGGGCCCCAAACATCTTTATGCACTACATCAAGTATTTTTCTACTCACTTCTCTATCATGCGAGAAGGGTTGTCTTGCCTGCTTACCAAACAGGCATGCTTCATAGACTTTATGCAATTCTGCAACTCTAAAAGAAGGCAACCCTGTAACCAATCCTCTAGACTGCATTAATTTCAGCTTTTGCACATTTTCATGTCCAATATATTTATGCCATATTTCAATATGTGCAACTACTCCTTTTCCTTTAGCATACATAGCAGCATCCATTGCACGAATTTCAGCATCTAAAGTGAACATTCAACCAACTCTACTTCCTTTTGCGACCAATCTGCACTTATCGTTAAAGTCTTTTACAAAACAACCTTTTCCATTGAATCAAACCTGCAACCCCTACTCTGCCATTTGGCCAACAGACACTAGATTCTTTGTAATTGATGGCACATGTAATACATTTGTCAGACTCTTTGTCTGGCCATCATACAAGGACAAGGAAACCTTTCCAATGTGTAAAATTGGGTGGCATGAATCATCACCCGTCTACACATAGCTTGGGTTTTGTAAGTCCTATGCATCTCTCCAAACCATTCAACATGATTGGTCATATGATTAGATGCACCAGAATCAACATACCATACATCATCATGTGTCCCATTTCCTGTAACTACATTCATTATATGTTGCATAACAAATAGATGCTCATTTTTGTCTTCAATCTATCGTGAAGATGATGCATATTTTCCTTGCTGCAATTTACCACTGCGAATATCATCCTTCTTAGCATAACAATTGGTTGCACTATGTCCTGTTTTTCCACAATAATGGCAAACAATAGCAGAATTTTCAGATCCTCTGTTCTACCATTCACCTCTTTCTCTAGAGCTTTCCCTGCTTGTAAAGTTTCCTCTACCTCTAGAAACCTGCATTTCACCAAAGTATTGATTGAACCTGTTTTGTTGGTTATCCCTAGCACGTCCCATACCACAGCCTCTTGAAGAGGATCTACCACGTTCTCTTTCTGAACTTGATGAAAATTCTTGGACCTCTTCACCATTTCTTTCAGACAAATCACTCTGCATATTGATCTCTTCAGTAATCATGAGAGAGATCAGCTCATCAAAATCTTTTTAAATGGCTTTCGTACATATACTGAAGTAACAAATGATTTCCATACCTTCTCATTCTTAAGGCCACTCAGAGTGGATAAAACCAAATCATCATCATCATGCATTGCATCAATCGTTGCTAAAGTATCTGCAATGCTCCTCACCTTCAACACATACTCATTGAGAGACATTTTCCCTTTCTTCAAGGCATTCAACTCTTGCTTGAGTTGAATCGTTTGTGCCTTTGTATTTACTGAAAACATGCTTTTAAAAATTGTACAAGTTGCATGTGACGTGTCTGCATTCCTAATATGTCCCAGGATAGTATTATAAATGACTGCAGATAGCCAGTACATCACCTTTTTGTCTTTTCACTATAAGAAAACTAGGCCATAGTGATGCTGATTAGCGACGCAAAATAGTGGCATTGCTATTTGTATCGCTATTAGTGTTGCATTTGTGATGCTAATAGCGAGGCAAATAGCGACGCCCCACAGAGAAAAAAAAGTGGGTCGAAACCCGAGCATGTTTCATTTAGCACATTCGTGAAAGTTTTCGTGAGGGAGAGTGAGGGAAAGAGCGATTGTTTTGCATAGAGGTGAAAGAGGGAGAGGAATAAGACTTCTCACTACTGCTGCCACCGTCGTTCGTGAAGGAGAGGAGAAGCCACCATCGTGAAGAGGATCCGTTGTCGTGAAGAGAAGCTGCCAAACCCTCCTTCAAATCTTCACGGTGAGTCCATTCTCTCTCTCTCTTACTTGTTTAGGGTTTAATTTGTGTATATTAAGAGAGGGAGAGGAAATGAGAGAGAAAGAGAGGGAGAGGGAGAGGGAGGGGGAGAAAATGAGAGAGAGAGAGAGAGAGAGGGAGGGAGAGAAAGAGAAAGAGAGGGAGGGGGAGGGGGAGGGGGAGGAAATGAGAGAGGGAGAGGGAGGGAGAGAGAGAGAAAGAGAGGGAAAGAGAGAGAGAGGGAGGAAATGGGAGATGGAGGGGGAGGAAATGAGAGAGGGAGAGGGAGAGGGGGAGGAAATGGGAAAGGAAGAGGGAGGGAGAGAAAAAGAGAGCGGGAGGGAGAGAGAGGGAGAGGAAATGAGAGAGGGAGAGGGAGAGAGAGGGAGACATTAAACATAATAGGAAAATGAGAGAGAGGGAGAGGGAGAGGGAGAGGGAGAGGGAGGAAATGGGAGAGGAAGAGGGAGGGAGAGAGAGAGAAAGAGAGGGAGAGGGGGAGGGGGAGGGGGAGCGGGAGGGGGAGGAAATGGGAAAGGAAGAGGGAGAAAGAGGGAGAGAGAAAGAGAGGGGGAGGGAGAGGGAGAGGAAATGAGAGAGGGAGAGGGAGACATTAAACAAAATAGAAAAATGAGAGAGGGAGAGGGAGAGGGAGAGAGAGAGGGAGGGAGACATTAAACATAATAGGAAAATGGGAGAGGGAGAGGGAGAGGGAGAGGGGGGGAGACAAAAAAATAATAGGGAAATGAGAGAGGGAGAGGGAGGGAGAAGAAATTAGGGAAAGAGAGAAAGAGAGGGTCAGGGTGAGGGAGGGAGAGGAAATGAGAGAGGGAGAGAAAGAGAGAAAAATAAATAGGACCTTACAATAAGCTCATCCTAGGCTCATAGGGGTTAGGCCAATCCTCAACAAACCTAAGGGATATATGGCTAGAGAGTCCTAGCATACTTGTGCCTCCTAGCATAATGTTCTTCTTGCAAAGAGACTTCTCATACATGGGGCTTGTCCTAGCCTCCACCATGCAAATATACAACAAAGGCAATCAACCTATCAGTATGAAAAACATTCATTTTTCATAACGTAAATCCAAAAATAACCTTACATATTTCATAAAAATCAATCTCTTCTTAAAAAGACAAATACAAAAAACTAAAACAACATCATTCATATGCTTCGCAAAACTAAAACAGCATCACCACAAGATCTCTTAGGAAACTCATCTTCAACTATCAATTCTAATTAATAAATATAATTTAAAATCACTTGCAAGAAAGAACACTCTTTTATCATTAACCCTCTTTCTTCCTTAGAATAGTCTTAGGAACAAATTTATGCTCTAACAAGCATATATTTGAGCATAATAACTATTTTAAGATTTATTCCATGAGTAGTAGTAGTATATATACAACCATCAAGCTAGAGATCATGCTTTGATGTCTGTGGAGATCCCAATCTCATGCCCTCATAGAGATTGAAGTGTAGTCGTAGTCGTAGTCGTAGTCGTAGCCGTAGTCCTACTCGTAGTCGTGGTCGTGGTCGTGGTCGTGGTCATAGTCATGGTCGTGGTCGTAGTTGTAGTCGTAGTCATAGTCGTATTCCTAGTCGTAGTCGTAGTCGTAGTCATGGTAGTGGTGGTGGTCGTGGTGGTGGTCATGGTCATGGTCGTGGTCATGGTGATGGTCGTAGTCGTAGCCATGGTCATGGTCGTAGTCGTAGTCGTCATGGTCGTGGTCGTGGTCATAGTCGTAGTCGTAGTCGTGGTTGTAGTCATCGTCGTGGTCATCATGGTCGTGGTCGTGGTCGTGGTCATAGTCGTGGTCGTGGTCGTAGTCATAGTCGTGGTCATGGTCATAGTCGTAACGTAGAAAAAGAGAGAGAGATGGAAGGAGAGGATAACAATTTAAGAAAGAAAAAAAAAGAGAGAGATGGAAGGAGAGGATAACAATTTAAGAAAAAAGAATGATAACAAAAACAAATTGTTTGTCAGAACGTAGACAAAATGGAAAACGATGAAGGTCCTGTTGTTCAAAATCGTGAGATGTATCTTAATCAGCATGTCCCATGTCCTTGCTCTCAATGCAAGCTGACAATTAGACAAAAACGTCGATTGTCTATAGAACACGTACGACGATTTGGCGAGTTTCAATCTGAGATCATTGATCAGGCGATTGTGGATTTTCAACAAAAGGTAAGAAAAGTTAATATCAATCATGCATTGTACTCGCAAGCTAATTGAATACCATATACAATAAGATTGGGTCTGGCTTGCAATTTTTCTATCCAGGAAGGTGATGTCTCGTCCCAAGGAGGAGTGCACCCTTTGTGGCCAATTAGAAGAGTTCGTGGACGTACGATGGATGGAGTGCATGAGCCAATCCACCACTTGCAAGGCCAATCTATACCGTCAATGCCAGAGGAGACAAGCAGCCTTCCAGACCTACCTACAATCTTGGAGCTTGAGATGGAGGGAATGATCGATGCATTGATTTCCATGGATGTTGAGACTTTTGATCCACTTAGAGAGGAAGCATCCGTACAATTATATGATGGGTGCCGAGTATCTCGCTTGAAGACACTACTTGCACTCTTAAGTGTGCGAGCAAAATACGAGTGGAGCGATGCGAGTGTGACCGAGTTGTTCAGGTACCTTGTACATATGCTTCGTTGATTTTTTTTTCGGCACTATTATTAAAAAAATTTATGCTTTTTCAAGGTTTTATGATTTTTTTCAGGTTATTGAAATATCATATATTACCACCTACAAATACCATGCCTGAGTCTCATGATGATGCACGACATGTTTTACAAAAGCTTGGCATGGACTACAACAATATCCATGCATGTATCAACGATTGCATACTGTTTCGAGGAGAGTACAAGACTATGGAGACATGTCCAAAGCGTGGTGCTCACAGGTATCGACAAGATTTGCAAGGGCAAACCATCCCTCAAAAAGTTCTCAAACACTTTCCACTTATCCCTTGCATGAACCACATGTTTCATACATCCGGTATGGCGATCTTGACAATGTGGCATGCGCAGAATAGGTCCACGGATGGAGTTCAACGAATATCAGCGGGTTCACGCGCATGGAGCCACATTGACTCTACCTTCCCAGTCTTTGCCCGAGAGCCAAGGAATCTTCAACTCGGTCTTGCAATGGATGGCATGAACCCATTTGGTCTGCGCTCAACTTCTTATAGTGTGTGGCCTATAGTCCTTGTCAACTACAATATCCCTCCATGGCTTTCTACGAAGAAAGGACATCTCATCCTTAGCTTACTCGACCCCGGCCACTACAAAGTCAAAAATATGGACGTGTATCTTCATCCATTAGTCGATGAGCTTAAGATTTTGTGGGAGGAGGGGGTCACCATGCAAGATATGAGCAAGCGCGATGGTCGGCGGTCTACCAATATTCGAGCCATTCTCATGTAGATGATGCATGACTTTTCGGGATTTGGAGAGTGCTCAGGTAATTAGGCTTCTATTCTCATTGGTAATATCTATCATAGCTCATTCAAGTTTGTATTCACTAGATAGAGGTGTTGGGACGACATGTTTGGCTACCTCAGGTTATCATGCATGTCCATTGTGTGGGCCACAATTAGACTCCTGAAGATCACGACCCATGAAGAAGATTGGTATATCAAGGACACACCGCTTTCTTGCTAGAGGGTCATGAACTCAAGAAAGGTTTTCTTGGATGACCTCCAGCACGTGTGAATGCCCAAAGCTGGTATGAGCTGAAAATGGTCCACACGGAGCCACATCCAAATAGAATACAGCGGTTCTTAATTTTCTACAAGTTGCCATATTGAACCCACTTACAAGTCAACCACTTGTTGGATCCCATGCATATTTTCAAGAATGTGGGTAGCTTGCTACAAGACCACATCACAGGAAAGAGAGACACTATAGGGACACGAATGGATTTGAAGAAGGTAGGTAAGATGGAGGCACTTTGGCCACAGTCGAGTGCCGATGGTCACGTGCAGCTACCTCGCACTCCTTGGGTTTCAAACACTAAAGAAGAGCGCATTTGTGAAGCAAGTATTCAAGTCTATCCGCACTCTGACGGGTATGATGCGTTCTCTCATGTCTGCATTTTCTAAAGACGACCAATTATCAGGGCTAAAATCCCATGACTTGTATAAGATATGTCAGGTTTGTACTACAAATGGATTGTAATTGGCGTGCACATTTTGCTATTTGGAGTGTATCCATTATTCATAATGCTTTCTCATTTGTGGTTGTTTGTACTACCGATCCCGATCGGGCGCAAGATGTCTTACTCCAGAAATATGCGGGGCCATTTATAGGTTGTCGACTTTGGTGCAATGGATCTCACACAAGGAGATTAAGACATCCTCTATTGAATCCGCGAGGCGGGGAGCAGTGGAGACAGTCTCTCTCTTTGAGAAATACCTACCCGCCAGTATGCTCACAATACAGATCCACCTCTTGTGCATCTTGTAGATGAAGTGGAGATTGTTGGACCTGTCCATACACGATGGATGTTCTTCTTGGAGTGCTTCATGAAAATACTGAAAGGCTTTGTGCGACAACAAGCTCGGCCAGAAGGTAGCATGGCTGAAGGTTGGTTGGTGTCTGAGATGCTAGTGTATATTTCACAATGGCTACCAACGGTGGATCCAGACAACAAAATGCTATGGTTGCTGAAGAAAGATGATAGACTGACTGGAGATGTGGTGGTTGGAAATGGGGTAGAAAAAAGAATGGATGCTACAATGGAGGGGAATGTGAATCACTTTTGTATGTTGCACCATGCCTCTATGGAGCGATAAGGAGTTACAGGATATCTTCACACGCATGTCTCCAGACCAAATCACAAGATTTAGAGACATGGTAGACCAGGAGCTATCTCTGTCTTCGTCAGGCCACTCTGCTAGATCTACTTCAGCGCGATCAGATGCTTCAGCTTTGAGCAGACGAGGTCGATACTCCAGACTTGGGCCAGAGGGAAGGAGTGCTTCAGGGTCAGGGGGATGCTGCATAGATATAGAGGCAGTGAGCCGGCGGTCAGCACGGGATACAAGTGCGACTCCTCGCTCTCGTTGTGGTTCCAGGGAGCGTGGCTCTGGCTCACGTGGATGGTGTGGAGGCATGGATGTGATGTCTCTATCTCTTTGTTTAGCTGGAGTTGTGTCACCTCCATGATTTGTCACACCTATGAGGACGTCTACTCCAGTTACTTCGGCTTTTGCTCAGCCATCTGCAGGTGGCACCCTTATGGGTGCCACTCCGACAGATATTACCCCGGTTGGTACACCGGATGCACAGGGGTCTCCTGGATATGCCTAGGAGCCTGGACGCAGATGGGAGAGGACCATCTTAGGCATACCCCAGGGGGATATGCATATCTAGTTGATGATAGGTTAGGAGCCATCATCATGAATGATGAGGGGAGGAGGGTGATGGCTCTCATGAGAGATTTGTGCCATCAAGTTTTTCGACACAACATCTTAGATCATTGGAAGAACATACCAAAGGGGAGCAAGGACTATATAGTAGCATCCTTGCATGAAGAGTTTTCGGTTCCAACCTCAGTAGATAGATTTTCTACGAGCTGGATGATGGATTGGATGAGTGCATATATGTCACACAGATAATCTGACGCACGCAAGGCACTCAAGAGTGGGACTGCAAAGCCCGAGTGGTTAGACGTGGATGACTAGCGCTGACTAAGGAAGGAGGCTACAGATTCTCTAGGACGTTGGAATCAACAGCGCGAGGCAGCGAGGGCACGACTCGAGGCTAGAGTGGTCCATCATCTTGGGAGTGGTGGCCATAGGATATATTTGGAGGACTTTATAGTTTTTCTTTTGTTTTGCTTGTTTATTTTTTTGCAATATTCTTCGTACTGACAATCATGTTTCTAATAGTTAGTTTTTTTTTTCTTTGCAGCACTCCATTACAAATCACAATCCGACCAGCCTTGAGACTCGATATGCAGAGAGGCATGGTCTCACTTCATTGATCAACCGATCATGTAGACGTGGGCGGCCTTGTAAGTCACTCATCTTTCATTGTCCGTAGTTACCATATTTAATTAGAATGCATTATTGTATGGTGGACTGATGTGTTGTTGCTTCTTTTTTTTGCAGATTTCGTTCGATGATCCTTTGCTGCAAGACAAGCTTTCGGATGGCGAGGATATGTAGCTCACCCTTGGATCCCTAGAGCTCACACACCTTTATTTTTTGGTTTCTTGATCTGTGTAGATATTCTCTATGTATTAGTTATATCTTGTCATGATTGTACCAATCGCTTTCATTATGTGATCATGTATTTATTTCATGTATCAGTGTTATGATTTCAGTATACTTTGTTTTTGTTTACACGGGCATTGTACACAGTGCAAAACTATTTTGTATGGCTCAAATAAAGCACACATGCCATGCCACAATTTTTTTTTTCCCTGTTACCGTCACTATTAGTGTCGCACTCCAGGACACAATATTGTCAAATATACAAAAATCGGTGTTGTTTTGAACCGCCAGTAGTTTGTACACTCTATGCGCACAACACATGACACAATCTCAATGATTTCCACAGGGCTTTGATAGCTCTACATATGAGTTATCTCCAACTAATGTAGCTTGAAATTTTTTTTTCTCTAGAGAGAGATATTACACAAACCCTAACTGTGTACTGTGCTATCGGCCGTAACCTAAAACTTGAAAGCTTGGCATCCTTGTTCTTTTCTCATTGCTATCATCAATAGTGATTTTTATCACTCTTTACATTACCTTTGAACTCTATTGCAAATCTAGAAGTGCCCGAGGAAGCTCAAAATTTACCCAACAACATCAAGCCCAATATCAAGATCTTCAAGACATAATATCTATTGATACTCAATTAGTGTCATCTTCTTATCTCTCTTGACACATTGAACTAAAACTCTTTTACTGGAATCCGAAAGTGATCAACATGGTAGAGCTTGAACAAATAGCCAAGTTCAATGGAGAAGGCTTTCATGCCTGTAAGGAAAAGACCATGTACCACCTCATGCGCAAAGACTTGTGGGACTTGTTTGAAGATGAGGAAGAAAATGTTGATGACAAGAAGGAAGATGCTAAAGATGAAGGTGCTACAAAAGTTTAGCCTAAGACTAAGGCATGGAAGAAGATGAATAACAAAGCTCTAGGTATTATTTCTTGGGGTCTATCTAGTGATGTATTACATCACATCTCTTGCATCAGGGATGCAAAGAAATCATGGGAAGAGCTTCACAGGATCTTTGGTACACAAGCAAAGAAATCCAAGGTAAAATTACTCATACTGTTTTATAAGTTGGATGTTAAAGATAGTTTATCTATGACTATACACATCAATCAACTCAAGAGCCTTAAAACTCAGCTTGCAACTCTTAAAAGAACATTGATGAGGATGAGGCAATAGCAGTGCTACTTGGTAGTGTTAATCATGAACCATATGAGAATCTTATGTACACACTAAGTGATGTTCCCAATCTCTCACTCAAAGACAATGAGCACTCATTGCTTGATGGAGAAAGTAAATTTAAAAGCAAGGATGTAAAAGCAACTAGCTCAAGGGATAACCTCTTGTACTGTAATATTTCTACAACAAAGTATTAAAGACCCTAGACCCCGTGCAATAGCAATCCGAAGTAATCTCCCGCAACAAAGAAACACTGACCTAAGTGCTCCATCCTCGTGCATTAACGATACTAGCCCCGCGTTGTGCATAGGAAACTGTGGCTAAAAACCATAACCCACCGTGGGAGCTCCCCTTCAAGGGAAAAAAGATAATGAATTATTTGCAAAATTTTTTATAAACTCCCTCCCCTTCACCCGTTTGCATGGCGGGGAGAGGGAGTATGTGTAGGAGCTTGTGGAGGGGCATGGGGAGGAGGGCATGCAATCTGCCACCTGTGTGGCCACCCCCACACCCCCCTCCCCCACCTTCAACCTATAAACACCCCATCCCAAGCTTTGAGGGGGGATGGTCAAGAGCTGCCCGCCATCAAGGAGCTGCCCACCATCGACTTGCTACCACCGCCATACTGTCCATGCCGCCGTGCTACTGCCACCGCCAACACCATCATCATCATCATTATCCTCATCGTCATCTTCACCATCGTCATCCTCTCCATCATCATTTCAATCATCTTCACCATCATGCCTCCACGTCATCTCTATTTATCCAGAAGCTTGAGAAGCTTCTATTGAAGCTTCTCTAGGCCAAGTTTACCAATGTCTCCCAGGGTTTTTAAACTGTGTTCCCCAAGGCCTATTTCCCGTGCTGTGAGGGAGATCTCGGGTAGTAGGCAATTTCAGAAACCAAAAAAGGGAACCAAGGGAGAGTGTGTTGAGTCAAAGTTTACTTCATCAATGGCTCCCAAGCAAAATTCGAGAGAAGCGCACGCGGGAGCTTCCACCCAAAGTACAAGAGTGGACAATGCCCCGATATTAAATGCCCAGGTTCTGAAAAATATTTTCGCATGGAAGGGATGCATAAAGCATGTTTTAATTCATGTAGGAAAACTTAAATGCATTGGAAAATTTATATACTTGTTCGATTTACAAAGTTCAATTGCATGACGAGTACTTGCATTTGCTTGCACTTCCATGGTCAAGGGTAGTCGCATCTTTTTTGAACCTATGATGCATAAGTTAAAAGATGAAATTGTGCGAAGGCATCCTTGTTGCATCACACAAAGGATAGGGCATATAACACATAATGCACTTACGTAATAAATTCTGGGTTGTGACTCGTTGTCGAAGGCTTTATGAAAGCAAAGTCGCGTCTTCAGAAGACCTTGATGATTTTCAGGATAAAAGATCAATCAAGCTGAATTATTTTTAATTGCTGTTGTCTACTGTTGTAAATGTCCACATTGCAGCTCAGAAAAAGATCAATGGAATCAAGGTTGATTTTATCATATAGAACTGATGACATCCTTGTAAAAATAAATAGTATAGAAGGTTGGCTCTTCTTTTTCATTCAGACAAGTTTAAAATTTTCAGGAGCAGTGTTGGCTTGTAAACAGGTTGAAGAAGTGCCACAGATTTTTGCCAGTCGAACAATAGAAATCAGTTCATGATTCTAAAAGGACAAAATAGCATGATTCTTCTAATTTTGTGACTGCATACACATCTTGTCAAGGTGGATTTCCAGTAATATTGAGGTTCTCTGTACTGAAGTGAATGCTGGAATCATCTTCAAATAACAGCCACAGTAATTCAGAAACATATCATCAATGAAGGATAGAATTCTCCGGTAATAGGGAAATCCTTATCTCTCATCTCCTGAGCTGTTACAGAATTAATCATGTTCAGCAAACAATATGCCAAAGCAACCACGTCTTCAAGAGACCTCCAATGTTCCTCTACTTTGCTGGTGAATGACCCTACCATTTACATTAGTCAGGCCAGTTCTGAGTTTTCAGGTACGACATGGAATGGCATATACATTTCTCTGCAAAGAAGGCGAAAGGGAAGACAAGCAAGGCAGCAATAGTGTTTCATTAAGCGAGGAAGATGTATTTCCGAAGTTGCCTCTTTAGTTTGGCACCATCTGATTCTTTCTTCTATCCTGATTCATGACTGCTATTATTGCCACAAATTCTCATCGCAGCATATTAAGGCTTTGATTTCAAAAGGACAATTTGGTAACAGTTTGTCCTACAGATAGATTGATGTTTCTGTCAGAGAGAGAGATTCTCTCAGCTGAGATATGAAATGTATCTGATTGTCCAGGGACTTGAAGTATGGATTCACATTTTGGTCGTTTCACTTTATCCGACACCTGGGCAGTAAGTTCCATGTTTGTACTCTCAAGATAAGTGCTTCCAACAGCTTCAGTCTCTGAAGCTCCTCTTAGAGGAGAACTAGGCTGTAAACTAGTTGATGATCTATGGAGCTTGTCTAATGAAGTTGAAGATTCAATTTGTCTTGTTTCCTGAGGCAGCATATGTTCCAAAGAGTGTCCCTTAAAACTACTGGAAACTGCCTGAGCAGCAGGGTTGGCAGCTAATGCGGTCTCCTGGTGCAGTGTCGTTCAATCGGAATTGCCGATGCAGCGAGTACCAACACCGTTCTTCAACGGACACAAAGTCCCTCAGCGTCCCGATTCGATTCCTCCTCCAGACCGGTTTTTTAGATAAGGCTTGCGCACTTGTGATCCTGCGCACTGTTGGGATCACAATGTCCACCCCTCCAATCGACTGCTTCTGCCACCGTACTCCCTCATTTGATTACGTCTAACACCGCAGCAATCTTCAATCAGGAGAAAGCATCGTCATCTCTCCGTTGCTTCCTGTTCATTGATGCCATCGGATAGAACTCCTCGTCTCAATCAGTCTTCAGCTTCGTTCCCGGCTTCATCCTTGTTGCAGTCTTCTACAGCATCTTTGGTCTCCTCAGCTACCTTGGCTTTTCTTCTACTTCAATTGTCTCTTAATCTTTGACTCTATCGTCGACTCCGTCTCATCGTCTTGTCTTCCCCACGTGATCTTCATCAGCTTCCCCCATTATCGTCCGCTTTAGCCCGCTCGTCAGTCTGCTCCTTCCTCCTCGTTTCGTCCCCCCTGGATTTAGAGCATTCTTCCCCAAAGCGCGGCTCTCCTGTCCCCTGTTTCTGCCGCAGTTGCCTTCGCTTTCCCCCCAAAATGCCTCCTTTTTAAAAATAGCTCAAAAGCTTCTCCTTTCGCAGTTTAAAAAAAACCTCCCAAGGGGTTTTCTATAGCATTCAAATGATCCAAATCCGCCCAAAATTGGTGGTTGCCCAAATAGCAAACACATCAGCTGAAGAAAGTTTCCATGTTGTGTAACCATCGCATGTACTCTCGTTGCTCCTTTGACCTTAGATAATCCAGCATATTTGCTGCAAGTTTTACAGTAAGCCCTTTGGCTTTTATGATATCCAGGAATGCCCGTTGAAGGTTCTCATCAAGCTCCTCAAAAGAAGACCCTCATATTGTGCCAAGGGTTTTTCAGACTTCTCGGTCTCATCTTCATTAACATATACAACAGACTCGACCATAATCTCTGTGGCTCCACTGATGAAGCTACCATGTATTTCCACAGCAGGTTTTGTTTCACCTTTCTTAATGCTGCAATGCATATGTATGACATCAACATAACCATCGTCAGAACTAGAGCCCTCTTCCTCCTCAATGAGGGCATCACATGCTTGAAATGTGATCTTAAATGTCTACTGATTTGAGAAAATATCCTCCTCTTGCATCTGTTTGTATAGTTGTAATGTCTTGTTCAACATAGACTGAAATCAACCCTTCATACTTGCTACTATACTCATACGCAGAAAATAAATGTAATCACAACAACTAAATATGTACAAAGTACCAAATCCCATGCACAACTTTTGGGTGGTTTACACACCTCAAATGCGCAGCAATACGACATCCACCCCCTCTAATCCTGCGCATCCTCCGGATGGGCCAACTACCCATGATCATTATCATCAAGATCCACAAACAAATCAATCTCTTCGTTATGCATTTCCGGTAGATCAATAAGATATCCAGCCATATCATCTGTCTCTTCCATTGGAGTTTCTTGTCGTTGCTCTTCTCTCGAAAATTCTTCCAATGCATAATCCTCATCATCTCTTTTCTTGAAAATCTTGATTCTTTTTCCAGCAATAGGCACTCTAAGCACTGTTCCATCCAATTCTGTCAACTCATATGTTGCATTATCAAAGACATATCTGACTATGTATGGCCCAAACCATCTTTTCACCATCTTCCGAAGTGCAGTATGCTGATTTTCAAGGCTGCTATCAAAGACCAATACCCAATCTCCCTCTTCTATTGCTCTAGGCCGCAAGCGATGCCTGCTATCAAACCTGTCCTTGTTCCTTAGTCTAGCAACTTTCAACCTGTCAATAGCTAGCTGAATATCCTCAGGTCTCCTCTCCAACTGTCGAATCCGAAGAGCTAAGAGCTCCTCTCTCGTCAAATCCTCCTGCCAAGGTAAAACTGACCAAGTCAAAGCACAAGTCTCAATCGGCATAACAGGTTTCTGACCATACATCAACTCTGCAGGCATATATCCTGTGGTAACACTATGGGTCGTACGATCAGCCCACAAAGCAAATGGTAGAAGTCTCGGCCATTCTCCAATCCGTCCTCTGCATGCTTTGGCTAATGCTTTCACTATTGGCGGATGCCCTCTTTCACTCTTCCCATTTCCCTCTGGATTGTATGCTGTGGTTAGAGCCAATTTGATTCCTAGCTGAGAGAAAAACTCCCTAGCTTCATCTGCATCCAATTCACCACGATCCGCAGTGATCTTACCCACACAACCATACCTGCAGAAAATTTCCTCCAATAAGAACTTGCACACTACACTAGTGGCCTTCGTTCTCAAAGATCTGCCCTCAACATGATTGGTAAGATCCTCTCTAGCCAAAACAATGTATCTCATCTGCCATAGACCCATAGGCATGGTAACCAAATCAACTACCCACTTATAATGAATGCATAGTGGATAAGTCGGATGAAGCTCATCTCTATGACGCACTACTGAATACATCTGGCAGTCTCTGCAAGTCTCAACAAAGTGAGAAACATCTCTGTACATGCCTTTCCACCAATATTTCTCCCTGATTTTCTCATAAGTAGCCCAAACTCCTCTATGACCAGCCCAAGGACTCTCATGAAACTCCCTCATCACCTGTAACTGTGTCTCTTGATCGCAGACAACCCGCAAAGGTAATCCGCCTCTTTTCTTCAGATGCTTCCAAAGAAATCCATCCTTGAGAAAATAACCATAGGCTTTCCTTCTGATCTTCTTAAACTCTTCATCTGTCCATTCATCTCTTTTGCTTAGTGTACTAAGGTACTTGCCAATCTGCAACCAATCTCCAACATAAAGTTCTTCTGTAAAAGCCATAATATCAAAGACATGACAAACATGATCAACCATAGTGGCTGAAATTTCTGCATCATCCTCTTCTGCAAGTAGAGTCTCCTCATCATCATACCTGGCTCTAGACAACATATCTGCCACTGGATTATCCTTCCCTGTTATGTGTTTAAATTTCGGATTTAATGACTTGATGTATGCAATCCATCTCAACATAGCTATATCCGGAGTAGAGCAACTCGTGATCATACCAATCAATGGCAAACAATCTGTCTCTACCACAACTGAAGCTCCAATAAAGTACTCCTTGTCACATTTGAGAGCCGTCACAATCCCCAATAACTCCCTCTTGATTTGCGGATATCTCCTCTGTCTCTCGTTTAGGACTTTCGCCCCAAACCGAATAGCATACCTATTTCCATCTGCATCATCTTGACCCACAGCCCAACCTATGCCAATTGGACTAGTGTCAATTGTCAATACAATAGGCATATCACAATTATAATCCGCTTTCCTGAGAGTAGGAGCATTCTGCAATAACTTCTTCAATTTCCGCATGGCTCTAGTGTGGCTCTCATCCCAATAAAATTTCTGCCCCTTTCGAAGCAGCTGATACAAACAATCTGCAATGTGTGCAAAATGACGTATCCAAATCATATAAAACACACAAGCACCAATGAATCTCCGTACCTCAAAAGTGGTAGAACAATACTCTGCAATCTTGCCTATAGCATTCACCTTATCAGGTGAGGGTTTCCTACCATAATATCCACACATATGCCCAACAATGACAACCTCATTCACTCCAAAAACAGATTTTTGCCCTGAAAGTGTCAAGTTCACTTCTTCTAACCTGGCCAAAATCTTCTCACATGCTGAAATATGATCAGCCACAAAGTATCTGCATCCCTGCTCATTTAGGCTCTCATTCTTCTCTTCTTTTGCACACCCCTTAATGGTCACATCATCCAAGAAAGGCATAGTAAGCTGAGGTATGTAATCACGAAGGACCTTATGCATGGCATTCATCATATGCGCAACAGAATTAGTGGCACCTTGAGGCAAGGTACACATCCTGACAAGCCCAATAGGAGTTCTCATGGTGGTTATGTCCCTGCTTTCCAAAGCCAGCTGAAACTGATCATAACCTGAATACAAATCACCCAAAGAATAGATGTCACGTCCAGCAAATGCCTCTGCAAACTCATCCACAACTGGACCAATACCAACATTCCTGATAGTAACTCTGTTCACTGGCTGCATGTCCTGAATAAATCGAAGAGTACCATTCTTCTTTGGAATTGTAAACCACCTGTTTGAGTATGGTGCAGATGAAGGCTCAAGGATTCCCATGCTGATTTTCTCATTCAATAAATCAATCAGCTTTGGCAAGTGTGCTTTAGGCACTGGAATAGGTCGGAGATTCCATGGAATATGAGGAATAGTAAAAATAACCATAGGAGCAACAATATCAGGATTCACACATCCAATCTCATGTGGGACAAAAGCAAATCCCCTTCCATGACGCTCAAGCATCTCCTGAAAGCATTGCTTCTCCATGGGTAACAAGAAATCACCATTTCCAATTTTCAATTCAGCAAGTGTTTCTGCTGAAAATTTATGACCAATATGCTCCGGATTCCTCAAAATTTGCTGTTTAGCAGCCCTCTCTATTTGCTGATCACTGTCAGGTGGAAGTGGTACAGCAACCGGCTTCACCTTCTTATCCATAGTTTTGTATTTCGTGTCAACCCTGGCTTCATTATGCTCTTCTGCATTACATAAACCTTGCTGTAAATCAGCAATTCTGCACTCCAATGGCTGAATATTCTCAGCCCTCTGCTCTATGGACTGCATAGAAACAGCCCCAAACTCTGAATGCTGAAATATTTCAGCAGTAAACTCTGTTGGCTGAAAATTTTCAGCCCTCTGTCTCTCTGAAAGCTGATCATAACCAGCTGGAAACTCTTTTTGTTGATTTTCTTCAGCACTCAACACTCTTTGCTGAGTTACCTCAGCCTCTGACTCAATCTGTGACATAAAATCTGCAATTTCATGAAACATGTCCAGGGACTGCACTAATACATTACCATGACAATTCAGCATATCAGTTTTCAGCATATCTCCCATCTCTGACATCGTATCTGCACAAATCACACTGTCATACATACCATCTATGTGCTCATCATCCTCCAAAATTCTTGCATTTTTCAAATTTTTCTCCTTCTTGCATATATACTGCCTGGCAGCTCTAGACAATCTAGAAGTCTTCTGATAGCTCATTGAACTGTTTGCTGAAATCCCAACATAACCGGAGGAGAAAACACCGCTGCCAGGAGGCGAGAACTCCAATCTCCTCTCTTCTGTACCACCGTCGTCTCGCGAAACGGCGGTACCTAATGAAAACCCGAATCCCTCACAGTGGGTAAGGGTGCATCTCTGAGAGTATCCCTGTTTCTAACATGGTTCACACATACAGTCATAAACTGAACTGCTCTCATACCATCTTTACTGTGAATCCGTGCATAAGCAGATCCATCATCCATGACCTTTGTCTCCATGTGCATCTCTGTAATGAATGGCTGTCCAAGAATTATGGGATACGAGCATGAATCCTGCACAAAGAAATGAAAATCCTCCTCTACATCACCAATAGAAACCCTGACACTAGGGCAAGCAGCATATAAATCACCTGCAGTGTTATTGGCGGCTCTCATACGCCACCCATGCTCTACATCCATAGGCCATCTGTTACTCTCATAAACTCCACGAACAATGAGATTAATCTCTGAACCATGATCAACCAATGCAACATAAGGCACCTGTTTCTCTCCAATCTTTACCATCGTCTCTGTAGTTGCCCTAGCCCAATGGCTCCGCGAAAAGTGACTACGCGGTATCAAAACAGGCTCATCAATTTCAGCATAATGCATAGGCTGAACCCTCTTCTCTACCTGCGGCAAAACAGAAGCATTATCAACCATAACCTCATCATCATCCTCATCCAACTCTCCAATCAAAACTCCCTGTGTATCAGTGGTAGCCAATGCATGTCTTTTCCTCTTCAGGACCTCCTGAAACTGATCCTGAAACTCTCTTTTTGAGATGCCCAAAATCTCAGAAATAGTGAAAGTCACCTCACTGCCAAGTATCTTATCATTAAAGATTTTCTTCATGTCTGTAGATGTCTCAATATCGGACATCAATCTGAATCCTGGCTGTTTTCTCTCTCTAGGCTCTTGCCTCTTTTCCCTCTTTTGAGCATCCTGCATCTGTCGATCTGGCCCTGATCGTGAAGACGGTCCTGCAGTAGGTGGAGTAACAAACTCACCCCCTCTAGTCTTCTTAGCTGCACTTGGATTTTCTTCATCCCTCTTACGCTTCTCCTCAACAAATACATCTGCACCATGAGATTTAGCCAAATAAGCATAAATAGAATACCTGTCAACAGGCGAGTCCCAACATGTCTCTGATCTGATGCTAGAGCCTGCGCTAGTCAAAATAGTTTGCTGAATTTTCCCCTTGTTTGCAGACTCCATAGCATAAGTCCATAGTGCGGATTGAGTCTCTGATCCCTTCTCAATCTGTACTCCATATGCAGAAGCATCACCTCTAGCTGTCACATAAGAAGTACGCGCAGCCATGTCCTCCACTAACTTCTTCATTCCACCTTTACCAAAGTTGGTAGCAAGTGGAGCTCCTGTCTCAGTCAACCAAATCTTACCATCTTGCCCCCAATATACCAAATTTTGCCTCCTTGCATCCTGGAAAGAGTCACAATCCCTGCAATGCTGATGCTCCGTACTATCACACCAAATACATCTCTGATCTCTCCTAGGAGCACTAGGAGCACTCCTAGATGCAGTAGGAGCACTGGAAGAAGTAGTAGGCACAGTCGAAGCAAACTGCTCCTTCAATTTACCCACCAACTCCGCTTTGACTGACTCAAGTGTCAAATCTGTGATACCTTTGATTATGTCATCAAGAGAAGTAGGCACCGATGGAGCGGATGGTTTTGGAGCAGAAGGTGTAGGCATCGGTCGTGGAACAGGAGGAATAGGTGGAGTAGAAACAGTAGGCACTGGCATAGGCCAAGAAACTGGCTGAGGAGGAGAAGAAATAACAGGGATAGAAGTAGGCATAGGAGCAGATGATGGTGTAGGTGTCATGGAACCATTCTGTAGGCGAGTCTTCCATATCCTCCTCTTGGTCAATGTCGAGACTGCATCCTGAGCATCCTGCCAATCAGTTTTAAGACCCATAGGCTTTGTGCGATCTTCAAGAAGCTCACCCAATTCTTCTTGAAGAGCAGGATCTGCAGCTTGCAAGAAAAGCTCAACTTTTTCAACATCCAATGCTCTTTGTTCAATGGCATCAAGCTGACTATACCTTTCCTCAAATTCTCGAATCAACTCCGAAGCAGCAAGACCTTTATTTGGCATGTAGACCCACTCTCGGAATGACCGTCGAGTAGCCATACCAAAGTCCTCAAGGAAATATTCTTCTTTAAGAGCCTTCTTAAAATCTTGCCAATGTGTATTTTGAATAAATAAATCAGTCACTTTTGTTCTCAAAGCAGGTGTGACAAGACGAAGGAAGTACTTACTCATAAGTCCAACAGGAACTCCAAAAAATCCCATCTTGATCTCATATGTCTTCAAATATGCTGAAACATTTCGCCCATCAAATAGCTTCTTCTCACTCTCAACTGCTTCAATAGCCTTAGTCGCGCTGTTTGCATTCTCCTGCTCCGAATAGAGTTGCCTTTGCTGAGACAACTGTTGTTGATGCAATTGTTGTTGCTGCTGCATATACATTTGTGTTTGCTGATTTTGGAGCTGTATATACATGGACATATTTTGCAA
Organism: Lygodium microphyllum; assembly: GCF_053477565.2. Classification (NCBI taxonomy): domain Eukaryota; kingdom Viridiplantae; phylum Streptophyta; class Polypodiopsida; order Schizaeales; family Lygodiaceae; genus Lygodium; species Lygodium microphyllum. The sequence goes on along the minus strand of NC_141161.1, from coordinate 12,376,777 downwards.
AATCTATTTTAGATCCTCCATTGAAGTACTTGACGCAGCAATCATTGATGGAGCTGAAGTAGAGGTAGCTGGAATTGTAGAGGAAGCTGAAATAGAGGCTGAAGTATCTCCCATCCTGAAATTTCTACGACGCTTTCACGTCGCGTTCACCAAAGATGTCGAAGGCTTTATGAAAGCAAAGTCGCGTCTTCAGAAGACCTTGATGATTTTCAGGATAAAAGATCAATCAAGCTGAATTATTTTTAATTGCTGCTGTCTACTGTTGTAAATGTCCACATTGCAGCTCAGAAAAAGATCAATGGAATCAAGGTTGATTTTATCATATAGAACTGATGACATCCTTGTAAAAATAAATAGTATAGAAGGTTGGCTCTTCTTTTTCATTCAGACAAGTTTAAATTTTTCAGGAGCAGTGTTGGCTTGTAAACAGGTTGAAGAAGTGCCACAGATTTTTGCCAGTCGAACAATAGAAATCAGTTCATGATTCTAAAAGGACAAAATAGCATGATTCTTCTAATTTTGTGACTGCATACACATCTTGTCAAGGTGGATTTCCAGTAATATTGAGGTTCTCTGTACTGAAGTGAATGCTGGAATCATCTTCAAATAACAGCCACAGTAATTCAGAAACATATCATCAATGAAGGATAGAATTCTCCGGTAATAGGGAAATCCTTATCTCTCATCTCCTGAGCTGTTACAGAATTAATCATGTTCAGCAAACAATATGCCAAAGCAACCACGTCTTCAAGAGACCTCCAATGTTCCTCTACTTTGCTGGTGAATGACCCTACCATTTACATTAGTCAGGCCAGTTCTGAGTTTTCAGGTACGACATGGAATGGCATATACATTTCTCTGCAAAGAAGGCGAAAGGGAAGACAAGCAAGGCAGCAATAGTGTTTCATTAAGCGAGGAAGATGTATTTCTGAAGTTGCCTCTTTAGTTTGGCACCATCTGATTCTTTCTTCTATCCTGATTCATGACTGCTATTATTGCCACAAATTCTCATCGCAGCATATTAAGGCTTTGATTTCAAAAGGACAATTTGGTAACAGTTTGTCCTACAGATAGATTGATGTTTCTGTCAGAGAGAGAGATTCTCTCAGCTGAGATATGAAATGTATCTGATTGTCCAGGGACTTGAAGTATGGATTCACATTTTGGTCGTTTCACTTTATCCGACACCTGGGCAGTAAGTTCCATGTTTGTACTCTCAAGATAAGTGCTTCCAACAGCTTCAGTCTCTGAAGCTCCTCTTAGAGGAGAACTAGGCTGTAAACTAGTTGATGATCTATGGAGCTTGTCTGATGAAGTTGAAGATTCAATTTGTCTTGTTTCCTGAGGCAGCATATGTTCCAAAGAGTGTCCCTTAAAACTACTGGAAACTGCCTGAGCAGTAGGGTTGGCAGCTAATGCGGTCTCCTGGTGCAGTGTCGTTCAATCGGAATTGCCGATGCAGCGAGTACCAACACCGTTCTTCAACGGACACAAAGTCCCTCAGCGTCCCGATTCGATTCCTCCTCCAGACCGGTTTTTTAGATAAGGCTTGCGCACTTGTGATCCTGCGCACTGTTGGGATCACAATGTCCACCCCTCCAATCGACTGCTTCTGCCACCGTACTCCCTCATTTGATTATGTCTAACACCGCAGCAATCTTCAATCAGGAGAAAGCATCGTCATCTCTCCGTTGCTTCCTGTTCATTGATGCCATCGGATAGAACTCCTCCTCTCAATCAGTCTTCAGCTTTGTTCCCGGCTTCATCCTTGTTGCAGTCTTCTACAACATCTTTGGTCTCCTCAGCTACCTTGGCTTTTCTTCTACTTCAATTGTCTCTTAATCTTTGACTCTATCGTCGACTCCGTCTCATCGTCTTGTCTTCCCCACGTGATCTTCATCAGCTTCCCCCATTATCGTCCGCTTTAGCCCGCTCGTCAGTCTGCTCCTTCCTCCTCGTTTCGTCCCCCCTGGATTTAGAGCATTCTTCCCCAAAGCGCGGCTCTCCTGTCCCCTGTTTCTGCCGCAGTTGCCTTCGCTTTCCCCCCAAAATGCCTCCTTTTTAAAAATAGCTCAAAAGCTTCTCCTTTCGCAGTTTAAAAAAAACCTCCCAAGGGGTTTTCTATAGCATTCAAATGATCCAAATCCGCCCAAAATTGGTGGTTGCCCAAATAGCAAACACATCAGCTGAAGAAAGTTTCCATGTTGTGTAACCATCGCATGTACTCTCGTTGCTCCTTTGACCTTAGATAATCCAGCATATTTGCTGCAAGTTTTACAGTAAGCCCTTTGGCTTTTATGATATCCAGGAATGCCCGTTGAAGGTTCTCATCAAGCTCCTCAAAAGAAGACCCTCATTTTGTGCCAAGGGTTTTTCAGACTTCTCGGTCTCATCTTCATTAACATATACAACAGACTCGACCATAATCTCTGTGGCTCCACTGATGAAGCTACCATGTATTTCCACAGCAGGTTTTGTTTCACCTTTCTTAATGCTGCAATGCATATGTATGACATCAACATAACCATCGTCAGAACCAGAGCCCTCTTCCTCCTCAATGAGGGCATCACATGCTTGAAATGTGATCTTAAATGTCTACTGATTTGAGAAAATATCCTCCTCTTGCATCTGTTTGTATAGTTGTAATGTCTTGTTCAACATAGACTGAAATCAACCCTTCATACTTGCTACTATACTCATACGCAGAAAATAAATGTAATCACAACAACTAAGTATGTACAAAGTACCAAATCCCATGCACAACTTTTGGGTGGTTTACACACCTCAAATGCGCAGCAATACGACATCGTGTATAAGATAATCGTAGATAATCATTAAAAAATGTTTGAATAGTTGCAATGTAAGAAAAAAAGATTTATGAACTTTGACAAAAAACATATAGTATGCAAATCGCATGAGATGATAGTTACATTCTAGGTTAGGGTAAGTGATAAAGGAAGGATTAAATCATAAAATAATGATACATCCATGCATGAAGTTCTTTTATCAAAGTTCGAATTTGGGAAAGAATGCATCTTCATTAAAATAATAAAGCTTGAATTCGATGCATAAAACGTAGGGTTTATAAGAAATAGCTCTGAATGTCAATCAATATTGCATAGGGCAAGGAAAAGAAAGATCGCTATAGATCCTATAGTTGCATAAAGGCAAAAGGTCTATGGTCTTGAAATTGCATATTCCATGGAATGATACATCTCCTACATTTTGTAGTTACTTACATCTTTTAGGGGAAGTACTTGCAAGTTTAGAAGAAAGTGTTTGCATCTTTAAAGGGAAGATCATCTTTAATCATAGGTTAGTTAGATCAACTAAGTAATTTGTGTGTAATTGAGTAGCTTACATGAAATTCATAAAGGTATAATTAGCTAGCATATGACGGTCATCTCAATGTGCTAGGTAAAGTTAAGCCATGATAAAATTCTGCTTAGTATCGCACTTAGGATGTTGATTTAATATTTTCGATCTTAAGAGTTCAACCCACATTCACGGATGTTAGGGTTATCAAATCAACCATGCAGGAATGATCTAGGGTTCTCACCCTAAGGATCAGATGACCAAATACTAGACTTCCACAAGGAATTTAGGGACCCTAGGGCCAAAACGCTTATCAGTCTAGTAGGGTTAGGGTTTTGGATCGAGTCAATAGGACTCGCAAACCCTATATCTTGATCAAAGGTATTCTTGATGAAAGCAATTGACCAACCAAGTTAGGGTGACGGGATTGTCCAGGATTTATTGACCATAATATAAGGAGACCTAAGGTAGTGACAATTTGGGTCAACAGGGTATAAGCCCTAACCCAAGGAAAAAGGGTAAACAAGCAACTTAGCTTACGAAACCCTTGGGATCTTTCCAAGTCACGATTGATCCAGGATCAAATGCTAGAAGTGTTCAGGGAGAAGGAATCACACCTTAGCAATTGGTCGTATGAACGACCATTGGAATGCTCGTGATCGTACACTTAGGTGCATTGTTTGTACTTCTTTACTCAAGGAACTAATTCAGGAAAAACAACTAATGCTTTAGTTTAAAAGCCTTGAGGGAGAGGGAATATCAAGTTACCTCCGACTGTCTGCTTGACCCTATCCAAGGGGGTTGTTAGTAGCCGCGCCGGGTACGTCGACTGAACCCGCCGCAAGAGGTCTCTCCATGGGTGCTACTTGGAGCAGGAGGACGCTTGGGTGCCAGGGGAGGCTCTGGGTGTAAATTCCTTGCCTCTGGATCATGCACAATAGGCTGACATGACTCGAGATGGGATCTCGAGGCCCATATACTAGTCAACGGGCGGAACTTGGAATAGCGATCCCTGAGGATTGCTGGGATAGACTTCGAAACACCATATTGGGGAATATGGGAATTTTCCATAAGTTTGGGACATGTGGTCAAATCTTTGGATTTGTCATAACTTGAACACTATAACTCCAAATCGAGCGCTCTATAGCTCAATAGATTCCATTTTTCAAGCACTTTCCAATGATAGGTCACGTCATATGATTTTGAGAAACTTATGGGCATGTTATCCAGGTGCCACCTTTTTAGTATTCAAAAAATGGGAATTGGGAGATTCCCAAACTCACTAATATTGTGTTTCGGGCAGGTTATTTGATGTATTCCAAAGACTATGATAAATAAAGATCAAATGTTGAAAAAGGAACTTGCTTGACATTGTTTTTCTGTGTCAGTGACTAAGTTATGTGAAGGAACCAGTGATTAATTTGTTAATTAAGGAAGCTCTTTGTGCTTGTCAAACTAAATGTGGTAGGTAATTAGATAACTAAGCAACTCGAGGAAAGTGCGGTGGACGTGACTCTGGGTCCATCCTACGGAAGGGTAGTCCCAGTTGTCCGGGAACTTTTCTCAAAGGAATGGACAACGAGGTAACAATGACCTAGAATCAATAGAGCTAGAGTCCCGATTTATGCTGCTTTAGGGGAACGGAATGGGACTATGCCTTACGGGCAGAGAGGTCGAGCTTCGCATCCCTCTCATTTCCCATTCTCTTTGAACCAAGTGCAGTATAAATCTGCTTCAATCCCGAAGTTCTACGCAAAGTGGTTCGTATGGGGCTTGACACTAGCTACCTCCTAGGAACTTGACTATTAGGAAAACCCTGATTCAGGTCGGTCCTAAGTGGGAATAGCCAGATGCTTTCACTTCGTGGCAAACTCAGGAAGACCTTGATCACAAACCCCGTGACATTCCTTGTGAGTGCCGGGCGGCACTTTCTAGACTCTCTTCCTAATGGGCTGCTAAGACGTGTTCTACAAGTGGACAGGGGACACGTTACATGTACACCAAGGCTACTTATGCAGCAAAAGGACAAGGTCAAGGATTCACCACTAACAACAACAATGACCAAATTATTTGTCATTAATGTAGCAAGATTGGCCATGTAGCCAGTGAATGTTTCCACAAGAAAAGAGCACAACAAGTGCAAGAAGATCACCACCAAAGCCAGTTTATGCATGAAGAAGAAGAAGAAGAATATGCTTCCACCACCATCATTGTATCTTTCCCATAGTGGATCATGTTTTTCCCATAGTGGATGTTTTCTTTCCCTTAGTGGATTTGTATTGAAAAAAAACCCTTGCTAGAAATGTAAAATTTCAAGCTTGACTTGATTAGGATGCCCATAAGCTAGTCTCTCGGGTCATGTCATCATGTGGGGGGGGCAAAAGCCATTAGGTGTAGGAAAATAGGTCAAATGATGTATGCTGCATGATGAGGAGACTTGTGTAGGAATTCATCATTTGAGGGGGGGTGTTGGAAAATAGGTCAAATGATGTATGCTGCATGATGAGGAGACTTATGTCCCATAAACCATCAAGTGTAGGAATTCATCATTTGAGGGGGGGTGTTGGAAAATAGGTAAAACGATGTATGTTGCATGATGAGGAGACTTGTGTCCCATAAGCACAGTGAGGAGAGTGGAGAAGCTAGAAAGCTATAAAGGCATGTACTTGGTTCACTTTTTAATGAAATGCTATTGTACTTTGTCCTTCAATGTGAGTCCCTTTCATGTCCTACTCGGGATTGTGCTTATGAGTCCAAGCATTCTATCTTGGAACATAATTCAACCAAGTAATAATTAGTGTCATTTGCCTTTGTTTTCATGGTTCTAGTGACAACATTCCAACCTCCATAGCTACAACCATGCTCGAGATTCATGTCCTTCAACACTTCTATGATAGGGAAGGGTCAAGACAAAAAATGTATTTATTCATCTTAGCAAAATCTAAAATGCCTTTAACATACATAGAGAGATTAAAGTAGGCATTGGAGTAGTCTCTAACGGGCATTCCTCTTTGAGCACATTCATACCATCTTCTTTCAAGCATTTCTTTTTCCAAAGGGGAAACAAAAACATCAATCATTGCTTGCTTGAGCTCCTTCCAAGTGAGAAAGTTTTGTCCAATCTTGTGCATGTAATGCCACCAAGTATGGGCATAACCTTCAAGATGAAGAGATGTAAATAAATATTGGCTTCTTCACTTTGAGGATAAAGGGTGAAGTAAAATTCAAGTTTGTTAATCCATTCATTTCACTCTGAAGGTGAAGTGTTATCCCCTTTGAAATTAGTGATATTGATCTTTTCCTTATACTCATTTTCATTGTAAGATGGCTATCCATAAGAATATTACTCCCATGAATCTTTGTTCCAAGAGTGTTTCCTAAAAGTATGTGGTCAAAAACCATGAGATGAGGGTTGACCATTTGAAATATGCTCTTTATTTAAAAGATCATGGACTGATCTTCTCCCATCATTTATTCCATCTTCATGAACTTGCTTGTCAATTGCGTTTCCTTTTTGTACATTAGAGGACCGATGGTAAAAAGACTTGTAGAAGGGGTGGCATCCATGATAATCATCATCCCATTGATTATTATCTTATTCCTTTTCATGTCAGACTAAGACTATCTTTTGGGCTACTGAACTGAGGCCTTGTGGTATGAATTGCCATGGATTTGTGGAGTGTGATGGTTACCCCTTACGAGCCCCTCACTCTTGATGGTTCTTCTCTTTCAAAAGTATGCATAGCTGGATGAGAAATTTATTTGTTTGGATGGGATAAATTTCCAACAAGAGGTGTTGTATGTGGAGCTTCAATAGTTTGAGGTTCCCTTTGTGGCTTGCTACCAATTTCTATTATCGCTTAAATGAGTTCTTGAAATAAAGATTTGTTGCTTTGTTGTAGATCATTGGTGATACACTTATTTACTTGTGCCATCCCTTGTAACAAACCTTGATTCATATATATTAAGCCTTCTTTCAAATTCTTCAAATCTTTGGAAAGGCCTTCATTCACATGTCCCTACTCTTTTGATAGTAATAGGTAATCATTCACTGCAAATACTTCATGTGCATCCTCCCTTACTTTGTATGTGCTGCCTCTAAGCAATTCCAATTCTTAAGTCTTTATCTATTTGCACAAAATTATTGGATTTATTTGTGTAATTTTTATCTTCTTGAAAGTTCCTGACACCCTCATTCAATGCTTCAATATAATAGGGTATTTCTTCTTATTCCTGGCCATTAGAAGACAATGCTATGGTAGTAGACAGTTTGTCAATAAATCCCCTATTTCTCACATAATATAGCAATGATCCCAATGCTTAATAGCTCCATGGGAAGATTAATATATGTAATATATTATATTTCAAAATATATCAACTTGGTTTGGATATTTTAGGTGAAACAATGATAAAACAGTGTCCCCCCTGTATGCTATATGGGTGTTATCTCACTATACTACTATCAATAATTCAGCAATAACTTGAGCTGATAATATCAGATCAGAAAAATATTTGATTTATATCAAAGATCAAGATCCCCTCTTTTAATGGAGCTATCAAGTTCTTAATATGTATTAGGACAAAAAAATTTGTAATAGGATCTCGAGTGTGCTGAACAAAAGTTTCCTGCACCCTATGTCCACAACATGTAAGTGTCTTGTTTGACCCTGTAGGAGTACCCTAAGTGAGAATGACCCTTGTAAACCTCTTTACTATCCTAAAGAGGGTTATGGGGCACCTATAGGCCTTAATAATGACCTATAGATTGGTAGGTACATGTTGTACACACCTGTGAAACTATGACTACCTGTATGTATCCATAGAATAAGAGATGCCCTATACCTCTTCCAATATTGTTCCAATGGAACCTCAACCACTTGTAGCTCTCTGAATAGGACTGATCACTACCATGCTACTATCAAGCTCTGAAAATGGGCATATACTTGCACACCTAAACTTGAAAATTGCATGGGCTCCAAGACTTGAGGAGTGAGCAAAGTTCCTCCTCAAGCTCGGTTATGCACCCCTTTAGGGTCATAATCAAGAAGGGAGGGTCACCTCACTATTGTCTTCCTAACTCACTTATTATCCATTTTTTTCTCATGAGAATCAACATGTCAAGTACATTATAATATCTAATCAAACAAGGATGCTATGTATTGACTAAAAAAGCCATTGAATTCTTCAATGAAATGCAAGTGGGTATTAGGAAATGACTAAATTGAAAGAGCTATGAATAGGGCCTTATCCTTTTGCAATGAATCATTCCTTTTATAATATCCCACTTACCATTTTATCATTTTTTCAGTCCAATACCATTAATGTTCAATCATCCAACCAAATTCCAAGTTAGGTAGGCAGTGAGTAACATTTCTGCAATTAATTTGGCATCAATATATGAATGGGTAAGAAAGAGAATTCATAAAGAAACCACAATCAGTCCTAAGTTAAATTCTACATGACCTTCAATGGTGATTTAAGAGGATCTAGTACATTCAATCTCTCTTTATCACCACTAGGACTAGTTCAAAAATTGGATGAAAATAGAGATTCAAATGAAAGCAATAGAAATACATCTTAATGTTGATGAAGAGTAGTAGATAAACCCCAACCAATCAATACTCAGTACAATCCGTCATCAATGAATCAAGATTGAAGATCATAAAACCGGCTTCAACAAGACTTTGTCCCATGATTATTTCTCCCATGAAATTTCAGCTCGTGATCTTTAAGATTGCTCTAATGCATCAAGAGAATCCAATGCTTGAATAGAAGTCTACAAAGATTTGTTGGAGAATATCCTTTGAGCCTTAAAGAATGCAAATTCTTGATAGTATCAAGAATTCCAAGAATTATCAGGCATTGCCATATTCAAGAGGCTAAAAATGCCTTCAATCTTGTAACGTGTCCGCCTATAATCTTCAGGACACGTCTTAGTAGTCTATAAGAAAGGATGTCTAGAAAGCTCTGCCCGGCACTCCCATGGAATGTCATGGGGTTTGCAATCTAGGACTTTCCATGTCTGCCACGTAGCAGAAGTATTTTGGTTGTTCCCACTTAGGACCGGCCTGAATCAGGGTTTTTCCCTAATGGTCGTTTCCTAAAACAGCAACTAGCGTTGAACCTCAAGTGAACTACTTCACGCAGAAACACCAGGGCCGAAGCAGATTTACACTACACTTGGGTCAAGGAGAATGGGAAACAAGAGGGACGCAAGGCTTGACCTCTCTACCATAAGGCATAGTCCCATTCCGTTCCCCTAAAATAGCATAAATCAAGATTATTGTAACTTAGATTCTAGGTCAATGCTCTTGTTGTTCGTGTTCTTTGAACAATCTTTGTGCTGTCCATCATGATTGCGAAAAGTTAGCGGCCAACCGAGACCACCCATCCATAGAACAGACCCATGGCCACATCCACCGCACTTTCCTCTAGTTGTTTTAGTTATCTAATTACCTATCACATTTAGTTGGAAAAGCATCAAACAGCTTCCTTAATTAGTCCGTTAGGCACCGGTTCCTTCACGTAATCATAGCACTTGACATAGAAAAGCAATGTCAAACAAGTTCCTTTCAACATGTTATCATATTTATCTTTGAAATACATAAAGTCCAGCCCATAGGCTTATCCATAATCCGCTCAAAGGCTATCCAGCAATCCACAAGGATTACTAATCCAAGATTCCACCCGTAGACTAGTATGCACGCCTTGAGATCCAATCTCGAGTCATGTTGGCCTCTTGTGCAGGGCCCGGAAGGCGAGGGATTTACGGCCAGAGCCCCCTCAGGCACCCAAGAGTACTCCTGCTCCAAGTAGCACTCAACGAAGAGACCTCTTGCGGCGGGTTCAGTCCACCTTCCCGGCGCGGTTAATAACCCCCTTGGTTAGGGTCAGGCAGGCAGTCGAGGGTAACTAAAACTACCTCTCCCTTCAGGCCTTCAACCTGAAGCATTAGATATCTTTTCATCCTTTAATTCTTTCAGCAAACAAAGTAAAACAATGCTCTTAAAACTGTTACAAGCACAATCAATTTCATTGGTCGTTATTTTTGGCCAACTTTTAAGGAGTGAATCCTTCTTTCCGAATGCATCCAGCACTCGATCCGGGATCAATTGCGACTTGGCAAGATCCCCAAGGGTTTGCCTGTTAACCCTTATATCCTTGGGTTAGGGCCATACCCTATTAACCCAACTTAACCAAAACCTTAAGTTCTATTAGAAGTAAATATGTTATTCCAATTTACTGATTGGTCTTTTTCTTCCAAGCAAATATCTAATCCCCGTATCTTGGTCACTTTACCCAAGAAAGGTACTATATCAGGACGATTATTCATCCTCTTGCAAGATAAACTTGCGTAAGAATCTGCCAATGTCATTCCGAGGAATTGGCCATTCCCTTGTGATCAAATCACAAGGTCATGCGACTCTGCAACTTGTTGCACGAGTGTCGCATCTAATCCATGGGACTATTTTACCCATCGAATGGCGTAAACTTGTTACCCAACAGGTAGTGTCTCCAAAGCTTTAGAGAATGGATGACAGCTAACAGCTCTAGATCATGGGTAGCATAATTCTTCTCATGGCTCTTCAGTTTCCTTGAAGAGTATGCTACAGGATGACCTTCCTGCATGAGCACACATCCTAAGGCAAGTGTGCTAGCATCAGTTACTACCTCGAACTCCTTACTAAGGCCTGGAAGTCTTAGGATAGGTGCTGATACCAAACTTTACTTCAATCTATCAAAACTAGATTGTTCAGCAATTGACCATGCAGTGGATGTTTGCTTCTTCATATGTCCGTCAGAGGTGCTCCAATCAAAGCATAGTTTTTTATCAAGACCCTATACCATTCTGTCAATCCAAGAAAACTGTGTATTTCTTTGACAGTTGTTGGTATTGGCCATTCTAGCACATCTCCGGATCCACTGAGATTCCTTCCCCTGATATGATGAATCCTAGATATTCAATCTGATGCTTGAAGAATGCACATTTCTTCATCTTAGCATATAGCTTGTGTGAGCTCATTGTCTCAAGGACAATCCGAAGTTGGGGTTCATGATGTTCTCTTGTTTAGAATAGACTAAAGTGTCGTCGAAGAAGACGAGTACGAAGTCATCAAGATATGGCCTAAAGATATCCTACATTAACTTGTTGAAGATGGCAGGCGCATTCATAAGCCCGAATGACATAACTAAAAACTCAAAGTGCCCATATCTTGTGTTGAAGGCTGTCTTTGGGATGTCTTCTTCCTTGATCCTTATTTGATAGTAACCAGACCTGAGATCAATCTTGGAAAATATCTTTGCACCTTGAAGGTGATCAAGAAGCTCATCTATTCTAGGAATAGGGTACTTGTTTTTGACAGTTGATTGATTCAACCCTCTGTAATCAATACATAGTCGAAGCATTCCATCTTTCTTTTTCTGGAACAGTACTGGAGCTCCCCATGGTGAACTGCTAGGACGGATGTAGCCCTAATCTGGCAGTTGCTTGAGTTGTTCCTTCAGCTCAATTGCTTCCGGGATGGACATTCTATAAGGTCTCTTTGCAATTGGCGTAGCTCCTGGTACTAGCTTGATCTCATGATCCTCTTCTCTTTGAGGCGGGAGTTCTGTTAACTCTTCAGAAAATACATCTACGTATTCCTTTAGCCATGAAGGTCCTTCACTAGACTCTTGCTTCTAATCTAACTTGTTGAGCTTAATCAAGTAGACATGTAGTCCTTTTCTGACTCCCTTTATAATCTGAGATGCCTTGGCCAATTGAATTTTTGGCACTCCAGCCTCACCTTGAGTTGTGACTAAATCCCCTTCAGAGTTCTGAAAGGAAATTTGGCCCTTTCCACAATGAATGTGGCATCATTCGGTTTAAGCCAATCCATTCCCAATAGACACTCATGGATGCCTAGGTTCATGACTCTGAATTTGACCAAAGTCATCTTTCCTCCCAGAAATAATTACATTACATATTTACTTCAGCCTTTAGCCAAGTGACCAATCACTTTACTTCTTTATCAATATACACAGTCAAGACAATCATTGTTAAGAAGAAGTCTTATTTCATTCATGTGGACATAGCCCTTTCGGAGTACAATTGTTCTTGGGGCGATGGAACAAATTGTTACATTAATTCGAGAAGAATAAGATGTTGTTGTATTCAGCTACAGGAACTGAGTAGTAGTACGGATTGGGGTCATCGATTTTTAGGAATCGATAGGTCATTGGAAGATCAGGGTATCTTTTCCTTTGATATCCGTTCTTCTCATGACGTCCCAACACCTTGATTCGGTCAGCAAGGATTACTCGAATCACTTCCCCGTACACATACTTATTTTGGTTAACCCTTCGACCTCCAACATGTAGGGTCGCATTTGCGTGAGCCTCAATAAAAACGAACAGCTTCACAATCTTTGAGTCCTCCATCCACTTGATTCTCTTCAAGTTAATTTGAAGGTACGCAGGTTGATGGGCAACTATGTAATAGATCCTTGAAACACCCATCCATCTTCTTTCCACATACAAATGTGATGGATTATAGATACGATCCAAGATATTGTTCATCATCTCAACCCTTTTTTGATAATCCGGAGAATGCATTGCAATCGTAAACATGACTCAGAACACTAAGAACCTATTCCATGCTTCATAATTCTGCAAGACAGCATCGAAAGTAAGGAAATGTTTGGAACAGTAACATTTGCTTTACTTCTTCTTATTAAGATTCCTTAAAAACAAATACTTTGTTGATTCGCTCTAATACCAACTGTAACATGTCCACCTCTAATCTTCAAGACACATCTTAGCAGTCCATCAGAAATGATGTCTAGAAAGCTCTGCCCGGCACTCCCATGGAATGTCACAGGGTTTGCGATCTAGGACTTTCCACGTCTGCCATGTAGCGGAAGTATTCTGGCCGTTCCCACTTAGGACTGACCTGAATCAAGGTTTTTCCCTAATGGTTGTTTCCTAAATAGCAACTAGAGTCGAATCCCAAGCGAATTACTTTACGCAGAAATGCCAGGGCCGAAGCAGATTTATGCTGCACTTGGTTCAAGGAGAATGGGAAACGAGAGGGATGCAAGGCTCGACCTCTCTGCCATAAGGCATACTCCCATTCCGTTCCCCTAAAACAACGTAAATCGGGATTATTGTAACTTAGATTCTAGGTCAACGCTCTTGCTGTTCGTGTTCTTTGAACGATCTTCGTGCTGTCCATCATGATTGAGAAAAGTTCCCGGCCAATCCGGACCACCCATCCATAGGACGGACCCATGGCCACATCCACTACACTTTCCTCTAGTTGTTTTAGTTATCTAATTACCTACCACATTTAGTTGGACAAGCATCAAACAGCTTCCTTAATTAGTTCGTTAGGCACCGATTCCTTCACGTAATCATAGCACTTGACATAGAAAAGCAATGTCAAACAAGTTTCTTTTCAACAGGTTATCATATTTATCTTTGAAATACATAAAGTCCAACCCATAGGCTTATCCATAATCCGCCCGAAGGCTATCCAGCAATCCACATAGATTACTAATCCAAGATTCCGCCCATAGACTAGTATGCGGGCCTCGAGATCCAATCTCGAGTCACGTTGGCCTCTTGTGCAACGCTCGAAAGGCGAGGGATTTATGGCCAGAGCCCCCTCTAGCACCCAAGCGTCCTCCTGCTCCAATTAGCGCTCAACGGAGAGACCTCTCGCTGCAGGTTCGATCCACCTTCCTGACACGGTTAACAACCCCCTTGGTTAGGGTTAGGCATGCAGTCGGGGGTAACTGAAACTGCCTCTCCCTTCAGGCCTTCAACACCTGAAGCATTAGATATCTTTTCATTCTTTAATTCTTTCAGCAAACAAAGCAAAACAGTGCTCCTAAAACTGTTACAAGCACAATCAATTCCATTGGTTGTTATTTTTGGCCAACTACTAAGGAGTGAATCCTTCTTTCCGAATGCATCCAGCACTCGATCTGGGATCAATTGCAACTTGGCAAGATCCCCAAGGGTTTGTCTATTAACCCTTATATCCTTGGGTGAAGGCCGTACCCTATTAACCCAACTTAACCAAAATATTAAGTTCTATTAGCAGTAAATATATTATAACAATTTACTGATTGGTCTTTCGCTTCCAAGCAAATATCTAATCCCCGTATCTTGGTCACTTTACCCAAGAAAGGTACTATATCAGGACGATTATTCATCCTCTTGCAAGATAAACTTGCGTAAGAATCTGCCAATGTCATTCCGAGGAATTGGCCATTCCCTTGTGATCAAATCACAAGGTCATGCGACTCTGCAACTTGTTGCACGAGTGTCGCATCTAATCCATGGGACTATTTTACCCATCAAAGAATGGCATCTTCTAATTAAAAAATCACGATTAGATAGGAAACAGGGTTAGGGTGTATTTATAACAATCTGTTCCCGATTGCACTAGGCCGATATTATCGGTCCTAAGGTTCCTAATTCAAATCGAGTTTCATCTTTTTAGCGAGCAATCCTTAGGGTAGAAACCCTAGATCGCCTCTCGCAAGTATGTCCTATTGTCCCTACATTCCGTGAATGAGGGCAAGTCTTTAGGGCATAAGAATTTCAACTTGACAATAAGAGCGATTAGGTCATGTCCTCAACATGCTAAATCCTAGTTAGCTCTTTGGGATATGTTGCATTGAATTAATGAGTCCCTCATTGTTTTTTTAGGTGTTTAGGTTTAAACCAATTTACTTGTCTATTCTTGAAGATATTTACGAAACCATTTTTGTAACCACATGATTCATTGCCTACATATTGAATTGATTTTACAAACCCTAACTTTTCTAGTTAAGATCAAAGCATATATTAAGTTATGGCATAATTCCTATTGATCCTTCTATAACATGCAATCAAGATTCATGCTACTAAGCTTTAGGGTTTTATAATTTAACCATACTTCATGCATCTCTAGAACCATTTCCCTACCTTGCAGGTTCCTACGGATTATTAGCGACCTTCTTTTAATGGATCATTTCAAAGGAAAGATGCCTAATAATGCGACATGCGATTTATTCTTTCCATGCCTAATCGAAGTGCACAATAATAATTTCAACTTTATAAAGATGATATTTAATTTATGTAAATTCGTTACTTGTAATGCATATAACAAATTGCTAAGAAGGCACAGACGTCTTATGTCCTTACATTCGTTCCATTGGAAAAATACAAATGACCAATTGCTTGATCGTAAGATATTTCCTTTTAATTTATCCAAAGTATTTCCATCGAAAAAGTGCATCCTAATTTTCGTAAATGAATCATGCACAATTGAATTATTACGACGTAAATCAAAATTAGGAAGAAAAACCTGGACTTGCAATGAAATGTCCACATGGATGTTAAGAGATGATCCTCCTGCGTTTGCACCTTGTGCCTTCTTAGGAGCCATCTCGAATTCGACCTTTTTGCCTTGGATGTAGAGTTATGATCTTGGCCGTCTCCTTCGCACACGCGAAACTCCCTTTGTGACCGCTTGCACTGTCTTTCGGAATCGGCTTTAGAAGGCTTTATAGGTTTCCTCCTTGAAGTGAGGATTTCCATGGAAAAGGGGGTGATTAAACCTCGGGATGTTATAAAAACCCTCTTGAGAGCCCGCTTTAGAAGGCTTTATAGGTTTCCTCCTTGAAGTAGGGATTTCACGATCAGGACCTTACAACCATCAGGAATGACTTTGTGGAAATGCTAAGGGGCTTAAACTCCAGGTTTGAAAAACCCGCTTTGTAGGGCCGATGGGAAAATGGTTTTGAAACCCGGAAGTGAGGATTTCCACGGAAAAGGGGGTGCTTAAACCTCGGGAGGTTATAAAAATCCTCTTGAGAGCCAATAGGAAAAGGAGTTTTACGAAACCCGGGGCTAAAGGTGGCTAAAAAAAAAGGATTTGTATGGGACCCCATAGAACAAGGGGGTTTTTAAATGGTCTTAGTGGATCGAAAAAGGGAAGAATGGGGGATGTATAGCTCCCCAGTGAGGGGGGTAAATCTCGGGGTAACTGGGATTTTAAACCCACTTGAGAGGCAATAAGAAAGGCCCATAGGAAGGGTTGCTTTAAACCTCTGGCCAGCGTGAGTTTATAGGGATTTAGTGGAATTTGTGATAGCAAAGAGCTTGGAGGGGATCCCACGGGAATGGGGTTTAAATCGTGGGGGAGGGGGGGTTATTAAACCCACTTGAAAGGGGGCTTATAGAAACCCACAAGAAGGGGGGCTTCCAAGGAGGCTTTAGAAGCTTCCCAAGAAGCTTTTAAAGCTTCTGGGGTAAATGGAGGCCCACGTGAAGGAAGGGGAAGGCGGCAGATGGCGGTCCCCAGCAGGCGGTAGCTTCAACGGTGGGTGATGGCATGTTCACCCTATGGTGGCGGCGCTGTTGCGGCAGCTAGCAGCTCTCTCCCTTCTCACACGGCACCTTGCGATTATCACAGCCTCTCCCTTTTTCATGGCCCCAGTATTATGACTCTCCACTCAACAGCGTGATGGCTCCTCCTTCACTCCCCTTACTCCCCAATCTGCAGCGTGACGGCCCAGCCTCTCCACCACCCTTTCTGGCGGCGTCCGATTGTCACCCTCCTCCCTTTTCACCCCATAGAGGGTAGGGAGAGGTACCTTCCTCCCTCCACGTGGCCTGGCTGCATGGCATTTACCTTTGGCGAGCTCCAGCGAGGAGCTTAATCACCCTTGCTATTCCCCTCTCCTCCAGCACGACTGTCGGCTGGGGGAAAGGGGGGATAATTAAAAAATTTACCATAATTCCAACAATTATCCTTTTGGTCTCCTACCAAGAGGAGGTTCTTGTGAGGAACTTGGTTTAGAGATCGGAAATATTACAAATCTTGAAAGAATGCTTCAATGTAAGCCCATTCTTGATAGAATAACTTCAATATTACCTTCTCAAGATTGTAGACAACTTAATTGGTAAAAATCTTGTCTTATTAATATATGTTTTTGATTTTTGGCAAAAATACAAACCTTGGGAATGATTATTGATATTCCAAGTTATGCTTATGTCAGCAATGCACTCCTCTTGTTTCAGCTAGAGAAACTGGATGATGCGAATATTAGATCATATATACAATCCTTCACCCTGATATTACAAAAGATGATGGATGTTAAGCGGACGATAATGTCACATTGATGCAAACCGTCTTGCTTATCGCTAGAATAATTTAAAGGGGCTAAAGTGGATGGAAACCCTTAAGGTTGTCAAGATTTATCTCTTCTATGAGGCTAGAGTAAACTCAAACATGTTCACTAGAGGGCAACATGTCAAATTAAACCACTACATCTATGAGGAGGTTATAAAGGTTATACCGACTGATCAAGTCATGGTTATGGGATGCTCTAGTTGTCGGAACTACAAGAAAGATGGATTACCTAATCTTTCCCCAAAATATAGATTTCTAGATATCCATTCCCATAATCCTAATTACTATGCAATGGATGTATCATAATGCCATGCCTAGATTGTGGTAGAAAAACATTTTCTAAGAATAATATGGGCTCCCGAACTAATTGCATAATGTATTCCCCTCCTGTTGACGTAAAGAATTATTTTTGCCCACATGTTTGTCTCCTTGATAATTAAGAATAGTGGAAAGATATTATTCTTTTGATGAATTTTTTTCTGATTAAAATTAAGACTCTCTTTTGAAGTGTAAACCCTAATCATTATCAAAAGATCAAGTAGTACATAATTTCCTTCCTAAATTAATGAGGTAGATTAAGCAAGTAAACATCTTTTTTAAATATGGTTGGAGAGAAAATTGATCATAAAATTTGCATAATTCCCCAAAACGTCACCCCGAATCTCAATATTACAAAAGCTTAAGAGAAGAATTTTCTTCTCAAGCAGTACAAGCCACCAGAGTTTGATGGTAAAGGGAGGGATATTCCAATTGAAGCAAAAACATGGATAGAATCTATGGAGGACTATTTCACTACTACAAGGACTACACCATCAAATCAAGCCATGATTTCCAAACTAAAAATCACAGGATATGCCCGTCTTTGGTGTAAATAGTGGTGCAAGGGCCAAAGAATATCTAAAAGCGCTATCATTTGGAACAAGATTAAGGATGTTGTGTATGGGAGATATCTTCCACCCATATATCAAGCTCATAAGGTGAATGAATTCTTCAATCTAAAGTAGTTAAGCTTTAGCCTAGAAGCTTATTAATCCAAATTCTTAACACTTCTAAAATATGCAACTATAATGGATGTTTCACACCAAGTATCCAAATTTTGCAATGGTCTAAATCTGCCCCTTGAATCAATGAGACCATCAGATTTAAACGATGTATTGATTCGAGGAGCTCCAATAGTTCAAGAGATCAAATAAAGGCCAAGAAATGCAAAAAATTGGAATAGAAACAATTAGAATTAGAATAAGGGAAACTTCCAAGGTTATGCAAAAATAGCCCAAGGGTAGTACCACCCAAACAAGAGGAAGAAAGCCAAATCAAATATAGTGGAAAACTTTGTACCCACAAGAAAGAGCAATGAGACTCCAAGGTGCTTCTATTGTAAGAAACCATGACATTTCAAGAGGCAATTTCCAAATCTTGGCTCAGACATCCACCAAGGCCACTTTTGTGGGCAAAGCCAAGATGCCAAAGGGAAGGTTGCTGGAATAAACCTAAAGGAGGTCAGTAAAGAAAGATTCAAATCGCCAATTTTCAGTAATTCAAACACTAGCAAATTATCAAGGTAAACCCTTTCAAAATTTAATCGCCTGTGGAAGTACCAACTCTTTCGTAACACCAAAATATGCAAAAAGGCTGGGCATAAACACTACTCTTGCACCTAGTTTGCTTGTGGAGTTAGCAAACGGCAAAGAAGTTCTATCAACACAACAAACTAGCAAGGTAGAATTTAGCTTGGGTGGCAATTCTTCCAAAATGAGCTTCCAAATTATGAACCTTGGGGCTTATAAATGTTTGCTATGAAGGATTGGTTAATTCCAAATAATGCCCATATCCATTGCAGAAAGCGCCAAATCACATTTCAAAACTCAAAGGGAGAACAAGTAACCACTCAAGGAGAAGCGAAGAACCCTAAGTTTTAGCTAGCTAAATCTTCTGAAATAGTAAAAGGACTAAAGAAAGGATTACCCATCTATCTAATTAAACTCAACAAGGGCGATCAGGATAGTGAAGCCAAGGATCAACCATCTTGGCTAAAAGAATATGCGGATGTTTTTCCAGAAGACCTGATAGAGCTTCCACAAACAAGAAAAGTAGGTCACAAAATTCAACTCATTCCAAGCGCTACCCCCATTGCCGAATGATCCTGCCAAATGTCAATTCCTAAAGCCATTGAGCTAAAATAACAAGTCAAGCAGCTATTAGACTAGGGATACATCCAACCAAGTAATTCACCATGGGGAGCCCCGGTACTATTTCTGAAAAAGAAAGACAAAACACTCCATCTTTGTATCAATTATCATGGACTAAACTAGGTGATCGTGAAAAACAAATATCCAATTCCCAGGATAGACGAGTTGCTTGACCGATTCCAGGGAGCAAAGGTATTTTCAAATATCGATCTCAGATCAAGCTATTATCAAATAAGAATTAGGGAGTAAGATATCCCTAAAATTACTTTTAACACAAGGTATGATCATTATGAGTTTATTGTGATGTCATTTGGGTTAATAAATGCTCCTTCTACCTTCAATAGGCTGATTGAAGACATTTTTTGACCCTACCTTGACGATTTTGTCTCATCTTCTTTGATGATATCTTAACATATTCCAAGAATGAAGAAGACTATGGATCACAGCTACGAGTAGTTCTTGAAACAATGAGAGAACACAAATTGTATGCTAAAAAGAAGAAATGTGCCTTCTTCAAAAAGCAGATTGAATATTTAGGATTCATAGTATTAGCAAATGGCATTTCAATGGATCTTGCCAAGGTCCAAGATGTACAAGATTGTGCTTCAGTACTGCTTCCATCCCCAGAGACCGATGGCTAAATAGAGTGGGTAAACCAAGTTATTGAATACATACTAAGAGCTTATTGTAATAGGGAGCCCAAATAGTGGATCCAATATCTACCCTTAGTTGAATTTTCCTACAATGCATCATACCATCAAAGTATTCAAATAGCTCCTTTTCAGGTACTATATGGGCAAGATTTTCTTACACCATTAAATTTTTCCAATCCTACCCTATGGATAAAAGCATCTAGGTAACTGCTGGAAGAAATGGATTAGCAAAGTGAAGACTATAAGGCAAGATATTCAAGTTGCCAACCGACAAAAGGCATATGGCAACAAGAACACATTTTCAAAAAAGGTGACATGGTATTCATATGAGTTCATCCAAAGAAAAGTTCCTTATCTTTGGGGGAATTCAAGAAGCTAAGTTCCAAGTATTGTGGGTAATATAAGGTGCTAAAGTTTCTAGGACCAAATGCCTACAACCTGCAACTCCCTAATAACTTGAAAGTACAGAATGCATTTCATGTCAGTCTATTGAAAGCACATGTTCCTAGCCTTGACCATGTACTTAACAACTAACAAATTGTGATGCCAAGTTAAGGAGTCCTTGAACTTCAACCAGAAAATATACTTGACATGCAGAAGAAAACTGTAAGAAGCAAAACACTTAGAGAATATCTTGTCGAGTGGAAATACTACCCTGAAGATAATGCCACTTGGGTTGACCGAAAAATCACTATGTAACCAATATCCCCATTTTCATTTGAGATGAGGACATCTCGATTCTTCTAAGGGGGAGATGATGTGATATTCTGACTTTATTTTCAATCTTCTTGACTTCTTACAATTAGATTTAAAGAATTCTAGACCATTAAGTTTGAATTTTGTTACCCGACACTTTCCTAGGTTGATAAGGACTGAAGACATCCTTCACCACATGAATGCAAGTCATGGGCCATAATTCATAAGTGACCAAATCCATTTAAAACTTAGCAAAGCAAGTCAAGTTTAAAAGATTTAAGATTTAAAGCCTTAAAGCTTGTGAAAAGAAGAAAATGACACTGAACAGGCCCTCCTCTCTTTTCTTTATTAAAAAAAAGGTCCACCAATTGTCCTAAATTTGGAGATCTTGATTGCATGAGAGAAAGCTTGAATTCTCCTCATGCATCACAACAGATAACTCTAGAAATATATCCCTCTTCTCAGTTTGATGAGAGGCTTAGATGAAATCAAGATCATCCAAGAGCTAGGCAAATCAGACACGGCATCTTTGGTAGCCTCTCTATACCTCAAAGATCAAATCTCCAGCATTAGATTCTGTCTTCAAAGCTTCTAGATTGTTGATTTGCCAAGATACCGTGCATAAAGATATCCTCTTCTTGGCTACAACTCTTCTTCTTCAATTTAACTATAGATAAAAGGCATGAAGAGCCATTGGAGGGTGGCTTGAGTAAGGGAGAAGAGGCCATTCTCAAGAGAATAGAGCAAGAGGGAGTGGGGTAAGAGAAGCATAATGGCAAGAATTCTTGTCACAAAGACAAGGCAAATACTCCGCAAGCTCTTAGAATCAAATCCTCCATCCCTTCTACCCCACTTCCCTTTGGAATCAAGACTCTTCTCGATTTTTCCAAATTCCTAGTGATCGCCATCCCTCATCAATCAAATTCCCATCAATCCAATTGTGATGACCCCAAGCTCTCTTGCCAAAAATCCACTCTAGGATCTCGCAGTTAAAGACCATGTCCCCGAAGAAAAAAGTTATGAATATTGTAGAGGTAAGAGATGCCAATAACACTGCGGACACAATCACTACAAACAGAATGATGAGTATCGGGATTACAAACAAAGCTGTGAATACCATCAACCAAGCACTCATCATGGATCCCCATGTACTATATTTTGATAATAAAGGCAACTAGCATGTCATCATCCCCATCAATTGGCAACAAAAGTTACATTCGTAAAATAGGATTTTATTTATTTCTTGCATATAATCTTTTAAAGGAATTCTTAACTACAACTTCCAAGGGGTATTTTGGGTCTGTACAAGATGTACCAAGGAGAGTACAAGGAAGGTATTGTGTCCCTAAAAGATTTAATGTATTTTATTTATATTGATCTAACGAAACCTCTAATGGATAAACACAGACACTAATTCTTGGTATATAAAAGACCTTAAGATGGAATTGTCAAAAGAATACTTTTTGTGATAAAACTAACTAAGGTCTTTTTTTAAACACGAGAAAGGACCCATGAAACTCCATTGAGAAAATTCTACCAAGGGAATTATTCTCAAAAATATACTTTTTGTTTAGATTCAGTCCGAACTAGATCTCGAGTAAGGGAAAATCCGAGAAGACTATCGGAAGGTATTGCCACTTATGCTAAGTTTTGCCTTGATATTATTATTTTTGGAAAGAAAAGATTTGTCTTGGAAATAACTTTGTTAAATGTTTATGTATAATGCATTCAAAATAAGATGTTCGTAATTGTAAGTTAGATACTAATCTTTCCTAAAATCATCGGCTAAAAGATGAATGATCAGGTATAGATTGCCAACTGAGGCAGTATTCCAGTGAGCACAGAATGATGATTAAGGTAGTGTTCTAATGGCGCTAGACCTCCCCAAGGCCATCATGAATAAAACCTACTCCAAGGGTTTTTTTTTTTTAAACTTCATGTTAGTGAGTATAGACCAATCATGACACGAAAGGTCTTGTTGTAGGGAACTCTAGTCAGTAGGAGGAGGTGAGGATACCAGGGGACTCTGGTCGTACATTCCTTAGGCTCTTATGAACTGCCAACTACCCTTTGAGTTCCACCTAGAAGTTCCAATACTAGTTGAGGAACTGAACTTGGAAAGAATAATACCTTCGGGTTGACATCATTCTAGTTAGAACAAAAAACATTGTAAAAAGTTATTTTTCTTAAAGGAACTATTGAGAAGGGATTTCTTTACTCTGTTTTTGTGTCATGAATTAAAGGTGTGTAATGAATTTGTATCAGGAGATAATTCAAAGAAGCTATTTTTATATGTTGAACCTAAGGTGGTAGGTAATTAGGTAATTAAAAATACTATCTCAAGGGAAGTGGGAAGATGGACCCTCGATGGATCTAGACCTATGGTTGAGTGGTCTCAGTGAGCCAAGAGCTTTCCTAAGAAGGAACAAAAATTATATATTTTTGATAGAAAGCTTGACTTGCATCACTTTAGAACCATGGGAAGAAGGGACCAAAGTACCACACTCCCCTTCGTCTCCCGTTCTCTTTGAACATAACATGATGCAAGCCCCTTTTAGTCAATAAATTCTATAGTAGGTGGCTAGGCTAAAATGATATTACCATTAACAACTGAGAATCAATTGATGAGAGGCTGGAGCATGGTATGCACCCAAACTATGGTGGCCAAGATTATGCACCCTCTTAGATACTGGTAGGTTGAGACCTCAAACATGAAATGTTAGAAAATGGAAAAAAGATCCATGGCTAGTTACAACTTAGCCTTTTATACTTAACCTTAATATGCTAAAAATTGGCTAAGGTATTAAGTCATTTATACTCTATTACAATTCTCATGGGGCTCTTGACGTGTCACATTGGGAACACATAGCCAATACTACTGACCACCTCTCTTAAGGAAAAACTCTCTTTGAAAGGTTGCAAAGAATAAGTTGATCATGGTTATGGTTCCGGCTTCCAAGCCATGATACCACATTGTAGCTTTTCCTTTCAAAGTCATGTTAAAAAATATCATGATATATCCTCCATCATGAATTCAGCAATTGAACATTGGTTTCTAATGTTGAAGATCACAGATCTAGAGCATGGAAGCTATGGAGGTTGAAAAATGAAGACTATGTTCATGTTGTCATAGACCAAGAGAGACCGGTTGTTACACAAGTGAATTAGGTTCCAAATAGATTAGCTTGGACTCATAAAGATAATCTTGTGTAATGAACTAACATAGACAAGATACTAAGAGAAAGTACAAAGCATCATAATATTATATTGAAAAAACCAAGTATGTGCTTTTATAGCTTTTCAGTTTCTCCACTCTCCTCACTATGCATATGGGATTCAGGACATCTCTTCCTGAAGCATACATCTTTTGCTATTTCTCATACAAAGCCACTTATGGGCCAGACTCTTTTGGGCATACATAATTTGAATTCTCAATACCCCCCCTCAAATGATGAGTTCCTCCACCTACTGCATTTGTCCCCCTACATGTGGACATGGACTAGGAGACTATCTCTTTGGCAGCCTTAATTAGGTTAAGCTTGAAACTCTACATTTTTTGGTAGGGTTTGTTACAAAGAAAATCCACTATGGGAACAAATTCCTTAGAACAATCTGTCAGAGTTGTTGATGGTGGCAGAAGCATCTTCTTCTTCTTCTTCATTCATGAATTGACTTTGGTGGTGGTCATTATGCATCTACTATGCTCTTTTCTTGTGAAAACACTCACTAGTTATATGGCCAGACTTACCACAATAATGACATGTCATCCGACTTTTATTGTCGGTGTTTAATCCTCGACCTCTTCCTTTGGGTCCAGCAACTCCTTTGGTGTATATGAGATTTTTCCTTGAGCTGATTTCTTTTACAACTTTTCTTTTAAATTTGCTTTCTCCATCAAGCACTGAACGATCAATGTCTTTGAATAAGAGATTGGAAACATTACTTAGTGTTGAAACAAGGTTCTCATATGAGTCATGATTAACACTAGCAAGTAGCACTGCTATTGCCTTATCCTCATCAATGTTCTTTTTAAGATTTGCTAGCTGAGTCTTAAGGCTCTTGAACTTATTGATGTGTACAATCATAGATGAACTATCTTTTACATCCAACTTATAAAACTGCATAAGTAATTTTACATTTGAGTTCTTTGGTTGTGTACCGAAGATCTTATCAAGTTCTTCCCATGCCTTCTTTGCTTCCTTGATGCCAGAGATGTGGTGTGATACATCATCCGATAGACCCTTGGAAATAATACCTATAGCTTTGTTTTTCATCTTCTTGCATGCCTTTTTTTTTAGATTGGTCTTCTACATCATCTTTTTTCTTGTGATCTACATCTTCTTCCTCATCTTCAAACAAGTCCCACAAGTCTTTTTGCATAAGGTGGTACATGGTCTTCTCCTTCCAGGCATGAAAGCCTTCTCCATTAAAATTTGCCATTTGCTCAAGCTCTACCATTTTGACTAGCAGCAATCAGCTTCAAATAATTAGCAAAGAGGTTGTATCTCAATGTGTCAAGAGACATAGGATGATTAGTGTTTAACAACATTGCATGAGTATCAAGGAGATACTATCTTGAAGCTCAATGTTGGGAATTGATGCTTAATCTTCTTCTTGAAACTTTTTCTTGTTGGCTTGGAGAGCTAGAACATGACTAGGTTTGAGTGTAGAGGCTTTAGTGAGGAGGAACAGTGAGAAAAAAATCAAGGTTGCCAAGCTTTTTCAAGTTTCTGGCTATGGCTTCCTCTAGGGTTTGAGACAACTGACTGTTCTTTTGATTGGTGTAGCTTATAGCATGGATCATTTGGCAAAACACTTGATGGGTAGATGGCCCATATAGTAAGTTTGAATTTCTCTATGCTTGCAGAGTAGATCGCTTAGCGTAGGAGACAGGCGGATCTCAGTATGATCTGAAAATGGCTCATTTCTAGGCAGCAAGGTCAAATTTTCATAATGCCAAGCTCCACAAGTAACAATGTAACACTTTGATGTACCAAGAAAAAGCATAGGGAGTTGAGGGATGTTTCTTCAGAAGGGAGCTTGGGAAGATATAGCCTGTATGTGGAGATCTAGCTCCTCCAAGTAAGGTAGGTGCTACTGTCCACACATACATATATGGCAACAACTTTGAAAACAGGCAATGCTGAGGCTATAGTTGCCCAGTGTCACCAATTGAGGTGCAAGGGAGGAGCTCTAGAAGAAGAGAAACACTTCTCTAGAATTAAGTCTAGAGAAATTTGGCCTATGGAGATAGATATAGAAGCTTCAAGCTGAAAGGGTACTATTGGCTATGGCTACCATGAAAGCTTTATTGAAGGTAGAAATGTAAATGAAATTGGAGATGAGATCCAACACTCAACTTGAGCTAAGAGGAGATGGAGATGAGCTAAGCCATGCCTGACAAGGTTTTGATACCATGTTAAAGATCATGGATCTAGAGCATGGCAGCTATGGAGGTTGAAAAATGAAGATTATGTTCACGTTGTCATAGACTAAGAGAGACCAGTTGTTACACAAGTGAATTCGGTTCCAAGATAGATTAGGTTGGACTCATAAAGACAATCTTGTGTAATGAATTGACATAAACAAGATACTAAGAGAAAGTACAAAGCATCATAATATTGTATTGAAAGATGAACCAAGTATATGCTTTTTAGCTTTTCAATTTCTCCACTCTCCTCACTATGCATATGGGATTCATGACATCTCTTCTTGGAGCATACATCTTTTGTTATTTCTCATACAAAGTCACTTATGGGCCAGCCTCTTTTGGGTATACATCTTTTGATTTCTCAACATCTAGAACTCGCTTATGTGGAGCTCCGTATCTTCATTTGCTAACCCATTAAAGATGGATAGAGGAAAACCTAGGGTTGGCAAATTTGGCATTCTTTGTAGGTATTGAAAGGGTTGTATCATCATGACAATAAATTTTACTCTATGGGTCTGTATCATTGGGGTTACACTCCCACTCAAAGTAGATTGAATTTTTAGGGAAAGGGAAATGCTAGAGCTTCCTCCCCCCTCACAAATTAACTAGGATATTAATTGGGTCAATAAGGCCTCTTTCTCTTATTGATGTTAGACTACTATGCTTAGAAGAATATCTTTTAATGATCTCGGCTCGTCATCTAGCCCTTTTAGCTCTTTCTTGTCATTGAATCTCAGCTTGACGGTGTCCAGCAAAAAATCACGGATCTATTTTAATTCTCTTTGGCATACATTGAATAATGGATCCCTAATTAACCAAGATTTAAAAGCTACCACTTATTAGTGGCTCTGGGCAAATACTACACTTGTTAGGACACCTAAAACTGGCTTGATATTGGCTCTAGGGCTCTAGCCGAACCTCTTATGCTCACCAAACCACCCTCATAGTCTTACAACAAGGAGCGTGTGGAGGTTATACACTACTCTAAATAAGTCATGTGTTTGTATTGATTTTTAGTCCAATGATTTCCCCTTCTCAACTCCAATAGAGGGAGTATCCAAACATACAGGTGATCAACACCTCGATTCATATATACAAAGAAATGCCCCCAGTAGAATGCTATGGATCCTACGACTCTCTCCTACATCCTAGGAATTGGTCTTAGGATACACTACCTTATATATAGAACACAAATGTCATTAAGTCTTCTCATAATATATGTAACCATCTAGGAGAATGTATATGTTCCTCAACGTTGGTCATCACCTAGATATACAATTACAATGCATTTAGTAATTTATCTTCTAGCACCATATTTAGATTGCATGTGCAAAGTGTATGACACCCCATGCTCAAAAAACTTAACTAAAAACCATCCAACATGAAGTGCACAAACAATCTTTTCATGATTTCTTTCTACTAGCATCGTGTTACATTGCTAAGAAACAACACCAAGCTAACCCATGCAACTGAATCTCTTAAAGTTATATGAACAATGGCCTATATACTAAGATATGCAAGGAAATTAGCAAATTAATTAAATATCTTTCCATTTCAGTCCCACACCCTCTACCATTTATGTTTTATTATTTGCTTGCACAAATGTAGGGAGATTTTGTTATAATTTTCTATAGACACAAGCCGTAAATACATACTTTAATATGTAAATAAAGATAAATAGATACAAATCCTCATGCTTTACCTTCATTGCACATTCATAAACATTCTCCTAAATTTTCATAATTTTAATGCATAGAAACTATTTTTTCTTAATTTTCTCCCTTTATTTGAGTATTTTTCATGAGAGTTTCCATTTATTTCAACATAAGATTTTTTTGTTTTATATTTTTTATGACTTATATGAAGTGTGATCCATGAGATATTTATTTTCATGCCATATAAATATCATTTTATCCCCAAAAATAAAGAACAACACTATTTTTCATTAAATCGTATGTTTTGGGTTTTGTGATTTTATTGTTTTCAATATATGAGAAGAAAAATGCATGAATTTTGAAAATTGTAGACATCAAAAAACACATTTCAATCATTTTCAATTTTGTATTTTGATGGTGGAGCTTCCAAAGGGCCCGCTAAACACATGAGCATTGGTGTGGTCTCATTAAATATCCCCACCACAAGGTTGTCATGAATATGGGAGTCTATTTAGGACCCTCTTTTACTAATAATATGGCAGAATACAAGGCCTTGATCATGGGGCTGAATGTAGCCTGATGTGGCGGTATCCACATATTATTGGTTAAAGGTGACTTGGAGGTTAATAATCAATAAGCTAAATGGGACCTATAGTATGCGGGATCCCATACTACAAATGTATCGTCGCGCTGCCTTGGATATGTTGCATATCTTTAAGACAATGACTTGTCAGTCGGTTCCTTGACAATGGAATCGCTTTGCGGATTCCTTGGCTAACTATGCTTTCATGGAAAATGTATTTTTCAATTGTGGTCCAAGGGAGCCCTCACAATTACCTCCTAACATTATCCCTAGACTACTTTGGGGTCTTCTTGCTAACACGTCATATTTTGGCCACCGATGGTTAGTTTGGGTTATGAGCTAGGTAGTAAGTGAGAACCTTCCTACTCTATCATGGACGCATAGGATCGTGTATCGTCATATTTGTCAGATACCCCTTACTATTTATACACAGGGGTCAGCTAATAACCTAATGCACTTAGTATAGGGTCTAAGAGGCCTTATCATTGATTGGTTTTGTTCTTTAGTAGAGTAACATTAGGACTAAGGGATTTTTTTAAGAGTCTGTTGTGCTGAATGGTAGTAAAATGTTTTATTTCATAAGGCCAAGAGGGTCGTCTCTGTCGAGTTTTAATGTTTTACTTCATAAGTCCAAGAGGGCCATTTTGTTGGTTTGTGAACTATTATATCTCTTTAGGCCAAGAGGGCCATACGTTTGTTTGGTGCATGTACCTTTAGTGGTTTTTTGTTTTAGTGATTGCATTACATAGGTCGGGACAAAGTGTCTGGAGGGAGCCTTTGCTATGCAGGAGCTTCTTGTGGCCATTCCACGTGGTGTCGTCACCTTTTTGAGTTTTCCTCTTAAGCTAATAGTGATATATGTCTATGTGGGGGTTATTTTCTTTTTGTTTGTGGGGATCGAAAATCAAGGCATGAAGTCCTAGGGTTTGGTTAGGTATATGTGGGGGATATTTAAGTAGTTTTCTACCTCTTGTTAGGACATTGTAAGGCATTAAAGACTGGTGATAGAGGGTAGTCCTTGTGACCTTGTCCTTCATGCTTGCTAAGGAGTTGTCCTAGGAGTCCTTGCTAGTGTGAGGCAGTTAGAGAAGCCTCCCAAAAATAGCAAAGAAGAGCAAGTGTTAAATATATCTAAAGATACAAATTACAGAGGTGTATAAAAAGGGGTTCTAATCCCTCAATTAGAAAAGAAAAATGAAGAAAATTCTTATAAGCAATTGATTATTGCCTTGCGGAGAGCTTGGTAGGTTCTTGGGGATGAGTCAGAGCAGCTAGCCAAAAAATAAATAATAAGAAAGGTTGGAGCAAACACAAAAGTGAGCGAAAGAAAAGGATTAAGTGTCACCTCGTGAGAGCTTGGTAGGTTCTTGGGTACCAAGTTAGGACCTAAGGCCGCTGCCATGTTCTCCTTGGGTCACTTTACGCTTAGCTCCCTCCTTTTTACATGCTCGAGCATAGAAACCTTGGAAGAAAAAGGTATTAAAAGAAAAATTTGATGACTAGGCTATATGAGTCCTAGCCTAGTAGGAGATCGTGGTAGCACTTGTCCTAAGCTAGGTAGGTAGTACAGACCACCACTAGGATGACCTCTTTGATAAGTTTTTAGCAAGTTCATATTTAGAGCAGTTAGTTAGTGACTTGCTCTAGCTTTCTGTCAAATTATGTTGGGCCTGTCCTTTGTGGATTCTCATGCCTTGGTTTTGTCAAGTGGTAAGGTGAGAGCTATTATTGTGCCTTGTTGAGTATATTTTTTGTGGTAGTTTGATGCTTTCTTTGGTTATTGTTTGTGCAGATCAGTTCATGGGATTCAATAGGCTGAGTCACCCTATCCCATGGCAACCAATGAGAGAAGATTTTAAAGACCCTTTTTGAAGCGGAAAAGAGCCCAAGAGGCCGTAAAAGACCAAATTTTCATGCAAAATGAAACGGTTGTGGATAGATGAGCTAGAGTTTTTCTAGATGGAGTTTGATGCCAGGACCCGAGCACAAAATCATCCATCGGAGTTCATTTGACCCCCCATTTAATCCCCGCAAGGTTTCACTTATGAAGTGGCTACATGATTCGAGAGCCAAAAAGTGCATGGCGAGTGTCAAGTTCATAATTTTTATGTCACAAAGTCATCTATCCAGACAGATCTCAAATTGAGCTCATTTGCCTCGCGAAAGGGAAAAATCCACTTGCCTACAATGCGAAAATTTGAGGATTGAACTAGATATTTTAATGTTAAGCCTTAATAACTTGATTGAGGGGGCAAAAACGTTTTTTAGGCAGAGGAGGTGCCATTTTTTCGGTGCATCCTTTCATGGCCAAAAAATGAGTTTTTCTGATCTCATGGGAATTAAGAGGAATGCTCTATCAAGAGATCCTAAATTTTTTCACCTGTCATTGCTCAAAAAATGATTGAATTTGATGCATTAAACAAAGAGATCTATTTTTAGTATTTCTCTCTCCTCTCTCCTCTTATTGCTTGTTTCTATGGATCAATTCATGAGAGAAGGGGGAGGAGTTTGATGAAAGATGCTGATGGAATGATGGTACTAGAGCGAATGAGATCATAGATCAGGCTATGAGAGAGCGTCAATGACTAAGAATGAGCATCAACGGCCTCCCAACCATGAAATACGCATCTCCAAAAGCGTGATTCTATGCGTAAGTAGTAGAATCCACTTATTTTATGATAGATATTTAATGAAATTGTTTGAAAATGGTTGTCTTTGATTGATAATGCTAAAAGCTATCAGAAATCTTGAAGAAAACCATAAAATTTAGTCATATAATAATTTATATCAAAACATGCAAAACTCCCAATTATGCGATTTTCATAGAAATGATACTTTTTGGGGGTTTTCTTGTGATTTTGGGATTCATGTGGATTAGAAATGAATATAAAATCAATTCTCAGTGATTATGATTAGTCCCAATCCATAAATCAAAAATATCAAAATTTTCATCTAAATAAATAAAAAAATGAAAAATTGGAAAATTTTAGGTTTTTGCGTTAGAAAATTAAGAAAAAATATGCTTTATATTCGTGGATGTATGACATGGCTGGAGCATAAGGGAAGTTTAGCGTTGTCTCTATGTTAAAGTATAGTTTTTATAGTTTTTACAAGAAAAATACATGAAAAAATGTCTCCTACACCTATCAACCCATGTATAACCTAAACGGTAGGGAGACCTAAACGGTAGGGAGACCTAAATGGTAGGGAGAATGATGGGTTTTGAGGGTGATTAGTTGTTGTTGATAACATTTGAAATTTTGATCTATTTGCTTGTGGATATCATATAAGATGTTCATGGTTTAAGTTTAAGAGGGTCTAGCAGCATGAGAAGGCTCAAGGGGCTTGACCATTAGAAATGCAATATTACGTGTAGGGTGAAATAATGAGAAGGCTCGAGGCTTGACCATTAGCAATGCAGTATTACGTGTAGGGTGAAATCATTGAAATAAATGTCTTTGCACTTCACAATGTTGATTTCTAAATCATAAAATATTTGATCACTATAGTAATTCACAATTACGTTGTGCATATCATATGGTATCATTACTGGATGCATTGCAATTGTTTTCTTATACATATGACCCATGTGGAGTGTGCAAGGTACCTAAGTTGTAGGTTTAGACAATCGGTTTCCTTGGGGACTATTTAGTGAGAAAAATATCTATATCTATTGGAATGTTCAAAAACAAGAGTAGATTTTGTGTCGTACATACTATTTATGTTAGGAGCACATTGAGGGGCCAATCCCGGAGGTGTAGGAGAGTTGCAGTGGGGCCACTGCATTCAACCAAGGGGTGGCTCTATGTATATGTGCTCACATGGTGTTTTACACCAAGACATGTGTAGGGACTCCCTCTAAGGAGTGTGGGGAAGGCTGAATCATTGGATTATAATCCAAAACAAATGTGAAATTTATAGTAGAAGTTAGGGCAGCGTGTCCCTTAGATGCTCCTAGCCGCGAGGCCAAGGGGGTGTGTTCTTTGAGTGTAGAGAGGCCCAGCTAGTTCTTAGAGCCATTGTTGGGCTTGTTTTAGGTCCCGACAACTTGTAAGAAAAAAATTGAAGAGAATAATGAAGAGAGCTTTATTTGAGCTCCGTTTTAGGTGCTTCTTGTTGGATAGCCAATGTATGATGTATGGGAATCATGTATGAATGTATATGATAGCATTTGAGCTTATGTATAGCAATCATTCTCCTGGAAGGGAATTCACATAAAATTTTGGACCACAATGTTGGTGAGTTTGGGAATCTCCCAGTTCCCATTTTTTGAATACTAAAAAGGTGGCATCCAGATAACATGGCCATATGTTTGAGCTTATGTATAGCAGCCATTCTCTTGGAAGGGAATTCACATAAGATTTTGGACCACAATATTGGTGAGTTTGGGAATCTCCCAGTTCCCATTTTTTGAATACTAAAAAGGTAGCATCCAGATAACGTGGCCATACATTTCTCAAAACCATATAATGTGACCTATCATTGGAAAGCAATTGAAAAATGGAATCTATTGAGCTATAGAGTGCTCAATTTGGAGTTATAGTGTTCAAGTTATGACAAATCCAAATATTTGACCACGTGTCCCAAACTTATGGGAAATTCCCATATTTCCCAATATGGTGTTTTGGGATATTTTGGTGCATTTTTTTTCTTGGGTTGACCATTTGAGGTGGTGGATTGGTTCATGTTGTTGAATGCTTGATTGGGACAGCACATATTACTGGTTTTTCTAAAATTGCAACCATCAAAATATCAGACACAACTCAAATTACCCAAATTACTGGAGATAAATTGACTAAGGACATTGACCAAGGACAAGTATAGTGTCTGGCCATACAAAATGGAGAAGTTTTTGATAGGGAGAGGTCTTTGGGACCTTATTATAGGTGATGATGCATGTCTAGAGTTTCTTGAGGAGCCCACGGAAGAGCAAAACAAGGCATACAGGGATTGGACTAGAAAGAACATGAAAGTTTTGCATTGGGTCTCTACATGCATATCAGAGATTTTAATTCCTCATATCAAGAAGGCAAACACTTGTAAAGAGGCATGGGAGATCATTGAGAAAATGTATGGAACATGCATAGAGTCAAGGAAGATACAACTTAAGCAAAGATTACATGGAGCATGGATAGGAACCCACACTATCAATGACTATGTTGTAGAGATCACATAGGTTGTAGAAGATCTTGCATCTATAAATGCACCAGTGGATGATGATGACTTGGTTTCAATCACACTAATGGACTTGGCCCAACATATAAATCTTTGGATACCTCTATTTTAGATAGAGAAGACTTTATGCCAAACTTTGAAGAATTGATTGCTTTGCTACTAATAGAAGAATCAAAGTTGGGTTTGAATGCATCTAGCAGCAATAAGAATACAAGTGGAAATAGTGTCTTTTATCATCAGAGAGGGCGTGGTAACCCATCTAGAGCTAGAGGCTCATCTTATGGCCATGTTGGTGATAACTTTGCATGTGGTTGAGGTACCTTTGGTCGTGGTGGTCTCATGCCTAGAGGTAGGGGGGAGAGCTTACTCTAGAGATAGAGAATGATCTACTCCTCCACATAGAGATGGTGCATGTAATTATTGTGGGAAGTATGGATTTTTGGAAAGGGAATGTTATCACAAGAAAAATACTATGCCTAAGTTTTGAGGAAGGACTCAATATAACCATTATGGAGGTGGTTATGGAGGTGCAAGTTATGAATCTAGAGCTGGCTCTTCTAGAGGCCATTTATTTGCCATGGAACATGTATTAGGGAGCATGACACACCCTCCCAGTGAAGATGATTGGTTTTTGAACTTAGGGGCTACAAACCACATGACTCATCATGTTGAGTAGTTTGACACAAAACCACAAATGCAGAATGAAGAATATATGGCTACTGGGGATGAAACTTTACATAAAATTACTCATATTGGTAATGTGCCACTTGTCACTAGAGATGTAGTTAAAAATAAGATTTGGGATGTACTTTATGTATCTATAATCATTAAGAATAACATCAGTTGGTCAAATGGCAGACCAAGGAATGCAAGTGAGATTCAAAACACATGTGTGAGGTGTCCACTAGTCTCAATCCCAAGCACACCTTTTAGTAGTCTATCAGTAGGTTTTCCAAAAATGATGCCACTCGGTGCTCCCTTGGAACATAATGGTGTTTGTCACTTAGGCCCTACTGATTCTACTTTGCAATGGGAGAGTTCCGGCTGAACCCACTAGGACTGACATGAAGTTTTGGGTTCCTAAAATCGGATGGGTCTCCTAGCAGCCAGCTAGCGTAAGTAATTTTGAGTCCCACTTTTAGAGGATTACTCGATCTGAAGTGGACTTGCCATTGCACTTGGTTCAAAGAGAATGGGAGATGGAGGGGAGTGCGGTACATCAACCCTCCTACCCATAAGGCAAAATCTCATTTCGACCCCCTAAAATAATACAAGTCAATTCTACCTAACGACTAGTTGGTCAAGTTACGGGTCTTCATATTTCTATTGCCGATTTAGAAAAGCTCCCAGCTAACCGAGACCACCCTACCATTGGACGGACCCATCAGGGGTTACGCCCACCCGCTTTCCTCTCATGATGGGTCATCTTTAGTTTTCTAATTACCTACAACACATTTATTGGAACATATACAACCAGCTTTCTTAATTAGTCCATTAAGTCACAGGTTCCTTCACATAATTTATCTCACCAACACGCATACTATTCGAACAGTAAAGCAAACATCTTTATTATATTGGAAGCTTATTACAATTTCCATCTTTCCGTCCTAGTGGAAGATACACAGAATTCCATAAGGAAATTATGTCCACCAAGATTCCACCCTCATAACTAGCATTTAGGGTTCCAGGATCCCATCCTAGGTCACAAAGGGGCTCGTCAGATTCTTGGAATGATACAGGATTTATAGCCAAAGCCACCCCTGGCACCTACAATTCCTACTATCTGAGACTATCCCTACTGACATACCTTTCACCTACGGAGCTGGTCCAAGCCTCTCGTAGTGATAATCATGACCCCCTTGGAGTAGGGTCTCGTCGCTAGCTTGGGGGGGTAGCCTAGCACGATCCTTCTTTTTATTCTTTTTGATAATAATTTCAATCAAAGATCTAGACTCTAGCAAACACAAACAATCCTTTCAAATGATGCAATGACAATCACCCCAACATGTAATTCATAGCTTCATATAGCCAAGGTAGATCTTATCCTAAGGTAACCTTACATTCTAATGAGGATTCTCCTCCCCATAAAGAAGTGTTGAGTACATCTCTTATAACATGTTAAGCAAGGCATAAATTGCCCGTTTGGGTTAACTTACCCAACATAAGAAAAATTCCTTAAAGAAATATATTGTGTCAATAACTTAACGAGATGACTTATAGGTCTCTTAAATAGGCAATCAGTTCTATAACCGTCTTTAGTCAACTCTTAACCTTATCGCATTTGACCATAACTATATCGAGTGTGCATAAAGACATACGTACAATAAGCTTTGGCAATTAATTCTAACATGATTCTATGACTTAGAATCTCAATTAATCTGGCTACAAATCATATTGATTAATTGTTCATGCTTGTACTGATATATTTTCTAGATGAGTTATCAATTTGTGTAAGTGAAGAATATGGAAGCTAATATCTTATGCAATTATCTTATATAACAAAATAATAATCTAGTAATGAATAACTTGGTTTGGAAGCATGACGACATTAGGAACTTCATCTTTACTCGCGCTCACATTAGCCACACCCGATGTCCTGTTTGATAGTGGCAACTCCCACAACCTCGAGCACACCTGTATCATTGGAAATACCCATTGCTTGACCAATTGCATTGGTCCCCATGGTTTTTCCACTTTGTCCCTTTGGAGCCATCGTCCAGGAGTGGTTCAAGAGATAGGGAAGGTGGAATAGATTTGAGATGAGAGAGCGTAAGAGAATATGGCTTAGTTAAAGATGGAGACAAGGGATTTGAGCTCTCTCTCTCTCTCTCTCTCTCTCTCTCTCTCTCTCTCTCTCTCTCTCTCTCTCTCTCTCTCTCTCTCTCTCTCTCTCTCTCTCTCTCTCTCTCTCTCTCAAAATTTTGGGGTCTCCTTATGTCTCCCTTAGTGCCCCCCATGCCTCTTATTTATAGTGAATTGGAGAAGAAGGGTTGTGGCTGAGAAGAGGAGCTCTTTGTGGAGGGGGATCTTGGAAAGATCAGTGATCTGATGCTCAGATCATAAATTTGATGGTTCCATTGGCCCCAAAAGAGGGGTAAAACCCCAAGATACTTGCTTAGAAATCTCTCTCTTCACTTCTTTTTCTTTTCTCTATTCGTAGTGTTGTCTACAGCCTGTAGACTGCGATCGCGGCGTGCGCGATTTTGCCAGTCACTTTTCTTTATTTTTCTTTTTATAAAAATTTCAAACTAACTAACACATCACTTGTCTTTTCTTTTAAATGACATCCAGTTCTAGAAATCTCCATTTCTCTATTTTTTAAATTTAAAGGATAATATCTTAAATATCTTAAATATTCTAGTCTTGTCCAAAAGTCTAATATTTTTAAACCATCCTTACTATGCACATTAACATTAGTGATTAATATAGCTCATCTCTCTTGTTCATGTTATAACTTCCATGAAGGGTGGCTACAGTCCTTGTTAATTCATAAGAAATATCGAGTTACGACTCTCGATTTTATTTATTTATTTATTTATTTATTTTTAATGTTAGTTAGTTATTAATGTTAGTTAGGCTTTTCACTTTAGTTAGTAATCTTACTAACTTATTAATTGACTAACTAACTTTTGAACTAACCAACTAACTTTTGTTGCATGGGAATATAACATTTTCCTCCCCTTAAAGTAATCGAGATGTCCTCATCTCGAGAGAAACCATGGGTACTATTGATGAAGAGCATCCTCTTCTATCCATGAAGCATCTTCTTCAGGATAATCCTTCCATTGGACAAGGTATTCTCTAAGGGTTCTACTCCTCAATTTTCTCTCCCTTACATCAATTACTCTGTCAGGTTGTAGCTCAAGGACTCCTTGGCTAGGTATTACAAATTGTTGATCATCAAGGATATGGTTAGGGTTAGCTTTCAATAAGCTAACATGAAATACATTGTGGATTTTTATATTCTCAGGGAGTTGTATCTTATAAGCGCTTCGTCCTAAGCACTTGAGAATCTTATAGGGTCCAAAATATCTTGGACTTATCTTCTTAAATTCTCCTAAAGACAAAGAACTCTTTTTTGGATGGACACGTATGAAGACCATGTCTCCCTCTTTGAAGATTTGTTCTTGCCTTTTTAGATTAGCATACGCCTCTTGTCAGTCCTTGGTAGCTTGAATATCCTGTCTGATACTCTTGATTTGATCATCCATTTCTTCTAACATTTTTATCAAGGCTTCTACCCTTAGAGTAGGATCGGAAAAATTAAGTGGCATACGGCAATCTTCACCATATAGTGCCTGAAATGAAGTCATCTGAATACTCCAATGATAGGAGGCATTATAGGTAAATTCCACTAAGGATAGATATTGAATCCACTTTTTAGGCTCCTTGCTATAATATGCACACAGAATATTCTCAATTACTTGATTAACTCGTTTTGTCTTCCCATCAGTTTGTGGATGATAAGCAGTACTGAAACAAAGTTGGGTTCCAATGGCTTCAAATAAACTCTTCCAGAAGTGTGATGTGAAAAGAGAATCACGATCATTGGTGATACTTTTAGGTAACCCATGTAACCTAAAAATCTATTTTACAAAAATTCTAGCAATATCTAATGCTTTGTAATTGGTTTTTGTTGGGATAAGATGAGCGACCTTTGTTAGTATATCTACTATCACCATTATTGAGTTATATCCTCCTTGTATAGAAGGTAACCCAACTACAAAGTCCATGCTAATAAATTCCCATTTCATTTGGGGAATGTCAAGTCTGACAGCATTAAGAGTTTTTGCATACCCTGGGTGTCTTGAAAAAGGAGAATCATGTGCTTCCCAAAGTATCCTTCTCTTGAGAGTCTGACTTGAAGGAATGCATAGTCTCATTCTGAAATAAACAAGTCCTTCGTCTTCATCTATAAATAATTCCTGATACTTAGTCTTGATTTTGGGATCTTGTTCCTTATTTTGAACTTCCCAAAGCAATTGTTGATAGTCTGGGTCCTTATTTGCCTCATCCTCGGTCAACTTGATGATAGGATTAGTTGGCATTGATACCATTGTAGCCAGAGTTTCTGACCTAGATGTTTCTTGTAATGTCCCCGTACCTTCCGCATAGGAACCCTTCTCCCCCCTTAATTTTTAATTTTTGACAAAAAAATTTATCTCCCTCTTCACCCTACCGTGTGCATGGCGAGGAGAGAGAGAGAGTGTGTGTGTGTTGTGTGCAAGATGGGGGGGCATGCAGCTCCCCCAGGTGGCGGGTGGACATCATCTTTCCCCCCCACACCACCTCCATAAATCCCCCAAGGGGGCTCGCTCCTCCCACGAATTGGTAGGTGGCGGCCTTTCTCCCCCCGAACGACAGAATCCCCCCCCCCTCCATTGCTGCAAGCTCTTCCCCCCCTCCACGGCACTACGACAAAACCCCCCCTGGCGTCAGCAACGACTGCCCACGTGGAAGCTTGGGTAGGGAAAACCCCCCTTAGTCCGTCACTTGGCACCCCCCCCCCCCCAACTCCGCTAGGCAAATGGCCGTAAGATGAGAAGGTAGGAAGAGAAGAGGAGGGAGAAGAGAAGGAGAAGAAGAAGGGTGAGAGAGAAGAGAAGAGAGAGAAGAGGGAGAAGAGAAGGAGAAGAAGGGTGAGAGAGAAGAGAGAGAAGAGGAAGAAAAGAGAAGGAGAAGAAGAAGGGTGAGAGAGAAGAGAAGAGAAAGAAGA
Source organism: Lygodium microphyllum (assembly GCF_053477565.2). Taxonomy (NCBI): domain Eukaryota; kingdom Viridiplantae; phylum Streptophyta; class Polypodiopsida; order Schizaeales; family Lygodiaceae; genus Lygodium; species Lygodium microphyllum. The sequence goes on along the minus strand of NC_141161.1, from coordinate 12,337,197 downwards.
AGAGGGAGAAGAGAAGGAGAAGAAGAAGGGTGAGAGAGAAGAGAGAGAAGAGGAAGAAAAGAGAAGGAGAAGAAGAAGGGTGAGAGAAGAGAAGTGAAGGAGAAGAAGTCAGGCGGCATCTTCTAGATTGATCTCTCGATGGGCTATTAAGACGTGTCCCGCGATTTGAGGGGCGGGCACGTTACAGTTGTTATCAAAGCAAAACTCCTTAATGATGCATGATTGATTAATATTTAGAACAAATACATAACCTAAATAACCTAACTGGTATGGCTTGACTGTCAGGCACCTTCTGCACCTACAAATGCTGACATGCAAGAGAAGAAGTTCCTTCTCAAGAAAATTAGGCCACCCGAGTTTGATGGCAAGGGAAGGACTGTTCAAGTGGACGCCAACATCTAGATTGAGTCCATGGAGGACTATTTTGAGGTAGCAGGTACTGCACTCGCTAACGAAGCCATGCTCGCCAAACTTAAACTTACAAGCGAAGCGAGACTTTGGTGGAAATAGTGGTGCAGAGACCAAGCGATCTCGGAGGGGACAGTCACTTGGAACAAGCTTAAGGAAGCTGTGCGAGGGAGGTATATGTCACCTGTCTATCGCACACAAAAGATGAAAGAACTCTATGAATTAAAGCAGCTTGGGCTATCCCTTGATGCATACTATTCAAAATTTTTCTCTCTCTTAAAGTACGCGCCACAAATGGATATGACGCAACAGGTGTCAAAGTTCTGTGCTAGGTTGAATCCACCCATAAAAACTCGATTGAAATCAATGCGCCCAACGGATTTGCAAGACGCATTACTCCGAGCGAATCCAATCATCCAAGAGCTTAAATCAGGCAACTATGATGTAGATGACTCACGGGATCAAGACAAGAGGTGCCACAAGTGTGGTGAGATAGGTCACATCCGTAAAAGATGTCCCAACTGCCGATGTTTCCACTACAATGAACTAGGACACATCCAAACAGATTGTCCTGAGTTGGACCCTGAGAATTAGGAATGTGCAGAAAAATGAAGCCGTCTAAACTCTACTTTTGGTGCAAATTATGAACCACATGATGATGAAGGCTTGGGGCCTGTTGTAACCTTCAAGGATGACTAGATATCCTAAGAAGATCCTCTTGAGATAATAAGTCTTTTACTTGGAATAAATCCAATTGAGCCCTATGAGTTGTGACAAGTTGTCATTTTAATAATTTGAGTAATCAAAGTAGCGCAGCGGAAGCGTGATGGGCCCTAACCCACAAGCTCTAAGGCCCAGTAGTGCTTGTTCCCCCCCAGGTCTTTTTGAGATGAGGACATCTCGATTCCTCTAAGGGGGAGAGGATGTAATGTCCCTGTACCTTCCACATAAGAACCCTTCCCCCCCTTAATTTTTACTTTTTAACAAATTTTTTTCTCTCCCTCTCCCCCCTACCGTGTGCATGGGGGGGAGAGAGAGAGAGTGTGTGTGTGTGTGTAATGTGGAAGATGGGGGAGGCATGCAGCCCCCCAGGTGGTGGGTGGACGTCATCTTCCCCCCCACACTACCTCCATAAGATCGCCAAGGGGGCTCGCTAGAGAAGGCAGAAGCTCCCCCCCTCCTCCCATGAACGGCGGCCTTTCTCTCCCCCCCCCTTCCATTACTGCAAACTCTTCTCCTCCTCCACGGCACTATGACAGAACCTCCCCTACCGGCAGCAACGACTGCCCACGTGGAAACTTGGGCAAGGAAAACCTCCCCTTAGTCTGTCACTTGGGACCCCCCCCCACTCCGCCAGGCAACTGGCCATAAGATGAGAAGGTAGGAAGAGAAGAGGAGGGAGAAGAGAAGGAGAAGAAGAAGGGTGAGAGAGAAGAGAAGAGAGAGAAGAGGAGGGAAAAGAGAAGGAGAAGAAGAAGGGTGAGAGAGAAGAGAAGAGAAAGAAGAGGAGGGAGAAGAGAAGGAGAAGAAGAAGGGTGAGAGAGAAGAGAGAGAAGATGAAGAAAAGACAAGGAGAAGAAGAAGGGTGAGAGAGAAGAGAAGAAAAGGAGAAGAAGTTGGGCGGCGACTTCTAGATTGATCTCTTGATGGGATGCTAAGATGTGTCCTACAATTTGAGGGGCGGGCACGTTACAGTTCTTATGTGATAAGAGCATTAAGGAAGGCTTTACGGCTAAGGGCATCTGCTACTACATTTTCTTTACCGGGTCTAAACTTAATTTCAAAGTCATACTCCGGTAGAACCTCGATCCAACGCCGTTGCCTCATATTAAGATCAAGCTGAGAAAAAATCCACTTAAGACTTTTATGATCTATGACTAAGGAAAACTTATTTCCAAGCAAGTAATGTCTCCATAATTTGAGAGCATGAATCACAGCTAATAACTCCAAGTCGTGAGTAGCATATTCCTACTCATGGGTTTTCAATTTTCTTGAAGAGTAAGCTATAAGATGTCCTTCCTACATTAGTACACATTCCAATGAAAGAGAGCTGGCATCTGTGACAACTTCAAATTCCTTGCTTAAGTCAAGTAGCCTTAATATAGGAGCAGTTACCAAACTATGCTTTAGTTGCTCAAAGCTAGATTGTTCTTGATTGGCGTCCAATTAATGGCAACTTGCTTCTTAAGTAAGTTTGTAAGAGGTGGTGCAATTTGAGCATAGTTTCTGATGAATACCCTATACCATTCTGTTAGACCTAGAAAAATTCTCACTTCGTTGATAGTGGTTGGGGGTGGCCAATCTTGAACATCCTTGACCTTGGCAGGATCTACTAATATACCCTCAGCAGACACTATGAATCCCAAGTATTCAATCTTCCTTTTGAAGAATGCACACTTCTTCTTATTGGCATACAACTTGTGTGTTCTCATTGTCTCTAGGAGAATTGCGAAGATGTGGTTGATGATCTTCTTCCTCCTTAGAATAAGTAAGGAAGTCATCAAAGAATACAAGAACAAAATCATCAAGATGAGGTCTAAAAATGTCTTGCATTAACCTATTGAAGGTAGCTAGAGCATTTGTCAACCCAAATGACATCACGATGAATTCAAAATTGTTGTATCTTGTGTTGAAGGCATTCTTTGGAATATCTTCATTCTTGATTCTAATCCGATAATATCCTGACCAAAGATCAATCTTAGAAAAGATATTTGCTCCTTGTAGATGATCAAGAAGCTCATCTATCCTTGGGATTGGATACTTATTCTTTACTGTCACCTAGTTTAGCCCTCGATAGTCTATACAAAGACGAAGAGTTCCATCTTTCTTGTTTTGGAATAATACTAGGGCTCCCCATGGTAAACTACTTGGCATGATATACCATTGTTCTAGTAGCTACTTGAATTGATCTTCTAGTTCGGTGGCTTCAGGAATAGACATTTTGTAAGGTCTCTTTGCCACTAGAGCGGCTCCTGGAACAAGTTTGATCTCATGATCAAATTCTCTTTCCAGAGGTATAAACTCAGTTAGCTCTTCAGGAAATATGTCGGCTTATTCTTTTAACCAGGATGGTTCTTCTTCTGCATGACCATCTTGATTTATGTTGTTAAGCTTGATCAAGTAAACATGCAATCCTTTCTTCAAGCCTTTCACAATTTGAGAAGCTTTTGCTAATTGAACTTTAAGTTTCCCTGTTTCACCTTGTGTAGTTACTATTTCACCATTCAAATCCTGAAATATGATTTGACCTTTTCCACAATGGATATGAGCATCATTGGGAATCAGCCAATCCATTCCTAGTAAACATTCATAGGCTCCTAAGTTCATTACTCTGAACCTCATACTTGAAATGTTTTCTTCTAGGTTAAACTATACCTTAGCAATTTGTTGTGTAGAAAATACTTCCTTTCCACTTACTCATTCCACAAGCAGCTTTGATGCATTTACTGTATCTATTCCTATCTTCTTAGCACACTTGGGTGAAATAAATGAGTGTGTACTTCCACAGTCAATCAAAACTTTAAATGATTTACCTTGGTGATTAGCCGGTGTCTGTATTACCAAATATTGACGATTTAGTCCTTTCTTATGGAATGCAGCATGAACAATTGCTCTTTCAATATCTTCTTCCATAGTAGGGTCTTCCTCCTTATTAGTCTCTTTTAGGGTAATATTTGACGTTCTTCCTCTTGCCATAGCTACTTGACCACGGCCTTGGGGAGCTGTGCCTTGAGCTCAAAATTGGACTTAGTGATGGTTCCTACCAAGCTTTCGACAATCTCTCCTAAAATGTCTTGTCTCATTACAATGGAAGCACCTAAGACCATCCCTGTTTCCCTGGATTGGAACAAAATTTCCAATTGTGTTAGATTTTTCCTTCTTCTTCTGTCCTTGATGAAATTGTCCTTGGGTTCTTTTTGCTTGACCTTTGAAACCTCCTTTGTTCTGGTTATTGTAGCCCTAGAACTTATTGTTGTTAGGCTTTGATTGTACTTCTTGCACAATAGGAGCAGCTCGAATCAAAGCATCCTGGAGGTCTATGGAGCGCATTGATTCCAAATGAGTGTTCAGAGGATAATTTAGCCCACTGCAGAACTTGGACACTTGTTGAACAGTATCCATGAGGGGTGCATATTTAAGAAGAGAAACAAACTTGGAGTAGTATGCTTCTAAGGTCAGTCCCAAATTTTGCTTCAAATTGAAGAACTTGTTCATCTTTTGGGTGCGATAAGCTAGAGGTAAATACCTTCCTCTTACAGCTTCTTTCAACAAATCCCAAGTAATGGTATTTTCAGGGATACCTTAATCTTGGCACCACTGCTTCCACCAAAGTCAAGCTTCACTAATTAATTTTAGCTTGGCTATCATGGCTTGGTTGGCTAGGATAGTTCCAGCAACAACGGTAAAATAATCCTCAATAGATTCAATCCAAATATCTGCATTGGCTTCCACATTTTTGCCTTTCCCATCAAACTCTAGAGGTTTGACTTTCTTCAAAAGATTCCTTTTCTCTTGAGCTTCATTGGGAATTATTGTGGGTGCGAGATTCTGGGAAATTTTCAGCAATTCGTAAGTTAACTTTTACAAAGTCTATATAGCATCAATAATAGAGTTCAATACTCAAATTATCGCTTGCTTAGTTTATTGAAACAAATCTCAAATAAAACACTCTTCCCATGCTAAAGTTAAATTGCAATTTCAGAGGTTTCAAGAAAAAAAAAGGTTGCATTATTTCTCTGATTAATAAAGTATCAATCAATCTTTTATTACAACGGATGTACAAAGTAATCAGATGGAAAGAAATACATTATTCAGATGGCTCGCAAGCTCATCTTATTTTCTTTCAGGAAAGGATTCCCTACTACAATCTACATATGACACTCTGATGCATCCTTTATGAAGTAACTTGGATTCGGAGAGTGGATATCTGGGAATCTATATTTTTTAGAGAGTTCAGGAAATCTGTATTTTTTATAGTTGTGATGGCTAGAGCGACCTATGACTTTTATTCTGTCAGCCAGAAGGATCTTCATAACTTTTCCATAGATATACTGGTTTAGTTTGATCTTCTTGCCTCTAGTTTACAAGGTTGAGTTTACATTGGCCTCATGAAATAGATAGATTTTGATAACTTTAAGATCTTCCATCCATTTTACCCTTTTCATATTATTTTGAAGATAAGCTAGATGACTTGCATCGATATAGCAATATCCTCTACTAATCATCCACCGTCTTTCACGATATAGAGGCGAGGGGTTGTACAACTGATCTAGTACCCACATCATCTGAATAATTCTCTAGCCAAAATTGGATGAATGCATAGCTGACATAAACATTACTCGAAAGATCAAGAATCACTTCCAAGATTCATTTCTCTGCCATAATTCAAAAACATACATTAATAAAGAGAAGAAAACATGTCCTAAGCTATGCTTAGAAAAAATATTTTTCTTAATCTTATGTCGTAATCTATAACGTGTCCGCTTAACCACTTGTGGGACATGTCTTAGCAGCCCATCGGGAGGGGAGTCTAGAAAGCGTCACATGGCACTCGCAAGGAATGTCACAGGGTTTGTGATCTAGGCCTTTCTAAGTCTGCCCCAAAGCTGAAGTATCCGGCCGTTCCCACTTAGGACCGACCTGAAGTCAGGGTTTCTTTCCTATAAGCCAAGTCTCTAGGAAGTAGCTAGCATCGAGCTCCAGATGACCCACTTTGAGTAGAAACAACGGAGTCAAAGTAGATTTATACTGCAATTGGTTCATAGAGAATGGAAAACAAGAGGGATGCACCACTCAACCTCTCTGCCCGTAGGGCATAGTCCCATTCCGGTCCACTAAAACAACATGAATCGGATTCTAACTTAACAATACCTTGATTGAAAGAAAAACATTTAGGGTGTTGTTCAATCAACCAACAAAACTAATTGTATTTTTCCCAAACAATACAATAATAGACGCGACAATAATTCCATCACACATTCACTCTCCCTCTTGGGCCAAATAGTAGAATTTACTTAATATTTCCTCCTTTAGCCTAAGGCATATGCTAAAGGTTCCAATACTATACATGACATAAGTCATGCCATTCCAATGCAAATTAATCAATCTAGCAAGAGCATTTATGCAATATTTTTTCTTGGCTTTATCTTCCTTTCTCCTAAGCCAAGGAGTCGCATGTCATCGATGTAAAGTTTACATAAGCTCTCCCATGTACATACCGTGTATATGCATTTACGAACTTTAAACAATATTGTCCTCGGTAAAGATTAATCAAAGACTCATTGATGCTCAATACTTTAGTGTCCCATATGTTGCTTATGCTATGCATGGATTCATCACGTAGCAACTAGGTGCAATTTAACTTCCTCTGATACAAGCACTTCACAAACTTCATCTTTGAATATTTGAGATGCGATTTTATCCTTTTCAATGACCTATTCTAGCACCACAAGGTACAGAGCCTAATGCATCTCTTGCGAGCATTAAAACAAGCATCTATCAATTTGAAAATACATTACTTACGACCGGTACCGCAATTGGATTGATAGTGATGCCTTCACGCGAAGCTCTATTGTTGGTTATAGGATTGTCATCTGCATGTGACATTCTTCGCTTGGAGGCCATCGTCATAAGTAGACTCAAGAGATAAGAAGGGGGAATAGATTCGAGATGGGAGAGCGAAAGAGAAGATGGTTAAATCGAGGATCGAGATAGAAGAAAATTGTGCAGCCTCTCGGGGTAACTCTTCTCTCTCTCTCTCTCTCTCTCTCTCTCTCTCTCTCTCAAGCTCTCTCTCATAATCTCTTGGAGGGGTATACTCTCTCTCTCTCTCTCTCTCTCTCTCTCTCTCTCTCTCTCTCTCTCTCTCTCTCTCTCTCTCTCTCTCTCTCTCTCTCTCAAGCTCTCTCTCATAATCTCTTGGAGGGGTATACTCTCTCTCTCTCTCTCTCTCTCTCTCTCTCTCTCTCTCTCTCTCTCTCTCTCTCTCTCTCTCTCTCTCTCTTGCAGCCTTTTGGGGTCTCCTTATGCTCCCTTGTGCCTCCCCATGCCTCATATTTATAATGAATTAGAGAGGAGGGGATAAGTCTGAGAACAAGAGTGGAGGGGCTCTTAGAAGACTCGGTGATCTAATGCTCAAATCATAAATCTGATGGTTGCATTGGCTCCAAAAGGGGAGTAAAACCCCAAGACACTTGTTTAGAAAGCTCTTAGTTCACTCCTTCTTTTCTCTGTTCGAAGTGTTGTCTACTACCCCTATAGACGGCGCACGCGATTTTGCTAGTCACTTTTTTTTATTTCTCTTTTTATAAATTCTCCAAAACTAACCAAAACATCACTTGTCTTTTCTTTTAAATGACTTTTAGTTCTATCTTTTTAGGATAATATCCTAAAATATAATAGTTTTTTTCCCCCAAGAATCTAATAGTTTTGGACCATTCAAACTATACACATTAATACTCGTGATTAATATGGCTCATAAGTCCCGTTCACATTGTACTTTTCGTGAAGGGTGGCTACGGTCCTTATCAATCCAAGAAAAATGTCAAATTTATGACTTGATTTTTTTAAAATATATTTTTAATTGAATAAAAATTATTAGCTATTAATGCTAGTAAGTTTTTACCTTAGTTAGTCTTTAGTTACTAATCTTACTAACTTATTAATTGACTAACTAACTTTTGAACTAACCAACTAACTTTTATTGCATGGAAATATTACATAATCTATATTATCGTGTGCTTTGATATCAATTGTGAGGTGTGGCCTAGCGCTTTGATACTAACTCGATATTTCTTATGAATTAACAAGGGTCTCGCCGCTAGCTTGGGGGTAGCCTAGCGCGATCCTTCCTTTTATTCTATTTGACAATAATCTCAATCAGAGATCTAGACTCTAGCAAACACAAACAATCCTTTCAAATGATGCAATGACAATCACCCCAACATGTAATTCACAGCTTCACATAGCCAAGGTAGACCTTATCCTAAGGTAACCTTACATTCTAATGAGGATTCTCCTCCCCATAAAGAAGTGTTGAGTACATCTCTTATAACATGTTAAGCAAGGCATGAATTTTCCGTTTGGGTTCACTTATCCAACATAAGCAAAATTCTTTAAAGAAATATATTGTGTCAATAACTCAATGAGATGACCTATAGGACTCTTAAATAGACAATCAGTTTCTATAACCATCTCTAGTCAACTCTTTACCTTATCGCATTTGACCATAACTTATATATCGAATGCACATAAAGACATACGTACAATAACCTTTGGTAATTAATTATAACCTGATTCTATGACTTATAATCTCAATTAATCTAGCTGCAAATCATAGTGATTAATTGTTTATGCTTGTACTGATATGTTTTCTAGATAAGTTATCAATTTGTGTAAGTGAAGAATATGGAATCTAATATCTTATGCAATTATCTTATATAGAAAAATAATAATCTAGTAATGAATAACCTAGTTTGGTAGCATGACGACATTAGGAACTTTGTCTTTACTCGCGCTCACATTAGCCATACTCGATGTTCCATTGATAGTGGCAACTCCTGCAACCTCGGGCACACCCGTATCATTGGCAATACCCATTGCTTGACCGGTTTCATTGGTCCCTATGGTTTTTCCACTTCGTCCCTTTGGAGCCATCGTCCACGAGTGGTTTGAGAGATAGGGAGGGTGGAATAGATTTGAGATGAGAGAGCGTAAGAGAATATGGCTTAGTTAAAGATCGAGACAAGGGATTTGAGCTAACTCTCTTCCTCTCTCTCTCTCTCTCTCTCTCTCTCTCTCTCTCTCTCTCTCTCTCTCTCTCTAGCTTCTTCTCATAGTCTCTTGAAGGAGTATCCTTCTTCCTCTCTTTCTCTACCTCTCTCTCGCAGCCTCTCGGGGTCTTCTTATGTCTCCCTAAGTGCCCCCCATGCCTCTTATATATAGTGAATTGGAGAAGCAAGGTTGTGGCTGAGAAAAGGAGCTCTTTGTGGAGGGGGATCTTGGAAAGATCAGTGATCTGATGCTCAGATCATAAATCTGATGGTTTCATTGGCTTCGAAAGAGGGGTAAAACCTCAAGACACTTGCTTAGAAAGCTCTCAGTTGACTCCTTTTTTTCTCTGTTCAAAGTGTTGTCTACTACCTGTAGACTGCGATCGCAGCGTGTGCGATTTTGCCAATCACTTTTCTTTATTTTTCTTTTTATAAAATCTTCAAACTAACTAACACATCACTTGTCTTTTCTTTTAAATGACATCCAGTTTTAGAAATCACCATATCTCTCTTTTTTTAAAAAAAATTAAAGGATAATATCTAAAATATCTAAAATATCTAAAATATCTAAAATATTCTAGTCTTGTCCAAAAGTCTAATATTTTTAGACCATCCTTACTATACACATTAGCATTAGTGATTAATATAGCTCATCTCTCTTGTTCACGTTATAACTTCTATGAAGAGTGGATACGGTCCTTGTTAATTCATAAGAAATATCGAGTTACGACTCTCGATTTTATTTATTTATTTATTTTTAATATTAGTTAGTTATTAATGTTAGTTAAATTTTTCACTTTAGTTAGTAACCTTACTAACTTATAAATTGACTAACTTTTGAACTAACCAACTAACTTTTATTGCCTAGGAATATTACAATATAGATGTTTCATTAAGGAATTTTGCAATGGAATGCCTGTCAGATTGATTGCAAAAGGGAAGAAGAAAGGTAAGCTATTTACCTTGGATATAGATACTCCCATCATTTAGAATTATATCTATGTGGAAAGTGGGCATGGTCAAGATAAGGATGTTGAATTATGGCATATGAGAATTGGTCATGTAAACCTACAAAGACTGAAACAAATGCAAACTAAACAAGTGGTTTGTGGTTTGCCCCATTTTGGTTATGTTAATTATGATCATGTATGTGAGGCTTGTCAGTTTGGCAAGCAAGCTAGATTACCATTTGATTGGGAGATGCAGGTTCTATATCACTTTTATTGATGACTTTAGTAGATTGACTTGGATGTATTTCATGCATCATAAAAGTGAAGCCTTTGAAAGATTTTGGAGTTTCAAGCTTGTTAGAATATGTGGGATCTAGAGCATGGCAGATGCGAAAGATATGGAGATTGAAAGAGAAAGAAGAAACTCATGAAGACATTGACCCTAACAAAAAAAAAATTCACATAAGTGAATTAGGTTCCAAGATTGAGACTTGGACTCCTAAACACAATCTTGTGTATTGACAAGACACTTTACTAGAAGGAAAAGAGTACTATCATTGCATTAGAAAGAGAGCGCAAGTACAATGCTTTATAGCAATTGAGTGGTTGTACTTTCTTCTACTATGCATATGGGATTCTAGTCCTGAGCCCTCACTGCTCCTTACAAAGGGACTGAAGTATGTGTGATTGCAAATATCTCAACACCCCTCCTCAATCACAACCAAAAGTACAAAGTGTGTAGAGGCTTTAGTGAAAGCAACACTTGCAAAGTGTGGGCACACCATAAACATGGAAAAACTCAACAGGCTATTGCAAAAAAAGGCTAAGTGTGGGTACCACAAACATGATGGACATCCAGAGGTTGTAGTAAGGGCCTGGTTGTAGTACATGGCTAACTGAAGAGTTTACAAGTTTATATCGGAGGCATTAGGGCTTAGGAAATACAAAGCTAAAAAAATCTATTTGAATAGAAGGACTAATGAGGTTTGTCCTTCTCCTAGTGGTCTTCTTCTTCTTCTTCTTTTTCTCCGTTTTCTTCTTCTTCTTTGACTGCAACTAGATAGGCCTTTTGGGACCTCTTTCTGGTGTGGCAGAACTTCTTAGTGTGTCTAGTCCTTTTGCAAAAGTTACAAAAGAGCATATCCCTCTTGCCTTTCTACCTGTTGCCAACATATAATACATGTTCATATCTGGAGGTGCTTGGTTCTTCCTTAGTTTTTAGCTTATTTTTCTCCTCTAACAGTGACGCTTGGATATCAACAAGTTCAGGATTTGGCATGCTGATTAAAGTTGTTGATACATTATTATATTCAGGAAGGTTAACTCTTAAGTAGAACACCGATGCAAACATCTTCTTCCATTTTAATGTTGATTCCGGCAAGTTGGGTTAGAAGTCCTTCCATCTAATTCAGATGTGTGGCAAGTGATATGCTGGACTTCATTTCAAGCCTGAAAAAATCAATCAAGAGACCATACTTTGATGATTTAGACTATGCACCAAACAAGGTGTCAAGTCTCTTCTATGTATCATGTGAAGTCTCACAGTTAGATGTGTTGCAAGTGATGTGCTGGACTTCATTTCAAGCCTAAAAAAATCAATCAAGAGACCATACTTTGATGATTTAGACTATGCACCAAACAAGGTGTCAAGTCTCTTCCATGTATCATGTGAAGTCTCACAGTTATCCACATGGTGGATATAGCTATTGTCTAGCTCCAATTTGATAATGGCATGAGCCTTATCATCATTCTTTTGCCAAGTGATAGCAAGGTCTGCATCACGAGGCTTCTTTTCTTTTCCGATGGTAATGGCCTAGAGACCCTTTTTCATCAGGATGAGTTTGATGTGGGTTTGCCAAGTATGAAACCCGGCTCCTTTGAAATTGTTGAGATGACAAGCTCAACACATGCGGACATTGATAATGGACCGCCTGGTTAGATGGGTCCACACGTCTACACTTAGCACGTCGGTGGTCATTATGACTCTCACATGGCCACTGACTCATTACTTATTATATTCAGGTTGTTACACCTATTTACAATTGGCATAGTTATAGCGCCAATCGACTAGTGTAGTCGGTTATGCATTGTTTGACTTAGTAGGCCACTTTCCTTTTATGTTGTATCTTATCTATACTTTGTGTACATTTTAAAGAGTGTGAAAGAAAAAGAAGAAATCAGCAAGAAAACGTTTTGGCCTCCATCTCTCTTCTTGTCTCTTGAGTGAGCTTCTCCTTGTGCATTTTGTGTGTGTTCGGCGCAGCATCTTGAGCAAGTCCCCCCACCACGCGATTCTTGACATGGTATCAGAGCCGCACCACTGAGAGCGGCTGATTTCGAAGGGGCTGAAGCAAAGGAGAAGAAGCAAGGTTCGAGCAAGCAAGCCGCGGGTAAGAAGCTCTCCCATCCTTCCACTCTTTCTCTTGGATAGTACATGTGGAGGCATCGAAAGCAGGGCAGAGCAAAAATCTCAGATTGCAGTGAGATTTGGTGTGCGCAAAGAGCATTGTGTATTCTGCAAATTTGCCCTTTAGGGCTTTCCCGCAGTTATTTTGGGCATTTGAGGCCGTTTCAGGGCCCGTTTTAGAGCTGCAAGGTTGCGGACAACAGTTTCAGGGTACATTGTGACTTCGACTGTATTGACCGAAAGTGGGTGCGCAGGTTACTGATTTCAGATTTGTAAATTCAAAGGTGTTTACAGTGAATAAACATAAGGTTTATTTGCAAACAGGTTGCAGATTGCATGTATTGTTGAGCAGACAGTGAAAAAGGTTGTCTGGTATATTGCTGTGTACTACAGACCGAGGGTTGCAGAAGATTTGCTTGATGTTGGTATTAATTTTGTGATAATGGCAAAGAACAGTGGAAGCCCCATCATTGAGAAGCTTGACAAGAACAACTATCCTTCCTGGAAGTTCCGTGTCATGAACTTCCTTACTGGAAAAGGCCTCTACGAGTTTGTTTCAAGTGAAGAAAAGGAGCAGGAGGTGAGTGATCCTCCAACGGCAGAAGAGACAAAGGCACGGAAGGAATGGAATGCAAAAGACAAGAAGGTCATGTATTGGCTGTCAGCAGTAGTTGACAATAATATGTTGGGACATATCAGAAATGCAGAGAATTCATATGCAGCTTGGACCATACTTGAAAGTATGTTTTCTGTAAATACAAAGGCTCGTACGAAAGATTCAACTCAAGCAAGAGTTGAATACATTAAAGAAAGGGAAGATGTCTATCAATGAGTATGCATTGAAGGTAAGAAGCATTGCAGATGCATTGGCAGCGATTGATGCAATGCCCAATGATGATGATTTGGTGTCGTCTACCTTGGGTGGACTTAACAATGAAAAGGCTTGGAAGTCTTTTGTAACTTCCGTATATGTCAGAAAGCCATTTCTAGATTTCGATGAGTTGGTCTCTCTTATGATCACTAAAGAGATCAACATGTAGAGTGAGACATCTGAAAGAAGTGGTGAATAGGTCCAAGCTTTCTACTCTAGTTCAGGAAGGGGACGTGGCAGGTTCTCTTCAAGAGGCCGTGGTACAGGACATGGTAGTGACAATGAGCAAAACAGATTGAATCAACAATTTGGCGATATGCAGGTTTCAGGAGGTCGTGGTAACTTTAGAGGCAGGGGGAGCTTTAGAGGAAGAGGTGGATAGCAGAACAGAGGTTCTAACAACTCTGGTATTGTGTGTCACTACTGTGGCAAAACAGGTCATATTGCAGCCCAATGTTATGCTAAGAAAGATGATATTCGGAGTGGTAAGTTGCAGCAAGGAAACTATGCATCGTCTTCACGACAGAGTGAAGACAAAAATGAACGTTTGTTTGCTATGCAGCATATGCTCAATGCTGTTATAGGAAAGGAAAATACAATATTAGTGAGTTTGGGAATCTCCCAATTCCCATTTTTTGAATACTAAAAAGGTGGCACCCACATAGCATGCCCATAAGTTTCTCAAAACCATATGATGTAACCTATCATTGGAAAGCACTTAAAAAATGGAACCTATTGAGCTATAGAACACTCGATTTGGAGTTATGGTGTTTAAGTTATAACAAATCCAAAGATTTGACCATGTGTCCCAAACTTATGGGAAATTCCCATATTCCCCAATATGGTGTTGGGAACACATGAAGATGTTTGGTATGTTGATTCAGGTGCATCCAATCATATGACCAGTCATGCAGAATGGTTTGGAGAGATGCAGGATTTGCAAAATGCAGGTTATGTGCTGACGGGTGATGATTCATGCCACCCAAATTTACACATTGGAAAAGTTCCCTTGTCCTTGCATGATGGTAAGACAAAGAGTCTTTCAGATGTATTACATGTGCCATCTATTACAAAGAACTTGGTGTCAGTCGGTCAAATGGTAGAGCAAGGGCTGCAAGTCAGATTTAATGCAAAGAGCTGCTTTGTAGAAGACTTCAATGACAAGTGCAGGTTGGTAGCAAAGGGAAGTAGAGTTGGACGTATGTATACTCTGGATGCTGGAATTCCTTCTATGAATGCTGCTATGTATGCTAAAGGAAAAGGTGTTGTTGCAAATATTGAAATTTGGAACAAACGCATTGGACATGCAAATGTACAAAGGCTGAAATTAATGCAGTCCAAAGGGTTGGTTACAGGGTTTCCTACATTTAGAGTTGCAGAATTTCATAAGGTATGCAAAGCATGTCAATTTGGTAAGCAGGCAAGACAACCCTTTTCACATGATAGAGATGTAAGCAGAAATATCCTTGATGTTGTGCATACAGACATTTGGGGGCCTACACAAAATGTATCTCTTGGAGGCAGTTCATACTTTGTCACATTCATTTATGATTGTTCTAGAAAGCTGTGGGTATATTTTATGAAGGAAAAGAGTGAAGCATTTGAGCACTTTAGAACTTTCAAGGCTGCAGTTGAAAGAGAAACATGCTTGAAAGTAAAGTGCTTGAGGTCAGATGGAGGGGGAGAGTACTTCTCAAATGAGTTCAGTGATTTTCTGAGGTCTCATGGGATAAAGAGACAGTTCACATGCAGATATACCCCACAGCAAAATGGGGTTGGAGAAAGGAAAAATAGGCATATTGCAGAAGTTGCACGTGCCTTGATGGCTGAAAAGAATATGCCTAAGCATTTCTGGTCTGAGGCTGTTCATACTGCTGTTTATATTATGAACAGAACTCCCACAGCTGCAGTTCATGGTATGACTCTCAAAGAATGTTTTACAGGTAAGAAGCCTGATGTTTCATACTTGAAAGTGTTTGGCTGCATTGCATATGTTCATGTGCCAGATGAGTTGCGGAAGAAACTGGATCCAAAGGCTGAAAAGTGTGTCTTTATTGGATACTCTTTAGATCAGAAAGGGTATCAATGTTATAACCCTGTCACATGTAAGTTCAGAGTGAGCAGGGATGTCATCTTTGATGAAATGAGCAGTTGGTATGCATCTAGTGGTGATGCATTGGATGATGATGATGATCATGACACTCATGTGCAGGATGAAAAGCAAGAATCACGAACTCTTAGTGGACCAGAGACATCATCTGGTAGTCCTTGGTCTGGGAGACTAGGGAGTACCTCTACATCTTCGGGTGCATCTAGTAGCACTACAGGTAAAGACAAAGGAAAGAATAAAGTGTGAGAAGGCATTGATGTAGTTCTTGATGGAGACTCCAGTGGCTTAGAGAGCTTGGATGATGAGCTTGGCATTCCTTCAGTGAGGACTCCAGGTGTGCAAAGAGTATGCGTTAATGCAAAGACTCCATTGAGTGATCCAGTGGTACGCAGGTCTAGCAGGTGAGATACCCTGTTAAAAGATTTGGTTTTGAAGGTTATGCAGCTCACCATTATGCTTATATGGTGAAACTAGTTGAGGATGTTGAGCCCACATGTTTTAAGGAGGCTATTGGTCATACTCATTGGGATGCAGCAATGGATGAGGAGATGGCTGCATTAGAGGCCAATAAGACTTGGGATCTAGTATCATTGCCAAAGGGCAAGAAAGCTATTGGATGTAAGTGGGTTTATAAGATTAAGCATAATGCAGATGGTTCTATTAGTAGGTACAAAGCTAGGCTGGTTGCAAAAGGCTATGCCCAAACATATGGCATAGATTATGATGAAACCTTCAGTCCAGTTGCTAGGATGGCAACTGTCAGATGTGTGATTGCTTTGACAGCAGCCAAAGGTTGGAGGATGGAGCAAATGGATGTAAAGAATGCCTTCTTGCATGGTGATTTGCAGGAAGAAGTGTATATGGATCAGCCACCAGGTTATGAAGATTTAGAGCATCCCACGTATGTGTGCAGGTTGAAGAATGTGCTCTATGGGCTCAAGCAAGCACCTAGAGCATGGTCTGACAAGATCAGAGAGTATCTTGTCAATATTGGCTTTTATGTTTCTGATGCTGATCACTCACTTTATGTGAGAAAGGGAGATGCAGGTTTGGTCATCATAGTCATCTATGTGGATGACTTGATTATTACAGGTGATAGTGATAGTGGGATTGCTGAAGTCAAGGATTCTTTGAAGAAGAAGTTTGAGATAAAGGATTTAGGTGAGCTAAGATACTTCCTGGGCATTGAGGTGATCAGATGTGATTATGGTATATGGCTGTCCCAAAGACAGTATGGCTTGGATATGTTGTCCAAGTATGGTATGACAGCATGCAAACCACTTTCAGTTCCGTTGGAACAGAATGTAAAGTTGAGTGCTGATGTTGGGGATGAGATAGAAGACCCTACTATGTTCAGGAGGATAGTGGGGAGTTTGATCTACATGACCATTACAAGGCCAGGCTTAAGCTACGCTGTTGGTCTTGTGAGTCAGTTTATGCAAGTACCTAGAAAGCCACACTTGGATGCAGTCATACGCATATTGAGATATGTGAAGTTCACATTACATTATGGACTTTTCTATGAGGCAGGTGCAGATGTACAGGTGTTTGGATACACAGATGCAGATTGGGCTAGTAGTATGTCTGATAGAAGATCTACCAGCGGATATATGTTCTCTCTTGGTAGTGTAGTAGTTGCTTGGAGTAGCAAAAAGAAATCTACAGTTTCTTTGTCGAGTATAGAGGCTGAGTATAGAGGTGCTGCTGTTGCAGCATGTGAGGTAGTATGGCTGCAAAAGTTACTGGTTGATTTGGATGTGCAAGTGGAAGGTCCAGTTGTCATTTATTGTGACAACATGAGCAGTATGCAATTGGCTAGGAACCCTATGTTCCATGCCAAGACAAAACATATTGAGGTACACTACCACTTTGTGAGAGAGAAGGTACTAGTAGGTGAGATTGACTTGGTGTATGTCAGCACACAGGATCAGATAGCTGACATCTTCACAAAGGCATTGGGTACAGAGAAGCTTCAAAAGTTTCGAAGCTTACTTGGAGTTGCAGAGATGCAGTTGAGCTTGAGGGGGAGTGTTGAGATGACAAGCTCAACAAATGTGGACATTGATGATGGACCGCCTGGTTAGATGGGTCCACACATCTACACTTAGCACGTCGGTGGTCGTTATGACTCTCACATGGCCACTGACTCATTACTTATTATATTCAGGTTGTTACACCTATTTACAGCTGGCATAGTTATAGCGCCACTCAACTAGTGTAGTCGGTTATGCATTGTTTGACTTAGTAGGCCACTTTCCTTTTATGTTGTATCTTATCTATACTTTGTGTACATTGTAAAGAGTGTGAAAGAAGAAGAAGAAATCAGCAAGAAAACGTTTTGGCCTCCATCTCTCTTCTTGTCTCTTGAGTGAGCTTCTCCTTGTGCATTTTGTGTGTGTTCGGCGCAGCATCTTGAGCAAGTCCCCCCACCACGCGATTCTTGAAAGAAATTGGGAAGTTGAAGAGTCTTTGCCCATGTTAGACTTGTGGGAACAACAATAAATCAACTTCAGAATGATCAAATTTAAGTAACAAAAGAGTTGGTTGAGATGTGTCAAAAAACACAAGTGCTAAGAGCACTAAAATGAGTGTCAATAGACATTATGTTTCTTCCTTGAGTCTTCCAAATCTGCAAAATCCTTCAAGTTCTTTCAGATCCAAATCTTCCCCTTCTTGATTTGATGCTGGGACCTTCAAATTTGAGTGACAATGGGTTGTTCTAGGTGGCAGGAGAGAGAAAATGATGAGATTTTTTAGCTTGGTGAAGTTTGGCTATGGAGTCACAATTAAGGTTTTTGGGGTTAGCCTGGTTTTTCTAACATTGCAGGAACTATACTTGATCATTTTGAAAACCATTTATATGAGGATAAAGCTTACTTCAAGGGCTATCAATGCCCTATGGTAATGGCTGGGATTGTGCCATGTAGAGCACGCAGTAGCAACGCGACCTGATCAGGCGCAGAATCTTCAGCAATGATAAAGCGTATGATGGCCAATGTTGCAGTGTGATGTGACACAAAGAAGTGCCTGATGTCGAGGAATATTTCCCTAGAAGACATCATGATGAATGGTGGCTTATAGTGTGAGATCCATAAGCTCCAAGATGCGTAGGTACTGCTTGGCTATGGAGGCCACATGACAGATTGTGAGAAAAATGACAATGATGAGGCTATATTTACCCAATGTCAATGATTGGGATGCCATGGAGGAGCTTTAGAAGCAAAGAGACACTTCTCTAGAAGGAAGTTTAGAGAGATTTGACTTGTGGAGAGAGATATGAAAGCTTCAATCTAACAAGGTGCTACTGGCTATGGCAACCATGAAGGCAAGCTTGAAGGTGGAGATGGAAAGTGAGTTCATAGGCTGAGATTGAGCTAAGTAGAGATGGACCAGAGGTAAAGTGCTACTAAAAATGAGCTAATCCACTCTCAGCTGCACTCTGATGCCATGTTAGAGTATGCGAGATCTAGAGCATGGTAGATGCAGAAGCTATGGAGGTTGAAAGAGAAAGAAGAAACTCATGAAGACATTGACCCTGACAAAGACCAATTATCACACAAGTGAATTAGGTTCCAAGATTGAGACTTGGACTCATAAATACAATCTTGTGTATTGACAGTGACAAGACACTTTAGTGGAAGAAAAAGAGTATTATCATTGCATTAGAAAAAGAGTGCAAGTAGAATTCTTTATAGGAATTGAGTGGTGGTACTTTCTCCTACGAGGCATATGGGATTTTGGTCTTAAGCCCTCACTGCTCCTTACAAAGGGACTGAAGTAGGTGTGATTGCAAATATCTCAACAAAGCTATGGTTGTTTGGTTGTTACATAAAATGCTTGGGGTCTAATAATGGAGGAGAGTACATGTCATATGAATTTTTAGATTTTTTGAGAGATCATGGAATCAAAAGACATGTGACATACAGGTACACACCTCAACAGAATGGTGTGGTAGAAAGAAAGAATTGTATCATTGCACAAATTACTAGGGCAATGATGAACCAAATGAGTATGCCATTGACATATTGGGCAGAGATAGTGCATATTGTAGTACATATCATCAACATAACACCTATAGCATTGACTCTTCATGTATCATCGTATGAAAAGATGTATGGTAGGACACCCATTGTTTCCTACTTCAGGGTTTTTGGATGTGTTTGTTATGTTTATGTTCTTGATGATTTGAGGAAGAAGATGGAGCCAAAGGCTATAAAATGCATCTTTCTTGGATATCCTGATGAGAAGAAGGGTTACAAATGCTATGATCTAGTGACTAAGGAAGTTAACCTTAGCATGGATGTCAGATTTAGTGAGTATGAATCATGGTACAAGCCCAAGATTGTAGTGGACTTGGATTATTTTGAGAGTAGTAATGATGATGCTCATGGGAAGAAAATTTCAAAAAATAGTAAGCTTGGAAATCAGCACTTGGAAGATATGTCTAGACCTTAAGAGAATGCAAAAAGTAGTGGGAGCTATAGTCCATGGAGTGGCAAATTGAGGAGCTCACAAAAGAGTGAAAATTTTGTAAAAGGCAAGAGCCCTATGGTTGAGTGTTCAGAGGATGAATCTATCGATGATGAGTATGGCATTCCTCATGTAAAAACTTTGGGTAGAAGTGCAGGAAAATATGTGCCACCACATGCAAGAGCAATTGAGACTCCAAGTAGTGCACCTCAATTGAGGAGATCATAAAAGGTTAGATATCCCATTGATAGATTGATATATAATGTGTTCATGAAGATGCATTATGCTTATATGGTTTCTTATGTACATCACGTAGAACCTACTTTCTTTGAGGAAGTAGTGGGGAAAGCAATGAATGGAGACAAGCTATGGATGAGAAGATGGATGCATTCAAGAAAAACAAGACTTGGGATTTAGTGTAGTTACCTCATGGAAAGAAATCAATTGGTTGCAAATGGGTGTACAAAGTCAAGTGCAAATCAAATGGTTCTCTAGAAAGGTATAAAGCATGGCTAGTTGCAAAGGGTTATGCACAAACATATGGATTGGATATGAGGAGTCATCCACTCCAGTGGCAAACATGACTATAGTGAGATTACTAATTGCTTTGGCTTCTATATATGGCTGGAAATTGTATCAAATGGATGTGAAAATGTATTCTTGAATGGGAATTCAGAAGACAAAGTGTGCACGGATAAGTGTGAACAGTATGTGAATCCTAAATACCTGCATTATGTATGCAAATTGAACAAGGCATTGTATAGACTGAAGCAAGCACCAAGAGCTTGGTGTGAGAGGATTAACAGATTCTTCTACAACATGGGAGTTTAGCACAGTATGGCTGATTATAACTCATTCTATGTGAGACATACAGAGGATGGCATGATTTTGGTTTTCATCTATGTTGATGACCTCATTATTATAGGTACTTTTGAGAGGAAGATTGCTGAAGTTAAGCATGGTCTTCATAAGGAATTCAACATAAAGGAACTTGGTCAGTTGAGATATTTTTTGGGCATTGAGGTCATTGATAGACCTCATGGTATTTGGTTAGTACAAAGACAATATTCCTTGGAGATGTTGGAGAAGTATGGCATGACAAGATGTAAGCTAGTGGATACTCCCTTGGATTAAAACATCAAAATGATTGATGATGGGCAATATGTGGAAGATGTGTCCATGTTTAGAAAGATGGTTGGTAGTCTTATCTATTTAACCATTACAAGGCTAGATTTGAGTTATGCTACTGGATTGATTGGCCAATTTATGTAAATACCATGTAAATCACATTTGAATGTAGTAAGAGAGATCCACTAGCGGTTATGCATTTTCATTTGGATTAGCCATGGTAAGTTGGAGCAGCAAAAAGTAACCTGCAATTGCTTTATCAAGTATAGAAGTTGAGTATCGAGGTATTGCATTAGTATCATGTGAGTAGACATGTTTGAGATTGGTTTTATGTGACATGTGGATTGAAATTTATGGTGGAGTGATCATATATTGTGACAACATTAGCAACATTATGTTGGAAAAGAACCCAATCTACCATGCCATGACAAAACAATAGAAGTGCACTATCACTTCACTAGCGAGAAGGTCCTTGATGGAGAGGTTGACTTGGTCCATGTCAAAACAAATGACCAAGTTGCTAATATCTTTACCAGAGCATTAGGTAAAGATAAGTTTGAGTATTTTAGGAGTGCACTTGGAGTATTACCTTTTGCAAGCTCATTTTGAGCTTGAGGTGAACTGTTGAGAAATAAGGTAAAAGCCTAAGCTTTATCCATGGTTGTATTAAGTGTGTGTGAAAGACTTGTAAGAAAAAGATTGAAGAGAAGATAAAATGTGAAGAATAATGAATGGGAGGAGAGCATGTAGCTCTTGACCTCTACTTGATCCATCCTTGTCTTTCTCTACTTAAAGTTTTATCATGATTGTGGCTAGCACCGACATCCAATCCCACTCATCCTCAGGGTAAGGGATATACTTTATTAGCGACATGTAAGATTTCCTAACTTGAGTGTCGCCCTTTAGCATGGTGGAGATGGTATCCACATCAACTAGCGTGGTCTTCCAAGTATCCATCTCTACCCTTACTGCCTTTATTCAATTGCCTAAGAAGATCAAACTATTGCCCCAGTCTTCTATGACTCATGTGTTTCGCATCTAGGGTTGGCCTAGCGAGATGTCATAGTCTACCCCCTTCATGACGATGAGATCCACTGAAAAGTGGAATCCTGTGATCTTCAATGGCCAATTCTTTAACACCTTGAATGGCTTAACTTTCATCCCATTGTCTAGTGTGACATTGAACCTAGGATTCTCGATAGGCGGGCTATCCCAAGCCTGGAGCAATGTGTGGCTAAGCACA
This sequence comes from Lygodium microphyllum, assembly GCF_053477565.2. Taxonomy (NCBI): domain Eukaryota; kingdom Viridiplantae; phylum Streptophyta; class Polypodiopsida; order Schizaeales; family Lygodiaceae; genus Lygodium; species Lygodium microphyllum. Next base: position 12,314,839 of record NC_141161.1, on the reverse strand, counting down.
CTAACTCCTACCCTCGTGTCTACGATTCCTTTCCTCATAGCATCTCCTAGTGTGCCAGGATGGGCATGACCGTATGCATCTTAGTGCCTTCCTAGAAGGCATTAGCATGTAAGGACTTGGATATTGAGTGGAGCATCAAGCTTGGTATCTAAGTCACTACATCAAGGTCATGCAACTCAGCTGCCTCCTACTTGATTGGTCCTTCTATCCACTACTTCAACTCCTGCCACAGTGTTGGGTGCTACCTAAGCATGTCTTCTAGGCACAAAGTCAAGAGGTTGACACTAGCATCATAAGAAGGTTGCCAGCTACCTACTTTCCTCCTAATTCCATGCTTCTTGGCCAATGGTCTTGGCTAGTTTGTTGGCTCGTGGTGCCTAGGCTTTGCCTATGTGATGCTACTCATGGTGCAAATGTGTCTATTGGTTTCAATTGAGTCAGTGAGACTGGTGTGCTCACACTAGAGAGCTCATCAATTTCATCTTCTAATATGGGCTTTGTGTCCTTTAAGAGCTCTTGGGCTTCTCTCACCCTCTCCTTGACCTTATCTATGGCTTCAAGCTATCGCTTTAGGTTAGGGTACTTCCCAACCTTAGCACTCCCTTCTTCTGCAATCTTCAGAGCAGATGTTTTTGCCTCTACATGTGACTCTTTTTCCTGTGGGTAGTGTCATGGCACTCTCCATCTTAAGTGTGATCTTTGTCTCAATTCTCTTCTTCCTTTGCCTATGGCTCTTCTTTCCTATTGAGACTACGTCTAGGTTACTAGTCTCTAGTAGTGATATGCCATATTGCTTCATCTGTGCTCGAGCCATAACATGCAACGGGATGGGCGTAGCATCTCCATAGAGTGGTTCAACTCTAAATAGCCCCAATGGAACTAAGGGCATGATTGCTAAAGTAGAGGATGGTTTCCTTCTAGGGAAATCACTGATAGATGGGTGATTTTGCACTCTGGGCATCTAACCTCGACCTTCTCTCTATTCGCTTGCTCTCTCTCACGGCAGTGTCAATAAATGTGTCCTAGGTGACCACAAGTCCAACATTGGATTGGTTCTTGGTTTTTCCCTCCCAGGCCTCTACCTCTATCTCGGTCTAATGCCATCATTGGTGCACTGGCTGATAGTCCATGAGGATGGGGCTTCCCTCTTCATCATACGAGACATAAGGGTTCACGTATACCTCTTGATCATTTGGTTCCTCCATATGTAATGGACTAGAGCATTGCTTGGTGGGTGGGTTATGAAAGGTCCAGGTGGCCTAGGTATCCCTATGGGATTAATCTCCATTCTAGGGATGGACGGTTGCATATTGTTAAGTGCTAGAATAGCCAATGGAGCTCCCCTTCCAAGAAAGTTTGGTGGCCTATTCCCTAGGTATGGCTGGCTATATAGTTGTGAGTATGGAACTCTCCTTAGTAGCTTGCAATGCATAGTGTCATGGCAAAAACTACTACAATTGGTGCAAGGTTGGGATCTAGGGTACTGACATTCTTTTGGAAGGTGATTTCCATGGTAATGCACACACCAGACATGTGGGCTAGTAGGTCTCCTCACTATCTCATGTAGCCTTGCTAGCTCCATCTTCATCTCAACTAGCTCTTGGCTTTGGTCAATACTTTTCCCTTTATCTTGAATGCCAGGGGATTGACTATTTGCTAGATGTCATGGTCCTCTTTGAGGATCACGAACTAGTATCATTTCAGTTTGAGTTCCTAGAGCTTCTCTCCTTGAGCTAGTCATCGGCTTGTATGGCCTCTTTGAGCTAGTACGTCTCTTGGCAAGCTTGAGTTGCTTGCCAAGGCCTTGTAGAGTTCCTCCATGTGAATTCTATTTACAAAGATTGTGGAGACTGCTCTCAAAATGGGTCGTTCATTAGTTAGGATTATCTTAAAGAGACTCGGCACGTGGGTAATGTAATCCCTAATGTCCCCTTGTCCCTTTGCTTGACATTCCTCAACCTAACTATGAGATTTTTGGAATAGCTAATCTCAGAGAACCTCTTGATGAAGTAATTCTTGAGTTTGTTGAAGTTTTTGCACTCCACCACGTCTAAGCTAGTGTATTATGTCCTACCCTTATCTCCTAGGCAAAGACTGAAATCTTGCGAGCATTGGGCAAGATCTGTGAGGCCATTAGTCTTGCAGACTTGCTCAAACTGCTCTATAAAACTGTAAGGCCAAATCATATTTATCTAGCTGCTTTGTGACTATGGAGATTTTGGACTGGCTCTTGGGGCCTTGAGTGACTCCTAACCTTGCGAGCAATGAGATTGCTAAGGCTACTGCACTTTGCTCTGTAGACATATTGTCTATGAGCTGCTTCATGAGAAGCTCACTTAGCATCAACTCTACCTCAAGTGTCTCTCCCTTTGTGTGTTAGGTATTGTGCTATTCCTATTGGCTAGAGCTGAAATGGGTTGAACTTTTCGCATCTCAATGTCTTGCTACAACTTCCTAGTTTGCTACTCATGGTTATAAACTTATATCTTCTATAGTGCTTGTCATGTTAATCTCCTCTCCTCCACAAGGTCTGCTACTATGATGTCTTCCAATGGCCTACCATGGTGGTCCATCTTGGTTTGTAAGCCATTTGTTGGATGTCGATTGGCAAATCTCTGAGGAAATCTCCCAAGTCGAGCTTGTCATTCTTATGGTTGTTGGAGCTAAATCCTGACATGTTTATAGCTTCTTGCTCCACCAAGCTATCGATGAGGTTAATTAAGTAGGGCATTGTTGCACTTCCAATGGTGTCAGTTTGTGGATTCCTTTTGCCTTATGTGTTGGTTCTCTCTTGGGATTTGGTTGGGGTTCTTGATCATCTATCTAGGTCCAAGGGTTGTCTCCTATTAGTGGGTTTGTTGAGCTTGTTATATTTGAGTGTGTTCCTTCTTATTACAACTAGCCCTCAACTTACGTCCACTCAATGCGTGCGTGGAAATCTTTTCATGCATGGTGCAAAATCAATCTTTCAGTTTTCAAGTGCACTTCCAGTGATGGCAAACAATGTGGGGTGCAAATGCAGGATGATGAATGCAACCCTCGCTCTCTTGCCGTTCCATTTTCGGCCAAATATGGCTCTAAGCACAATTGTTGGTCACTCTTATGGGTTCTCTAGGGCCTCTAATGTGTCTATCAGCTTGGTGAGGGAGTAATTGGGGTCTCTGGGTCAATTTGGGGCTCTAAATGGGTTGATAGCTAACATGTTTGCTAGCTATTACTTTTAGGTCATCAAGTCACACTTTCCATAGTCAGGAGGCTCTATGAGCCATCAAATGCATGTGGAAGGCTATCAAAAGGTTTCCCTACTACGAGAGGTGCTCTACATAGCCCAGATCTGGTAAATTTTCCTATCAGCTTTTGGTCCAATTTGCAGTGTCTGATTTTTAGGCGTCCAATTATCATAATTGGACTGTCTGGGTCCTCGTCCAATTGTCCGATTCTAAATTATCCTATTTTGAGAGGTTTGAGTATCTGATTCTTGATCGTCCAAGTGTTGATGGTCTGATTATTCGATTGTCCAACTTTTAGAATCGGACAAGCCATGTGATCGAACGTGTTGGGTGGTGTCCGAGTGGTCCAACTTTCAAAATCTGGCTATCCGATTATCTAAAATTGGATGTCTGAGTTTGATTTTGGGAATCGGAGCCTGTCAAGGGTGTCCAATTTTTATGCCAAGCACAAAACTTCTAGAATGCAAGAATAGACAAGAGGCAAGGTTTGTATATACCTTACGTAGCAGCTAGAAAACACACATGCACATGATGATCAATCCATGCTTTGCCCTAGAACTCTCTCTTATCTCTCAAGCTCTCCCTCTCTCACTCACATTGCTGAGACTGAAATTGAGCCTATCCCCCCCACTTCCTTGGGTTTTAACCCCTTGTTTTAGTGCCCGAGTGTTGCCCCATTCTTTATGCTCTTGCCTTGTCAATGGATTTCAACACCTTTTTCCCCTTATTTTTGCCATGTTTTGGGCCTATTTACAACAGAAACCCTAAAGCAATTCGCTTCAATTTCTTGGTCCTATCCTACTCTAAACGCACCAAAAGTCAAAGCTCAAGTAGTCAAATGATTTGTCCTACTTTCCTAATCATAAAAAACTCAAAATGCTTACTTGCTTCGAAGACTAAACTCCCAAGTCTCCTACCTACATCAAATGCTAGTTCAGGGTTGAAACCCTACTTTGACGCTCGATTTGAGGCACGCAAGTGCTCAAGATTGAATTTGTTGGTCAACAACAGAACCAAAATGAAGTGGGAGATCACACTTAACTACCAAGACACACAGACCACTAATTGTTTCAAGGGTTCCAAGCAAGCTCTAATGGCTATCTCTCACCTAGCCGAAGTGCCTCTGAACCTATGACTGTAGTGAGCTTATCTTGATGCCCAAATGAGTAGCCTCCTCCCTCAAGCACTCCAATAGCTGCACGATTTCTGATGCGAGCTCAAGCAAGCTCAACCCTCTACCACCATCAAGCTCCATCCACCATAGCCATGTATGCGAGACAAGAGAAGAGAAGAGAAGAAGAAGAAGAGAGGAGATGATGGAGAGCTTCTCCACCCCGGTCCCTCACTCTCATACTCTCACACACTCACTCCCTCACACTCTCACATTCCCCCCTCATGCAAGAGCACAAGCAAGAGGAGGAGAGAGAAGAAGAAGACAAAAAATTTTGCCACACTGAGCTTCTCATTCACTTTTTGAGTTTATATGCAAGCTCTAAATCCCTTGGGCACCAATCCCCTTTTTTACATGACAAGGCCTCTTACCAGGGTCCTCTTTTCCTATTCCCTTCCCTTTACCTTATCCCTTCATCTATGCCCCGAGAGATGATTTTTGACTTCAAGAAGTGCTTTAAAATAGCAAAAAATCTGAATTTCAAGGGAAAAATAGACTTCGTTGAAGGCGGTAGCTGCAATCAGTACGATTTTAAGCGGCAAGCCCAAAAGTGCTTTAAAGACCCATCAAGTGACGGTTGGGGAATTTTCATAATTTCTTGACATGTTAGATGAAACTCCAGGAGATGCTCGAGCAGTGGGGGAATCCTAGACAAGGGCTGCCAAAAATTTCTAGATCTCAAATCGGACGCCAGACAGTCGAATGGTAGTGCTTGGGGAAGGCCAAGACCCAAAAAAGCCAAGTATAAATGAACTTTAAAGGGCCAAAGGGTGTGACCCTTGGGGGCCCCTAAAATTTTTTACTTTTTCAGGGGGGGAGGGTTGCAGCTGCGTGAAGGAGAAAAATGGTGCCCTCCTGTACACGAAAAGATTTTGAGAGGGGGGCTATGGAGCTTCAAATCAAACCCCCCAACTGAGCACATCCCTGATCTACATCTTCTCTACGCCTTCCATCACCACTCTCCATTTCTCCAATGGCTGCCTAGGCAGGGAGATTGAAATCCAGTCTTTCTCTCTCCTCCCTCTCTCTCCCCTCAAGGGGCAAGCCATGCACAAGAAGAAGAATGAATACCGATTGAAGGATGCTTGCCCGACATTAACCGGATTGCTCCAAGATCAAGAGGAGGCTGAGGGGAGATGCTTAGCATTGAAGATTTGCTACTGGTTAGTCCATTGGAAACCCGGAAAAAAACTTAAAAAAACCTGCAACACGCAAATAAGCGGTATGCGCCATTTTTACAAAGGAAATTTGCTTCTTGTTGATGTTTAATAGTTGAAATGGAATTCATATGGAGCAAAAAATTGTTTGGAGATTTTTTGCATTATGATTGGGGTTTTGCATTAAAAAAATGTAGATCCATAATGATAAATAGTCGTAATAATTAAATAATTGCCCAAAAAGTGTATTTTTAGTGTAAAAATGAAGGTTTTATTGGTTTCGGGTGGGGAAAAGAGATGCGCATGGAATACAATTCTGAGACAAAACATATTTTAGCTGTCATAATCAGTCACTAATCATAAATTAAAAAAATCTTTTTTATGTACAAATAAATAGAGAAAAATAGCTAAAAATGGGGAAAATTAGGATTTTCGCGTTATAAAAATCTAGAAAATTATGATTCATGGTTGTGGCTTTTCGTTTTATATGAAAAATACATACAAAATAGAACCCTACACTTATGCAATGCAGCATAACCTAAACATTAGAGGGAAAGGGTGTAGTCAAGAGATTAAGAGGGCTGAGAGGGTGTGAATCTTTGAAATATTTGATTTTTCATTCTGTTTAGAATTGTGATAACTCATTTTAAGGGGCTAGTAGCATGAGGAATCGTTGCTAGTATCCATACATCGAAGCATACATTTAGTGAAAATCATGAAAGGGATGTTTTTTCCACATCACAAAATGCTGATTTGTTGAATATTTTTTGTGTACTAGGATCATATGAACTATGCATGATGCATGACATGGTATCAATCCTGGATTCCATAGCAATTGTCTTCCTAGGACATGACTTATACGTGGAGTGGAAAGGAGCCTTTGTTGTAGGGCAATTCTACGCTTTCCTTGGGACTGTTTGGTGAGGATCTATTCTTGGATCGTACAAAATAAGAAAGAAGTAGAGTTTGTGCGTTATGTTTTATATGTTGGAGCATCGCATCTTGGGGCCAATCCTCGAGGTGTAGGAGAGTCACAGTGGAGTCGCGGCAATTAGCCGAGGGGAGCTTCCTAATGTTTGTGTTATGAGGCACTATGCCTATATGTTATGGAATCTCCCTCTGAGGAGAAGGGAAGGTGAATGTTGGACTACATATCAGCTACAAATGTATAATTAAGTCTATCCAATGTACATTGGTATATTACAGACGCTCTTGGCCTGCAAGGCCGTATGGTGGAGTTGTCTGTTTTGTACATGAGGTTTGGCTAGTGCCATAGGCAATGCTGGCCCATTTTAGGTCCCATTAGTGGTGCGTTTGCCGGGAGCCGCCAACAAATTATTGTTCCAAATCTATGGTTTCTAGGGATGAAATAGTTGGTTTATGTCCTCTGACAAGAATCGTCAAGCTGAAATACAAAAAGTGAAACGTGCTCAGAGGACTAGATGGCGGTTGAAGATTGTAAGGCATTATTCCCCCTCAAAGAAGTATCCCACTATGCATAAGCGGAAGTGGTTCTAATAACCTAAGTGGCATAAGTAGCCCTTTGAGCACAAGTGGAAGTCTTAGCACTTTCCCACTTCCAGTCAATCAACCCACTTCAAGTAGGGGTGTAGTTTTACCTACACAAACTCTTTTTGCCAATCCGATTGTTGCCATGGCACAACCCATCGCAATTCCAGTAGGGACACCAGATTTATCGGCATTAGGAGCACCTTTGCCCATCTTCCATGGGTTGGAAGAAGAAGATGGAGAACTCCATATTAGGGAGTTTCAAACGCTCATGGTTCAATTATCGAATCCAAGATGAAGGACATCTAATCATGTTCTTCAATCTAACGTTAAAAGAAAGGGGAGCAATATGGTATCACGGTCTAGAGGCCAGAACCATAACTAGTACTGACCAATTTTTCACGGCCTTCCCTAGAGATTTTTCTCTTGAGAGGGGTGGACAACATTGGTTGCGTGTCTTGAATGTAACATGCTAAGAGCCAAATGAGAATGTCTAGGCCTATGCTAAGAAGTTAAAGCAAGTTCTTCGCAAACTTAATACTTATATCTCCATTCCACCGGCTGCACATTTGCAATATTTCCTGCATGGATTAGATTTCAATATCCAGGTGTAGCTGAGTAGTGTCGCTTTGGCCAACATTGATACTGTTATTACCCAAGAAGAAGGAGTAGAGTCGCACTTGCAAGTGGCTTATACAGCAAGGATAAATTGGAATGCTAATAATTTGGCACTGACCCCAACAGGAGTTAAGGGGACCCGATGTCAAATGTGAATGGTATAGGGAGTATCATGTCGAATCTGCCTATGTTACTAGCTCCTCCCAGTAGTATGACTATGCCTATGGCTAGTGAGGTGGCCTTACTAAATAGTGGGGGCCAAAAAATGAATCCTAATGTTATCCCAGTAGGTCAGCAGCCAATTCCTAATCAAGTGGTTAGGCCAATGGTGTGACGACATAGATACAATCGCGGCTATGAGTCAAGTGCCTCTAATGTCCTTGGCAAAGTTAAGGAGATGATGAAGCACTACACCGATATGATTTTTGAACAATATAGAAAAATAGCTGTGGATGTCAATTTTTTTAAGAAGTAGCGAAAATTGATAGAGATTCAATGCCTTGAAGAGGGTGCCCCCTCAAGATTAAGCTATAAATGGTGTGGTGGCCAACATTTCCCTAGGAATTGTTTGAACATCAAATGTGATATTTGCGAAAAGTCTGGCCAATTAGCTGCTACTTTTTGGAGTAAGATTAGTTCTCTCCAACAAGGGAGTAAACTGCCAAGTCCAGTTAACCATCGTATACAAGGGAATAATCCCTAGCAAGATGAGGGACCAAGACAAATACTGCAACGAGGAAAGGCTATTGTAGAGGAGTTGCCTCATGGCAGTGAAGTTAGCCTTATTGAAGCTGTATGTGTTAATGATGCTGAAACTTCTAATCTATGAGTTGTAACAAAAGGTCAAAAGATTAAAGAGAGTGATAAAGGAACTGTAAAACCTATCAAGGTAAACCCTAAGCAAGAGGCTAGGGGAAAGCAAGTTCTGAATCCTGATATGGAAAGTGGACCTCTAAGGCCTGTTGATAGTAAAGTTGATATTGAGAAGGATAAAGCATTGCCAAGAAAGAAGGCAAAAGTCAAAAAAGAGGCACCAAAGCTAGTCCAAATACCAAAAGAGAGAATGGTTTGGCATGAGAAGAGAAGTTTGGCTAACTACCATGACTTTGATCTAGCAAGCTCTCTTTGTGAAGTTAACCCAAACGTGAATCTCGTGCAATTGATTAAAATTTCTCTAGGAGTACGCAAGGAATTCAAGAAAATCCTACGTATTGGGTATATTGTAGAACCTTTGGGCATTGCACGAGTGGGAGAAGATTGGTTCAATCATGCTGAAAAGCATTGCCCTAGGATTCTAGCATACATGGATGGAATATTAGTAGAGAACGCTATCGTGGACACTGGATCCTTTGTCAATATCATGAGTTCAAACTTGATGAAGAGGCTAGGTCTAGAAATTCAAAAAGATGGCTCCACACTTCTTAGGATGGCTGATGATAATCTAAGACAACCGGAAGGTTGCATCGCTAAAGTCCATGTTACCGTTGTGAGCGTGGAATGCTATCTGGACTTTAGGGTGATAAGGTTTGCATGACATCCTAGCTATCGAGTTTTGCTAGGCAAGCCATGGATTTTACGAATAGACTGTCAAGTCGATATACTCATTGGTCGAGTGATTCTAGGTAGAGGTGCCAATCGTGTAATAGTGGATGCTTGTCCTGAGTCTCCTCAGAGTGAGAGAGCTCCTTTATCGTCTACTGAACTAGAAACAGTAGATGATCCATCTGGTAGTGAGACATCATTGAGTAATGGATCTAAAGAAGGATCCTTTACAGAGGACATTTATCAGATAACATTGAATGAGGCGATAGAGCCTCAAGATCTAATAAGAAACACGGAAGTTATTGGGTTGGACCTTGGCACGCCTAATTATTCGCGGCCAATTAAATTAGGTTCCATGATCAGTTCAAAAGAGAGAGAGGACTATGTGTCCCTAATTCAAGAGTTCCATGATATCTTTGCTTAGAGCTATGATGAACCTAGGGGAATTCCCCCCAGTCTAGTTGTGCATACTATTCCTATAAAGTAAGGTACCCGTCTTGTACATCCGTAAGTAAGGCCTATGTCTTTTGAATTAGGGGACGGGTTGTTTAAGGAGCTACAGAAGTTGTGAAAAGCGGGTTTGATCTTCCTTGTTCAGCATACTGAATGGTGTTCACTAGTTGTGATTAGAAAGAAGAATAAACATCAAATCTATCTTTGTGTAGACTTTAGAGAGTTGAATAAATAGACTCTTAAAGACTACTACCCATTGCCATTTATTGACCAAATTTTAGATCAACTAACGGGTAGAGAAATATATTTATTCATGAATTGTTTTGCGGGTTACAACCAAATGGAGATTGCATAAGAAGACAATATTAGAATGACGTTTATTACTGTCTTCGGTACCTTTGCATACCATGTGATGGCATTTGGTTTATGTAATGCACCTGGTTTGTGGCAAACAATAGCTGACAAGAACTTTGGTGACATCTCCCCAAAGGAGTTGAAAGTATTCATTGATGACCTAGGGGCAGCCACCATAAGAGAAATGAAGTTGCGCGGAAGTGTTTTGAGCATTGCAGACAATTTTGCATAGCTCTCAACCCATGCAAGTGTGTTTTTGGAGTCCCTTATGGGCTATTGTTAGGCCATGTGGTCAGTTCAGTAGGGATCACGACTGACCCTGAAAAGATAAATGTCATAATCACTATGAGTCTGCCACATACTCTAAATGAGGTGCATAGCTTTGTGTCATCGGTAGGGTATTATCAAAGGTTTATCAATGCCTTGGCAGAAAGAGCGTTGCCACTGATGAACCTATTGTTCTTCAATTGTCAGTTTACATGGAGTGATGCTCGCAAAGTATCTTTTGACGATGTGAAGTAGGAGCTTGCTAAAGCACCTAAAAGGGACGAAATGTTCTATATATTTTTAGCAACCACTATGTAGTGCTTATCCCAAATTTGGGAGGAAAAGTGGTACCATCCAATAGCCTTTGCTAGTCGAAAGTTGGGCATATCAGAAATTAACTACACCTATATTGAGAAGTTATGCCTTCTCATGATGGTATTTGCGACCAAAAAGTTCATGCACTATATTCTATATGAGAAGGTGGTTTTTTATACAAAGGAAGAAGGGCTTCAAATGTTCCTGAACAAGTTACAGCCACCTGATCATTTAGCAAAGTGGTTAATCACTTTGCAGGAGTTTGATTATGAGATCAAGAGTAAGCCACTAAAGCTCCAGGGCATTTTAGAATGTCTTGTGGATTTCAGAGAGCCAAAAGAGGTCTTGATTGAAGGAAGTGACATGGAAACATTGTTTAAGATTGATACAGCGTCTATTTCCTCTTGGTATGCTGTTATAACGTACTATTTATCTATGGGAGAAACTGAAGCTACTCTATCCAAATCTGAGAAGAGGAAAATTAAACAACAAGAATTGAAATTTTCCTTGATCGCAAGAACACTATATCGGTAGGGTGTTGATGATATCTATCGCCGATGTGTGATGTCTGATGAGCTTCCATTTATCTTGGAGGAGTGCCATGACTCCTCTTGTGGAGGGCACTTTGCTGGGCGGTTGACAGCACAAAAGGCTTTAAGGGTTGGATATTGGTGGCCATCCATTTTTCAAGATTCATTTGAGTATGTTAAGAGATGTGATACATGTAAAAGACACTATAGTAGAGAGAATAGGAAGCGTCCACTTACACCTATTTTGGCTATCCTTACATTTGAGAAGTGGGGCATGGACTTTATGGATCCCGAAACCCCATCCTCTACCAGTCAAAAGAGAAACATTATAGTAGCCACTGATTACTTTACAAAGTCATCAGATGCACGGGCGACGAGGTAGGATAATGCAAAAGAGACTGCCACTTTCTTACTTGAGTAGATCATCCATCCTTTTCATCTACCAAAGGAAATAGTATCAGACCGTGGAACTCACTTTTTGAAGAAGGTGATTAAAAGTTTGATTGAGGCGACATGGAAAATCAAGCATAACAAGACGATTCCCTAATGGACAAGTTGAAAGTACCAATAAGCAACTTGTGGGTATCCTATCCAAAATAGTCTTCAAAAAGAAACAAAACTGGGATACAAAATTATATGTGGCGGTATGGGCATATAACACGATGTTTAAACAAGCAACTGGTCACACCCCATTCAAATTATTTTATGGGGAGGAGCGTGTCTTGCCCTTGGAAATTGAGTTTTCGACCATAAGATTTGCAATCAATCATTCTTTGGGTGATGAAGATGCCCTATTCGAGCAGTTTATGACTATAGCCCACTTGGATGAGCTTAAATTGCAGAGTATGTTGCATCAGGAAGTAGCTAACTGTTGGATGAAGTGGTTGCATGATCTAAAAGCAAAGAAGTATACCTTTAAAAAAGGACAGTTAATTTTATACTATGATGCGCACGCAGGGAGCTATTTCTAGAAAAATCAAAGCCTAGATGGGATGGCCCTTACAAGATAGTTAGGATATGTAAAAATAAGTCCACGGATTTATTAGCTGATCTATGGGGAGTGGAATTTAAAAATAAGGTTAATCTTAATAATATTAAACCTTATTATTTTTTAGTATGCTAATGTGATAAATGCATTGCAGGTCCATGCTAGGGATGATCTGAGACCTGCACGAGAGCTTAAACTGGTTGATGGGGCAGTTAATTCCTTATTTGGAGCACCCATATCTAGAGCAAAGATATCATTAGGGGAAGCTTATCTGGTGGAGCAAAGGATACAAAGTGATTGAGCAAGAAGACAGTACCTTTGTGTATGGGAGATTAAAGTTTTTTGCCATCATTGTTTACAAATCTTGACAAGCATCCCTGTTGAGTTTAATGAAGAAGGTGGGATGGAGTTGTCAGTTCATCCTCTAAATATGGTGAATTTTGATTATCATCATTACGAATAGGCGATTTCTTGATGGCTGGTTGTGTAAACCCATTGTGGACGTACATGTTATGCTTTGATGGAGCATCCAGGGGCCCTAATAAAAAAGGGAGTATTGGAGTAGTTATCTGAGATCCCCGACATAGAGTTACAATGATAATAGATGTTTATCTCAAGGCAGGATTCACTCACAATATGGCAGAGTATAAAGCCTTGATTATGGGACTAAATATTGCCATGAAAGGTGGCATTCGATGGTTGTTACTAAAAGGAGATTCCTAGCAAATTGTAAGTCAATTAAAAGGGACATAAATAGTTTAGAATCCCATCCTTCACATGTATCATCGAACTGCTATAACCCTACTTAATCACTTTGAGAGCGTATCTCTTTAGTTGATTTCACGTTATTGGAATCAGTTTACGGATTCATTACCCAATTTTGCTTATGAGGAGGACCTCTTCTTCAACTGTGATCCTATTCCGGATGTTGCCATTTATCATGAGACAAGACCTTGTCACTTGTGGGGAGTTTTATTGGACCACGCATTATATGCCAGGCGATGGTTGATATGGGTAATGCGAAGAGTAGCTGAGACCCATCTACCACTATTAGCGTGGACCCAGAGGTTGATTCGATGATGTGTCATGCGTACACCTCTTGCTCTATATGCAAGAGGGATGGGTCACAACTTGATGTATTTAGTTTAGGGAAAAAAGCCCTATTTTTCCCCTTGTAATGGAGTGTACTTTTGTATATCTACCTTCTTCCAAATATGAGCTAGTTTGATTGATTTCTTTAGGCCAAGATGACCAGTTAATTTCAAGTCTTAATGATTCATTTCTTTAGGCCAAGAGGGCCCTATGTTTGTTTGGTGCAGGTGCGTTTAATGGTTTGTTGTTTTAGTAATTGCATCATACAAGTTGACGAAGTCGTTGGAGGAAGCCTTTGCTGCACTAGTGCTTCTTATGGCCATTCCAGGTGGTTTCATCTCCTTTTGAGTCTTTTTCCCTGAAGCAAATAATGATGCATGTGTATGTAACGGTTCTTATTTGTTGGGGATTGGCAATCAAGGCATGAAGTCCCAGGTTTAGGTTCGGGATGTCTGGGAAAGGTCTGAGTAGTTATTGCCTCCTGTAACGGCATTGTCATGCACTAAAAGGCCTATTTTAGACGGGAGTTCTAGTGACCCTGTTTTGTTGACCTGCTAGGCGCCTGTTCTAGGAGGTCCTGTTAGTGTGGGGTAGTTAGAGAAGCCTACTAATAATAACCACAATGAAAAAAACCCTAAATATCAAAAAGAAAATCTATGAATATACAGAGGTGTGTAAAAAGCGGTTCTAATTCCCATAAAAGTAGAGAAGAAAGAAAAATCTTTAACTAGTTGTTTATCGCCTTGCGTAGGCCTGGTAGATTCATGGGGACAAGACAAGACCTAGGGTTGATGCCTTGTCTTCCTAGGGGTGGCAACTAGCTGAAAAGCAAAGCAAATAAAAGAAGGTTGGAGTGAAAATAAAAGTGAGCATTAGAAAATGATGAAGTGTCACCTCGCGAGGGCTTGGTAGGTTCTTGGGTACCGAGACAGGACCTGAGGCCGATGCCTTGTTCTCTTTGGGTCACTACGCTTAGATCCCTCCTTTTTACATGCTCGAGTATGGAAAATCCGGGGCTACAAGGAAAATGTGCTAAAAGACACCATTTATTGATCAAGCTATAGGGGTCCTCGCCTAGTAAGAACTCCTCGTTGAGTTGACCTTAGCTAGGTAGGTAGTTTAGACCACCACTTCGGATGACCTTTTTGATAGTTCTTTTTAGCTTGGCCATGGTGGAGCAGTCGATTAGTGACTACCTTTGGGCTTTCTGTTAGATTATGATGGGCCTACTTCTCATGGAATTCTTGCCTTGGTTTTGTCAGGGGCTACAGTGAGAGCTATGATGTCTTTTGTTGTGTATCTACTTTATATCAGCTTGATGCTCTTTGTGGTTGTGTTTATGTGCAGAATTGTTCGTGGTATTTGACAAGCTGAGTCACCCTATCCCGTGGTTGCCAATGAGAGATGATTTTTGACTCCGAGAAGTGCTTAAAAATAGCCAAAAAATCTGAATTTCAAGAAAAAAATAGACTTCGTCGAAGAAAGTAACTGCAATCAATACTATTTTAATAAGCGACAAGCCCCAAAAGTGCTTTAAAGACCCACCGAGCAATGGTTGCGAAATTTTCATAATTTCTCAGCATGTCAAATGAAACTATAGGAGATGCTTGACAGTGGGGGACTCCAAGATGGGCTGTCAAAAATTTTCAGACCTCAAATCAGATGCTAGACAGTCGAATGGTACTGCCCGAGAGGCCAAGACCCAAAAAGCCCAAGTATAAATGAACTTTAAAGGGCCAAAGGGTGTGACCCTTGGGGGCTCCCTTTGGGGGGGCCCTCAAAATTTTTATTTTGTGGGGGGGGTGGGCCATTTTGTAGCTGCGTGAAGGAAAAAAACAGTGTCCTCCTGTACATGATGAGATTTTGAGGGGGGGGCTATGGAGCTTTCAAGCAATCCCCCCAACTGAGCACATCCCTGATCTACATCTTCTCTACGCCTTCCACCGCCACTCTCCGTTTCTTCAATGGCTTCTTGGACAAGAGATTAAAATTCATTCTTTCTCTCTTCTCCCTCTCTCTCCCCTCAAGGGGAAGTTCATGCACAAGAAGAAGAATGAAGACCAGTTGAAGGATGTTTTCCTAGCATGAACCGGGGTTACGCGAGCGGTAATTGAGAACAAGCCTCACTCACAACCCAATAACGAGATATTAAGGAGTGCTAGTTAGGGTAATCCACTTTGTCGAATGCACAGCACAATGTGGAAAATTTAATATATCTAATAACACACCACAAATCACAAGACAACTCACAATAAAAGTAACAAAAATTTTGACAACAAAACCAAGAAAACTATATTCTCATACCTTAATAGCCTTGATCCGAGGCTTGACACCACAAAGTCTAACTTCTTCCACTTCGACAATAGCACGCCCAAAATAATTCTCTCGCATGCGACCCTCCTCTCACATCTCTCACAAGATGACAAGAAGATACAAGGGAAGGGGGCCCCTAACTCTCCACTCTCCTCTCTTTTTATAGTTTTTTACATCCTCCCTTGCGTTGGATATGCTTTTGCTTTCCCAAAAAGCCTTAGGCTTTTTATGAATTTAAGGCAATTTAATATTTTTAACATTTAAGATATTAAATCTTATGTTACTTTAAAGCCTTTAAAACTTTTTTCTTCATGCGTATGCTGAACGGTCTGCTTTTCCATTCCTTTGTCTTCGTTGTCACTTCACCGTCTTCCCTCCATCGCATCAACAAGTCGATCCTTCTCCTCTTGTTTCTCCGTCTTCTTTTCAATCTTCTTCCTGTTATCCTTCTTCTTTTTATTGATTTCCGCCTCTCCCTCCTCTTTGCTGTCTTGTTCAGTGTCTTCCTCGTTGTCTTTCTTATTTTCCTCCTTGTTCTCTTCCTTCGTCTGTTCTTTCTCTAGTGCATTGACACCGACTGCCTGTTCATCGCCTTCTGTTCCATTTGCATGCTCATCCGCCACATTCGCATCCTCTGTCTGCTCTTTTGGGGCTTCGGCCATTTCAATAAGGGTTCAATCCCCTCTTTCTTTTCTTCTTTTCCCTCGCCCTTATCTTCTTTGACCTCTTCTTTCATCTCCTCCTCGTTATCTTTCTTGTTCTTCCTCGTCTTTTCCTGGCGTTTCCTGTAAGGAGTCGCCTTCCTTCTCTCAGAACAGAGCAGGTCCACCTTGTTGCTCTCTTCGTGGTTCTTCTGCAGGTGCTCATGAACCGGGCAAGCCAACGCTGTGTTCACAAAGGCTACCGCCTGCCGTGTCGCCACCTCATCCACAAGCTCCTTGTCCTACTTGAATCTATATTGTTCTCTTGTCTTTGGTTATCTTTGGCATCTTGAAAGTCGGTTTTCTCTCCATTCACTTGCGGAACAACTGCCTCAGTAGTAGCAGCAGTAGCCTTACAGGAGCTTTGCAGACGATTAATGAGGGTAAAATGCTCTTGTCGAGCTCTCTTCCTAGATTCATCATCAACTATGCCAAACCTTGCAGCACATTGCTTTCTCTTCTCAGTCTCTGGTTCATCTGAAGTTGTCTTTGTCTTACTTGGTGTGCCACCAAACCTTGAAGATCTTAGCCTCCTTTTCTCTTCTTCAGAAACCTGAAGCTCCATTCCAAAACGCTTTGCACGTTTTTTTGACAAGAAAACATACCTTATCCAAAATGTTCTACAGCTATTGACAAACACAAGCTTCATCCTGTTCAAAAAAATACCAAGCTCGACCAAGGCTATCAAGTTTCACACTCAACAAATCAAACAAAATGACAAAAGCAAATCCTAGGCTAAACAAACACAAGAAGTCCAACTACAAAATAACAAAACAAACTGTCACACAAACAACTAAGCTAGCAAGAATCAAACCTAACTACAATTTGACTAGGGGATTTCAATTTTCAGAAAAATGCTTGACATATTTAGCCCTCTCCCTAGTCTGCAAACATTCATGTGCAGCAGTTATTTTCATAAAACGATGCAACATCTATCATCCATTCAGTTTCCTCATTCTTTTGTTGAAATTGTTGACCACTCCTCTATTGGTATTGTCATTAATTTTGATATGTACTTCTTTAATCTATATCCATTTATTCTTTGCTTATGTGCCTTTCCATCCAAATTTTCTAATGCATAAGTTCCATTTTTAAAAACTTCAGAAACTCTAAATGGTCCTTCCCACTTTGTTTGGAATTTCTTTTGAAAAGTATGATCCAATTTACTATTGTATCTCAAAACAAGATCCCCTTTTTTTATATTTTTGTTTTTTATTTTTTTATTGATCTTATGTAAAAAAATTCTTAACTTTTCTCATATTGATCACACACTTCCTATCTATTTAATTGTGCTTCTTGTAATTGTATCAACATTTTTGTGAAATAAATTTTTTCCTCTCCTTCAGTCAACTTTTCAATCATCCTTAAAGCCGGTATTTCTACCTCTATAGGTAATAAGGCTTCCTTTCCATAAACCAATTTAAAGGGACAATAGCCTATACTTTCTTGCTAAGCAATAAGCCCACAAAGCACTTGGCAATTCAATATCCTATGTTTGTGGATGATCCTTTGTCATTTTTGACAACATTCTTATTAACTCCTCGTTAAATCACTCGTTGAGACCATTACATTGAGGATAGTATGGTGAAGCAAATATTTTTGTTATTTTCATTTTCTCACAAAGATAGTCTATTAATTCTCCCTTAAAACTTGGTCCTCTATATGACAAAATCTCTAGAGGTGTTCCAAATTTACAGCATATATCTTCATAAATAATTTTTTCCACATCTATGGCTCTGATGTTTTTTACAGCCTTAGCTTCTGCCCATCGAGAAAGATAATCAACGGCTGTCAAAATATATATTTTTCCTCGTGAAGTATGTGGTAATGGACCAATTGCATCAATTCCCCATTTTTCAAAAATGTCATATGCAAGAATTGTTTTTCTTGTTTCAGATTTCAATATTCTCTTACTCATTCTTTGACATTCATGACAGGATTTGCACCAATGATTAACATCTTTTTGAATGCTTGGCCACATATATCCTTCAGTTAGAATCTTTTGTAAAGTTATTTTGTAAGAATAATGTCCCCCACATGCTCCCTCATGATTTGTTTCTAAAATGTGATATATTTCTTCTTTCTAGGGTACTCTTCTTAAAATTAAATCCACTCCTTTAGCATAAAGAACATCGTTCACCATTTTATATCTTCCAGCCCTTCTTAAAAACCCATATTTTTTGTTTTTTGGATGCTACAAGGTACTTTTCCTGTTAACAAAAATTCTTCTTCCAAGTCAAGAGCTTCTCTTCCCCTATAAGAGGAAGATCTGCTTTCATTAAAAACACTTGACAAATTGCTAATTGGGCTGCATTGTGAGCTTCCTGATTTTCTTCCTTGGAGATATGTTTCAAACTCTAGGCTTCAAACTGTTTTAAATCTCTTCGAATTCTATTACACAACCTCTTCAATTTGGGATTTTCGATCTACCAAACTCTGAGTATTTGCTTTACTAATAATAAAAAATCACCTCTAATTCTCAACCTTCGAATTCCCATTCTTCGACAAAGCATAATGGCTACTTGTAAGGTTGCATACTCAGCTTCATTATTACTTGTTGCCTCAAGTTTAACTGTTTCTTTTTTTATTAACTTTCATTGAGGATCATAAACCAATATTTCTCTTGAAGATGCTTGGTGTGCCTTACGATATGATCCATCAAAATACATCAAGAATGAGTTTTCTATTTCTAGTTTTTCTTCTTCTTTTTCTCCAAATTTTCCTTTAAGTAAAAAAGAGCTTCCTCTATAGGTTAAAAGGTCTGCTATTGTAGCCTTGGTTGAATCCTCAACCTGGAATTTATATTGAAATTCTTCTAGTTCAACAATCCATTTCATAACTCTTCTTGATAAGTTTGAGCTATTCACCAACAGTGGTAATAGTGTATAGCTTGTTAAAATAGTAAAGGATTTTGGTAGTAGATATCTCCTAAACTTTCTACAAGCAAATATTACACTTAACATTACCAATTCTATTTCTGTATATGTTTTTTCTATTTGCAACTTCACTTGACTTGCGAAATAGATAAGTCCCATATATCTAGAATTCCTTCCTTGTTGCATTAGAATTGCTCCAATAGCATCTTCCCCAACTGAAGGTTTCACAAAAAACTCCTTTTCCCAATCAGGTGCTTGAACTGATGATGCATGACTCACAGTTTCCTTCACCTGTTGAAACACTTCTTCAGCCTCTTTAGTCCACTCTAAAGAATCCTTCTTGGCTACCATTTGTAATGGATAGAGTAACTGAGATACCAAAGGAATGAATCTTGATAGATATCTTACCTTATGAATGAATGTCATAAGTTCTTTGGTATCTGCAAGTGATACTAGGGTTACTAGGGCTTCTACTTTTTCAGGATCAGGTTTTATTCCATTTTCTGAGACTACATGACCAAGAAGTTTCACTTTTGGTTGAGCTATTTTACATTTTTTTGGATTTAGTTGACAATCGTAACTATCCAATCTTTCAAATACTTTTCCAAGTTTTTCACAATGTTCTAATCTTGTACTATAACACAAATATCATCAATGAAGTCTCTAACAAACTTTCGTAGGTAAGGTGCTAGCACTCTATTTATCCTCCCTTGATACTAGGCTGGTCCATTACTAAGTCCAAAAGGTAAAACTCTATAGCAGAAAAAACCCCATGGTGTTATGAAAGTCGTTTTCTTTTGATCTTCTAGAGCAATGGGTAATTAAAAATATCCAAAATATCCATCACAAACACTATACCTTTCAAAACCTGCAACTAAATCTAAGATTTCTTCTATGAATGGAAGCGGATAATGATCCCTTTTTGTGATGGCATTTAGAGGCTTATAATTAACACAAATTCTCCAACCTCCTGTTTTCTTTTGTGCTATAACTATTGTGCTTACCCATTTTGAATCTTCTACTGGATAAATAAACCTGGCCTACAACAATTTATCTACTTCTTTCAAAACTGATATTTGTTCTGAAGTTAGGGGTTTTAACTTTTGACATACTGGCTTGGCATCTTCTTTCAGTTCTATTTTTAGCCCTTCCCCTTTCATTCCTCTAATTTCTAAGTATGAGGTTGCAAAAAGGTTGGAATATTTATTTATAAGTGAACGATATTGTTTTCTTTCTCCATCCGTCAAATCTTGACTTAACATTTTTTCCAGAAACTCTTTTTTTTTGTTGAAACTTGTGGTCATTCCATTAATTTTTCTAATTCCTCTAATTTTCCTTCTTCATCATCTTAAATAACCCATCTTTTTTATTTCTTTTTAAATATTCTTCTTCTGAAGTTGATTCTTCATCTTTTAACAAGAACAAGAGTCATTTTTCTTTAGAAGGAAGATTTAAATTAGGATTTTTTTTGTTTTTTGATACCCTTGTAACTATTGATGGTTCTATATGGGTTATTGACCTCATTCTGTTTTCTAGAGATATTTCTTTCTTTTTTTAATTATTTTTTTCAATTATTATAGATGAAATTTCTGGATTTGAATCACTTTCTGAACTTCCCTCCTCAGTTTCATCTTCTTCTTTCGTACTATCACTTTCCTCTTCTTCTTCCTCGCTAGTATCCTCATTCACTAATTCCTTTCTCGAGGCCATATCAAACTTCTTTGCTACTCCTCTACGGTCATAAATTGTTAATGTTCCTTTCCCCCAATCTTGTATTGCTCCTACTTTCCTAAGCCATGGTCTACCCAGAATAAGCGGAAATGCTCCAAACCTTGCTGGCATAACATGACAAGTAATTTTCATAGCAACTCTATAAACCTTGATTTCAAGATTTTGAATTATTCTTATGCATTTCACTTTAGCATGATTTACAAGCCTAATTCGAAAACCGGATCCTGCCACTATTCGAAGTCCAAACTGTTCTACACATGCTTGAGTAATCACACTGACTTGTGCTCGTCCATCTATGTATGCCTCTCCTATATTTTGGTTTTTGTACCAAGCATCTACTATAGGACAAATATCCGGTAACTCCTCTACACTTAAAACTCTTACAGTACCTTTTTTTCTTTCTTTCCCTTTCTAATTTTCTAATTTCTTCCATTGTCCTCTCATCCTAGGTCACAACGAGCAAAAGACATATCAGCTTTCCTACCCATCATATCTTTCTTTAGATCATAGTCACTTTCTCCTTCTCCCAAAGGAATATCAGTAGTATGATAATGTTTTCTAGGTGCTCTCAATCTTTTTTCTTCTTTTCTCTCTTTCTTCTCTCCTCTCTTTGTTTTTCTCCCTCTTTCCTCACCAGCCTTACTAGTTTCAGGTTCATCTCTCCCAACATCTCTTCTTCTTTTAATTGCAGGCATAACATCAACACTTTTATTTTCTTCATTTTATTGATTTTCTAAAAGAATAAAATTTATGGCACTTTTTCCTTTTTCTTCCTCATTTAACTTAGATTCTAGAAGTAGAATCATTTTTTATTTCTATCCCAAAATCATTCTGTTTGTTAGGCAAAATTTGAGGTAAAGGGTACATATCCCCCCTTGCCCTAGGTGGATATGGACAGTTTGTACTTATATGACCTATCTCTCCACATGAATAACAAGTTACCATTGGTCTATGAAAATATCCTCTACCATTTCCTCCTCTTCCCTATCTCAAATTTTCTTGATTTGGTTGTCCTATTAGTCCTCCATTACCTCTTCCTAAGGGCCGACCTCTCAACGCTCCTAGCCTCATGTTTTGCATTTGTCTAGATAATTGATCTTCAACTTCTGGTGCTAGTTGAGTATTTTGTCTAGCTAAAACTTGATAATTCTGTTCATTCCTTTGCCAAGTTTGGTCTCTATTATCTATAGGTGTTCTAAATGACTCTCTTTTTTTAATTTTCTTAATTTTTCTCTCTTTTTCTATAGCAATCATTACAGCTTCATCAAAAGTACTAGGTTCTTTGATTTCCAATTCTGTCCTAACTTCTCTTGTAAAATTTCAATGAAATTTTTAATTTTTAATATTTTCGAGGCTCTCTCTCTTGGGCCTAAAGATACATTCCAACGATCCCAAAGTCTAGCATACTCTATGGCAAAAAATTCTATGGTCTAGTTTTCTCTCTTTTGGCATGTTCCTATTTTTCTCCAAAGGTCATGGGAAGTCTCAGTTTCTTTAAAACGGTTAAGAAACACCTGTTTAGTTGTTTCATATTCCATAGGAACAGGACGATTTCTTAGTTTAAGGGTCTTTTCATAATCTTCAAACCAATTACGACCTTCATCTAACAATTGAAATTTCAAAATTTGGAGTTTCAGTGTTGAGTCATTTATTCATTGGATAATACATCCAAGCTCTAGTTTTTCGAAGAATCGCTGAGGATCCTCTCCTTTTTTACCATAAAATTCAAGAAAAGAGCTAGCCATTTAAAAAATGATTAAAAACAAGCAATCAATCCACAATTCACGAACAAAGTCAAAATTTCGGCACTCCTTAGTGGGGACACCAAAAAAGAGATGTTACGCGAGCGGTGATTGAGAACAAGCCTCACTCAAAACCCGATAACGAGATATTAAGGAGTGCCGATTAGGGTAATTGACTTTGTCGAATGCACATCACAATGTGGAAAATTTAATATATTTAATAACACACCACAAATCACAAGACAACTCACAATGAAAGTAATAAAAATTTTGACAACAAAACCAAGAAAACTATATTCTCATACCTTAATAGCCTTGATCCGAGGCTTGACACCACAAAGTCTAACTTCTTCTACTTCGACAATAGCATGTCCAAAATAATTCTCTCGCATGCGACCCTCCTCTCACATATCTCACAAGATGATAAGAAGATACAAGGGAAGGGGGCCCCTAATTCTCCACTCTCCTCTCCTTTTATAGTTTTTTACATCCTCCCTTACGTTGGATATGCTTTTGCTTTCCCAAAAAGCCTTAGGCTTTTAATGCCTTTAAGGCAATTTAATATTTTTAACGTTTAAGATATTAAAGCTTATGTTACTTTAAAGCCTTTAAGGCTTTTTTCTTCATGCGTATGCTGAACGGTTTGCTTTTCCATTCCTTTGTCTTCGTTGTCACTTCACAGTCTTCCCTCCATCACATCAGCAACTTCTCCTCTTGTTTCTCCATCTTCTGTTGAATCTTCTTCCTGTTATCCTTCTTCTTTTTATTGATTTCCACCTCTTCCTCCTCCTTGCTGTCTTGTTCGGCGTCTTCCTCGTTGTCTTTCTTATTTTCCTCGTTCTCTTCCAGTGTTCGGGAAAAAAAAAATTGTGAGCCTAACATAGATCCTTCTTCTCTTAACCTGAGGCGGTTTCATAAAATTTGAACCTTACAAAACCTTTACATTCTAAATCGAATCGGCCCAATTCCCTTGATTCTACAAATTGAATCGGTCAAATTCCTTTTTAAATCTTTAATGAAAGGATGATCTTTTTTTTTAATTATTTGAAGGTTTTTATCTCAAAGTTTTCCTTGGAATTTGTTCAATTACTTCTCTTATACCTTAGAAATGAAAACCCTTATTATCATTAGTAACTTGATCTACATTACATATCTAAAATTTAAATAGATAAAAACAAATGTATGCAAGTTGTTTCTATGTCTCTTAGTGGGTCTATGCCATATGGCCTCAGAGAAGTATACACATTATAGGCACAAAGATAAAGAGAACGTTTAAAAAAAATAGAAACCCTAAAAGAAAAGAAGTTAACTATTAAAAGCATAGAATAAACAAAAAGAAAAAAAAAACTAGCATAAAAGATAACATAATAAAATATAAGCAAAACAAAAAATAAAAAAGTTTAGAAAAAGTCAAACACATTTTATTAAAAGCAATCATGATACAAAAAGAAAAAACAAACTTAAGCAAAACAAAAAATAAAAAAGTTTAGAAAAAGTCAAAACACATTTTATTAAAAGCAATCATGATACAAAAAGAAAAAAAAACTAACATAAAAGAGAACATAATGAAATACAACCAACATTATAAACAAAAAAGTTCAAGTACATTTTATAAAAGCAAGCATGATCTAAAAACAAATTGAAAGATTTTTATTCAAAAGATAGAAGCAAGCAAGGGAAAAATAAGTTTAATATAGGAAAATGATCAAGAGTCAAAAGAATCAAAACAACAAAAGTGCAAATAATGCATAGTGACTTCAAAATCATCATAGGCCATAAAAAATCAATTGCTCTTATGAATATGAAAATTTATTGCAAAATCAATGAACAAATTCCTTGTGCTGTGTATAAATGGCGATGTGTTTTTTCAGCCCATAAGTCCATACTCTCAATGAACTCTATATCAGTGAACTTAGAAGGCCCTTCAATAAAGATTTTCATTAATGCATCTAAACTCTTAATCTCCAAACGATTACGAAGCTTACTCTTTATCACAGTTCGAGCACTAAAACCTCTCTCACAAATAGCAATGCTCGAACATTGGACAAGAGCTACTTGACAAAGAGTAAGAATATTCGGATAAGCATCCCTCCACATACTATTGCAAGCAAGTGTTGAAGTTATTTCTAACAATGTGAATCGTATCCAATCTCTAGAAGCTTGATGCTTAAAATTTCTAAATTCTTTCTTAAACTCGTCAACTTCTATCATTGGAGGGAATTCTTCTATATTTAGCTTTTTAGGAAAACCATAATATGAAGTTAATTGATCTATCTCTTGGGTTCCATAGTTTTTTAAGGCCTTCTCATGTATTGGATGTTGTGCAGGCACAAGTATTTTTAAACAATTAAGTATAGAATTATCTTGAAATCGAGAATTCAAGTTACTTAGCACTGAATTGGCAAAAGCAACTTGAAATTCTAAGGCCCTGTTAAAGTCTTCTCCATTAATTTTACGTTTTAAATCATGCTCATAAAATTTCTTCCCATGCAAAGCACCTCTTAATGTATATAAATATCCTTTTTCAGGCCCATAGTCTGGAAGGATATCATATCCATATACTCCAATAGTTAATGCATTCACATCAACAGGAGGACAATCAATGTAATATTGTGTTATGGATACAATTTCGTTCTTTATAAGACTATCTATAGTGGTGACATCTACAAAGTCTTTTTGAAACATTTGGCTTAGTGTTGTTAAACCTCTCAAAATATCAGCTAAGAAATGTAAGCAATAAACACACTCAAACTCAACCAATTCTTCATAAATATGCAATGCCTCTCTTTTAGTGATATCAAGTATTGCATCTAAAGACTTACACACTCTACTAATAGCTCTATATCTACTTAACCATCTCACATCAAAAGTATGCTCAAGTCGAAGAATGGGACATGCCAAATCTTGTTGCATAGCTTGCAACCCTTCTAATCTCTTCGTGCTAACATTAAAATGCGAAGCTATAGCATTAATAAGTTTTTCTAGCTTTTTGCAATAAGGCATCTCTTTTGCTACACTAGATATTGCAAGGGCACTACGATGGGCAACACAATGAATTGATGTTAAAAATGGATTAACGTGTTTTTTCAATAAGGCCTGGACACCATTCTCCTTTCCTACCATTGTGGAACATCCATCAGACCCAAATGCAACAAATCTAGATAAATCTAGCTTGCATTTCTTTAGCTCTTTAATAATAGCCTCAAACAAAGATCTTGCAGTGCCATCATGCACACGTATGATACCATAAAAGCTTGTTTTAGGAACACAATCAGCCTCGAGATATGATAAATAAATAACCATATGTCCATGTGAGGAGATATCATTTGACTCATCAATTAAAACACCAAACCATGGACTAGTTGAAACCTTTCCTATTGTACTTTTCATAAGAGACGATGCCATGTAAAAAATCATTTCAGCACATGCCTTATCATCATTATAAAGACTAGTAGTGTATGGTGCATGGCAATCTTGCAATAAGCTTATCATGTCAGGAAACACAGAAAATGGCAAATTTTGCTTTGCAATCAAATATGCCGTTCTAAATAATGAAAGTAATGCCTCATCTTTTACTTCTCTTATTTTTTTAACACTCTTTTCAATTGAGTCTTTTCCTTCGAGTAAAATAGCTTGCATAGCAAACTTATGACATGATGTGCGAACATGGGATTTTAAGTTGCTAATTTTAAAATTTATAGATCCCCCTTTTGAATATGCACTATGTGGATGAGGATATTTCAAACAAAATTTACAAAACATTTTTACTTCATCTCTATCATAAACAAGCCATTTAAATTGGTCTAGCCAATCCTCTTGAAAAAGTAAGCGTCCTTCTTTTTTCCTTTCAAATTCAGCCCTTTCTTCAAGTGACATGTTATCAAATGATTCATTTGAAGATAACACATTAATCGAAGTTGAGCCCCCAATATTATCCGTATTTTCTTTTAACTTTTTAGAAGGATGCTTGGCTATGTTTTCAATCCCAACCCATGCAAGAAGGTTTCCTTGTCTCTTATCTTTCAATTTAGGTGCCATTCTCAAAGTTAAAAAGAGTGGTTGCGATCTTACCGTGTTTTTTATAATCGTTGAAATTTTCTACCTTTTGTTAGGCATTCGTTCCCTTTGAAAATCTAAGCTCCTCCAACAGCCAGCCTCTATCTTCAAACTACAATGTCTCACAAAGCTTTTTAACCTATTAACAACCACATAGCAAAATAAAAATAAAAATTAGTACTAACATTTTGCCTTTAAGCTTTCACTAACACACATATACACACAATGCACATTGCACACGTATGTCACACACACATATATATTCTACGCACACACATACACACACACACACTCTCTCTCACCTTCACGTATGTCACACACACATATATATTACACACACACACACACACAAGTATACAATGTTTATACTAGGTGCATGTATAAAGTGTATAGAACACACACACACACACACACATACACACGAATTTTTTGTCTTAGTGCACACGGATATCCTTAGCATAGGATTGCATTTGTAGGCATGTTACTAGCATGCTAACCCTATGAGTTGTTTCATTTTGTAGTTGCTTCAATCCATAAAGCAATTTCTTGAAGAAAGGGAATGCAAGAGCCATTAGTAAATGTAACAAAGCATTTGTTCGACATCTAAAATAAACAAGAGGGATTGATATTCACATTACGCTTGTGGTAATCATAAGCATGTAGATGAATTATATTGGTGATGGTTATCTCATTATTAGAGGATATTGATTGAAGGATTCTCACCTTCACGAGTTAGCCTTCAGGAGGTCGCCGCAGGAGCCTCGAGGTTGCAGCAGCGCAGCCTGGAGGTCGCAACGTCGGGCAGGAGTGTGGAGGTCGCAGCGGCGAAGCCCCAGGAGGTGTGGAGGTTGTAGTCCCAGGAGGCGGTAGCCTCGACGGTGGAGAGTTGAGGCCCCAGGAGGCGGAAGCCCCAGGAGGCGTGGAGATCGCCTGGACGCTGGACGGTGGAGAGTCGAGAGTCGAGGCCCCAGGACTCAGGAGGCGGCACTGCGGCAGCTCCAAGAGGCGTGGTCCGTCACCCGTGGACTCTAGAGAGTCAAGGCCCCAGGAGGCGGGCCGCGGCAGCCTGGACGGGTCACGTCTCACGGTGGAATCGTGGATGCCACTGGAGAGCCGCGGCAGCCTGGACGGGTCACGACTATGGACAGGTCACAGTGGAGTCTGAGCCCTTGAGGGCCGAGGCGGGCAGCGAAAACCCCAGGAGGCGGGAGCCTGCCACCTGGACGGTGCAGGTGGAGTCACGGCTGAGCGACTCACGACTGTCTGAGAGGCAGCCTGCGGCCCTGCAGGCTGGCCGCTGGAGGTCCTGGAGGCTAGGACTCGAGACTCCGAGAGGGACTGAGGTAGCCTGGGCCCTGCAGGAAGTTTCGGAATCCGACAGGCTGAAGCTTGAGACTCGAGAGGCAGCCTGCAGGAGTCTGGACTCTGAGACTCGAGAGGCAGCCTGCTGCCTGGGCCCTGCAGGAAGTTCCAACCTAGAGCCTGAGTCGAGACTTGAGAGGCTGTGCAGTGTGCACTGTGCAGTATGAAGTTCTTCTAGATTCTGGAATGATGAATCTGCTGAGTGCCCAGGGCCACGCTTCTTTTGAAGACTGAAACTTTGCATTGTGCATGTATGATGCCACATTGCAACTTTGCATGTGCCATGATGAAGTTATGAACATTGAACTCTCGACTCCACTTGGCACTCTCTCTCCAATTTACTGACAGTAGTCAGCAGCAGCCAGCTTTAATTATAATTAAGGCTAAATTTTAAAACGTTTAAACTTTAACTTGAAACTTGAAACTTTGAAAGTTGACAAGGGACACTACTTACTACTTAGTACTAACTACTAACTAGTCACTAGAGTCTAGTGCTATTAGCTAAGCTAAGTGAGTCGTGACTACTAACTACTAACTAGTTACTTCAACTTACTAGTTATGATTGGAGTCTTGCCACTTGGAAGTTGGACAATTCAAATTTAAAAATGTTAATAATAATTAATTCAAAATTAGAATTTAAATTTTAAATATTAATATATAATATATATATTGTATTATTAAAAATCCTTTTTCATTTATATTTAGAAAGATCTTATCCTTCTACTTTAATCATGAGAAGGATATTCTCCTTCTATGATAAAGATGAACCGGCCTAAATCCTTTTCGCATGTATTTTTCACAAGTAGACAATTCCTCCTCAGATTGGATCGAACGAGTTTTCTCCTAAAATGAACCGGCCCTAGGATGAAGCGAACCCGCCTTTTCCCGAACACTGTTCTCTTCCTTCGTCTGTTCTTTCTCTAGTGGATTGACACCGACTGCCTGTTCATGGCCTTCTGTTCCATTTGCATGCTCATCGGCCACATTCGCATCCTCTATCTGCTCTTTTGGGGCTTCGGCCATTTCAGTAAGGGCTCAATCCCCTCTTTCTTTTCTTCTTTTCCCTCGCCCTTATCTTCTTTGGCCTCTTCTTGCATCTCCTCCTTGTTGTCTTTCTTGTTCTTCCTTGTCTTTACCCGCCGTTTCTTGTAAGGAGTCACCTTCCTTCTCTCAGACCAGAGCAGGTCCACCTTGTTGCTCTCTTCGCGGTTCTTCTGCAGGTGCTCATGAACCACGCAGGCCAACTCTGTGTTCACGAAGGTTACTACGTGCTTTGTCGCCGCCTCATCCACGAGCTCCTTGTCCTGCTTGAATCTATATTGTTCTCTTGTCTTTGGTTATCTTTGACATCCTGAAAGTCGGTTTTCTCTCCGTTCACTTGCGGAACAGCTGCCTCAGCAGTAGCAGCAGCGGCCTTACAGGAGCTTTGCAGACGATTAATGAGGGTAAAACGCTCTTGTCGAGCTTTCTTCCTAGATTCATTATCATCTATGCCAAACCTTGCAGCACACTGCTTTCTCTTCTCAGTCTCTGGTTCATCTAAAGTTGTCTTGGTCTTACCTGGTGTGCCACCAAATCTTGAAGCTCTTAGCCTCATTTTCTCTTCTTGAGAAACCTGAAGCTCCATTCCAAAATGCTCTGCACGTTTTTTATTTTTCTCTAGATCTGTAAGAGGACCAGTGCCGATCCAGTGATACCAACATTTCCAGACCGTGAATCAGAAACCTTAGTCTTAGCAACATTTTGCTTGACTACAGCATCATCTGAGCCTTCCTTGACATCGATATTGCCATCCTTACTGTTTTTTTGCATCGGAGACTATGGTCGTCTTTCTGATGATGGCCAGATGGATAAAAAAAAACATCCAGAGATGGTCGGAAGAGATGCTTGGTCATTCAAAACTATGTTTGTGCATTTGATGTGCCATAAATCAGCAAAGTCAACTCCGTCTGCATGGCCATTACCATGATTCAAAAGGTGCAGACCTGGTCATTTCATGGTGTGTGCCTGGGCTCTCTCCTTCAGTATCATCATCATGGACCTTCTTGGTTGCAGATTTCTTGCCTTCTCCGCAAGGGCCACAGTCCCCCTTTTGCGCTGCAGTAGCAACATCGCCACAACTACTGTCGTTACATTCTTTGTCATCGTCGTCTTCCTCAGCATAGTCCCCATCTTCCTCTTCCCCAAACTGCTGCTCCCCATTGGCTTCCTCCCTCTCCTCATCATCCTCATCTTCCTCCCCTTGATTACCATACTCCTCGTCCTGAGGCTCATAAACTTCCTCTTCCCCTCCTTCTGAAATGGATGCAAACAACTTTGTGTAAGCTCTATGTAGGAGCTGAGACAATCTTGCTCCTATCTACAAATTATGCGGCCTTGTCTGGCCTGTGCTTCTATGAGATGAGAAGGTAATCTCTCTTTACATCTTCCATGCTGTAGTGCCGAGGCAAGTCAAGGATTGTGTGGGCATCCAAGGAGCAGGACTTCGACAAGCTTTGCCTCGTTGCCGTGATTTTTCTATTGATGTATTCAAGGCCCCCGGTAAAATCTGTGTCTAGAGTGTCTTGCTGCGTGATGCTCCATCTAGACCCCCTAACCATCTGATAGCGGAGTGCAACTTCATAGATCACATTCTGCTTCTCCCTCTCCTCTAGAGTAACTAACACAAGATCTTCCAATTCATAACGATTTCCGTCCAGTTCAAATGCATGATAATAGCACTTCTCAAGCTTTCCTCTTCCTATTCTCTTATTGACATCTCCTACGGGCTTAGCTTCTGGAGCAGACTCTTTCACCATACCAGTTGAGTCCAAACCTGATAAGTTGATTTCCTTCCAATTAACCTGAGTGAGAGAGGCTTGGTACCCCAACACCTGCTGCAATCGCAGGAATAGTTGTGCTTTCCTTCACTATGTTGTCACCAAAATCAACTGCTTTGCGGTCAAGTCATGGTTTCAACTCACAGGAAGGACCAACTACTTGCTCCAAAGAAGAAACTGATCCCTGTGAGCTCACTGGGCAACCAGAAATAACTCTAACCTGTTTGAATCCTAGTACATCTTAAGCCACTCCAAATGTTTGTACTTCGGGAGAAACCTAATGAGAAATTTGTGTAGAGCCACTCTTTCTCTCCCATCGGCTCATAACTTCTAAAACAGCTAGCTCATGCCTTCTTTGAAGCTCTCTCAGCTCCTGTCCTGTTTCAGGGTCAATAGCTTCAGCTCTTCATCCCATTCCACATCTCCATCAACAGCATCAGCAGCCGAAATTCTGTTTGGCCATACTGTTTGGGAAAAATGACCTTAGAGAGCCCTCCTGCATTTGGAATATCACCAACTGAACCCACAACTACTCTGTTCATTATTTCTTCCCAAGTCCGGTGTGTATACCTACAATAACCTGCATTCCTCTGAGATTCTACCAGGTCATTGAATGCTTTACACCCTGGCTCACCAGATGTAGATGGTTGCTCTGTTTTGTAAATCTCATCAACGAGAGATTGATTGAACTTAGGCTATGAGTCGCCCTTCAAGGTGACACACCAATTCTCTAGAGCAATCCTAGTGAGCCCGTCCCTTTGAATCTTTGTGAAGATAATGGTTTTGCCCATGCCCAAAATTCCTGCTTCAATCTGAGCAGCTGCATCCTTCTGAATGCTAGGAGTGAAACCATTCTTGAAATTTTTATTTTCATGGAATGTGCCCTAGCAGAAAATATGATTTGGAAAGGAACTTCGCGCACAACCGTACATGATTTGATAAACCATGCAATTAATTGAATCGATGACATGCTACCATTCAAACAATGCTCACAAATGGATGCATTGAATATATTTGTGCCTAGCCTATCTAGAGGTGATTGTGCGTCATGCAAGATGCAAACAAAATTCATTGTTAATTTAATATTCATTATCCTCACCTCTCAACTCTCATCAAAAAAATAAAGCATATTGTGCTCTTCCTCCCCAAAATCTCACAATCTCTCTAGAAAAATGGTGGTCCTCAAGATGTTGATCAAATATGAGTAAACTTTCTCACAATTGATGGCATCCTTCACGACCCTCTAACTCACCCAACCACCTTACACTCTCAACCAGAAGTTCCTAACTTTTTGATGAACATCCCAAATAGTGCGTGCAAGAAATGTCCGTGCTCAATGACAGGTACTCTCTCATGTGCATGTGCATCTAAAATTTATTGCATATAGTTGCAGCAGACCTCATGCCATGCTAGTGCTCAATGATGGTGCAAGAGTGCATAATTCCAACCCATGACATGAAAGTATTTGATAAGAACATGAGACGATCCTCGAGTGTAGTGCATCAACAAGTGCAACGTGAAGTTCTCATGAACCCATTATCCCTTGTGATGTGCAAAAGTCTTGACAAGAAAACATACCTTATCCAAAATGTTCTATAGCTATTGACAAACACAAGCTTCATCCTGTTCAAAAAAATACCAAGCTCGACCAAGGCTATCAAGTTTCACACTTAACAAATCAAACAAAATGACAGAAGCAAATCCTAGGCTAAACAACACAAGAAATCCAATTACGAAATAACAAAACAAACTGTCACACAAACAACTAAGCTAGCAAGAATCAAACCTAACTGCAATTTGACTAGGGGATTTCAGTTTTCGAAAAAATGCTTGATACCGGATTACTCCATAATCAAGAGAAGGCTAAGGGGAGATGTTCAATGTTGAATATTTGTTTCTGGTCGGTCCGTTGGCAATCCCAAAAAATAATTCCAAAAACCCGCAACATGCAAATAAGCGGTATGTGCCATTTTTACAGAGGAATTTTGCTTCTTATTGACGTTTGATGGTTGAAATGGAATTCATATGGAATAAAAATTTATTTGGAGATTGTTTCCATTATGATTGAGGGTTTTTCATTAAAAAAATGCTGATCTATAATGATAAATAGTCGTAATAATTAAATTATAGCCCGAAAAGCTCATTTTTAGTGTAAAATTGAAGGTTTTATTAGTTTCAGGTGGAGAAATGATATGTGCATGAGATAACATTTTGAGACAAAATATATTTCAGTTGTCATAATCAGTCACTAATCATTAAAAAAAATCTATTTTTATGTACAAATAAATAGAGAAAATAGCTCAAAATGGAGAAAAATAAGATTTTCGCATTATAAAAATCTAGAAAATTATGATTCGTGGTTGTGGCTGTATAACAAAGATGAGGCATGAAGTTTGACTTCAGTTTAGCTTTGTTTATGTGTTATAGTTCATGATTTTTTCCATTTTATATGAAAAATACATACAAAATAGAACCCTATACCTATGCAACGCAGCACAACCTAAATGTTAGAGGGAAGAAAGGGTGTGGTTAAAAGATTAAGAGGGCTGAGAGGGTGTGAATCTTTGAAATATTTGATTGTGCATTCCATTTAGAATTGTGATAATTTAGTTAAAGGGGCTAGTAGCACGAGAAATCGGTGCTAGTCTCCATACATCGAAGCATACGTTTAGTGAAAATCATGAAAGGGCTGTTTTTTTTACATCACAAAATATTAATTTGTTGAATATTGTTTGTGCACTAGGATCATATAAAGTATGCATGACACATGACATGGTATCAGTCCTGGATTCCATAGCAATTGTCTTCCTACTAGGACATGACTTATATGTGGAGTGGAAAGGAGCCTTTACTGTAGGGTAGTTGTATGCTTTCCTTGGGACTATTTGGTGAGGATCTATATATTCATGGATCATACAAAACAAGAAAAGAGTGGAGTTTGTGCGTTATGTTTTATATATTGGAGCAATGCATCTTGGGGCCAATCCTCGAGGGGTAGGAGAGTCGTAGTGGAGTCGCGGCAATCAGCCGAGGGGAGCTTCCTAATGTTTGTGTTACAAGGCACTCTGCCTATATGTTATGGAATATCCATCTAAGGAGAAGGAAATGTAAATGTTGGACTACATATCAGCTACAAACACATAATTCAGTCTATCCAGTGTACATTGGTGTATTATAGATACTCCTAGTCCATGAGGCCGTGTGCTGGGGTTGTCTGTTTTGTGCATGAGGTCTAGCTAGTGCCATAGGCAGTGTCGGCCCATTTTAGGTCCCATCATGCCCATCTAGGTTTTTAGAATTTGCACAGGGGGGAGCCTGGCATTCTTTTACAAAATGTTAGGGGCATTTTCAATTTAAACTTGTGCCTTCTATCTTTTGCATTTTTCTGAGATTGCTTTTGCGCCTTTTTCCTTTTCTCCTTCATGTTGACTTCATTGGGTCTGCATTTTGTAATTTTCTTGGATTTATTTTTTCTTTTCTTTTTTCTGTCTTGTACTGGGGTAAACAATGGGTGTGTCTCCTCTAGGTCTTTGTTCTTGGTTTCTTGGGTCATTTGTCTGACTCTCAAGGTTGTACTCCTACATTGGTGGGTTCATTTTTAACTTAATCCCTTTTAATGTATTCCTTATTAATCCAACAGTTTGAAAATGTGCAACACTTATATACCAGTAGTGCAACTCGATGTGCACTATGCAAAATCAAGCTTTTCAACTTTCACATGTGCTTAAATAGCTACAATGCAAAGTGTAACCTTTAGAGTTAATTGCATGTTACAATCAATTTCCTATTCTTATTGCTTTTGGAGGGGGGTTTGATTATTCCTAATAGTTAAAATTGGGTCCTCTACAAGTCATGTGACAAGTGGTCTGATGCGAGTTCTAGCCAATTAGTCAACTTAGGTCTCTATCCATATAGCAACGAATGGCCAATCCTTTTAGTCCCCCTTCGAACTACTAGGTCAAGGTTATCGAGTGCAAATAGCTCTATGGTTTCACTTATTGGTCCAAACTTCACCCTAGTTGTTGGTTAGCTAGCAACAAGCTCTAACAAGTTCCAAAATGGTCAAGGAATGGTCCAATTTTTTTTTTCTTGACAACTTGTATAAATCCTAGACTTGCTCATCTAAGTAGCAGATTTGGCCATTTGAGTAGGCTCCTCATAGTATCCGACTGTCTGAGATACCAAACTTAAACTCAAATGAGGGCTGCTGGTTTGAGTGTTTGAGTGCCTGTCCTAGGCCCCAAGTTTTGGCTATGGTTGACTGGTCAGATCCTCATCTGAGTCAGCCTTAAGGGACTTGGATGTCCAATCCAGGTCAAAGATTCGGTTGTCTAAGGCCTATGCTTGCTATCCGAGCGATACCTGAAAACCTATCGAATGGCATAAATATCATTTTTTATAACTTTACTTACTATTTAATGCATCTAGGATTTCAAAACAATGCAACAATTAGCAACAAGGATTCAAAACATACCTGGAAGGGCTAAATGTGTCAACAGCAAGGATCCTATTGCCTGTAGACTTGTCACTCCTTATCTCTCTCTCACTAGCTCTCTCTCAATCTCACTGAATGCAAATGAGCTCTCTCTCTCTTCCCCTTTTTCACATTTTGTGTTCTCTCTTTCTCTCCTCATACTTTGTTTTCCTTCCTCGACACAAAAAATCTATTTTCTTTCTTTCTCTACTCCCCTATTTCCTGGTTATCTAGAGAGTTACCTTTTCTTCTTTTTCCTTATTTCCCACACATTAATGCCTCAAATCTGATCAAAATACACAACTCCTACTCTAATCAATCCATGAAAGGGATCGAATAACCTTTGAATCCCTTTCTTCCTACTTAAAACCAAGTGCCATTTTGAAAATGAGCTCTTACTTTGTCACTTGATTTGGGGCATGCAAGCACTCAAGCTTGAATCCATTGGTCCCAGTAATGGAACCAAAATGTCATTTTCCTTGCAAAGTAAACCACCAAGATCCACGGATTACTTATTGCTTCAAGCATTTCAAGCCAAGAGCTATGGCTACCTCTCACATAGCCATGTGTACTCTTTCACACACTAATGTAGTGAGCTAACCTTCAAATCCAATCAAGTACCTCCTCCCATGAATCCATCGATGGCTCCAAATTCAAGATGCAATCTCAAGCAAACTCCCTCTCCAAGCTCCAAGATTTGACCTCCATATCCATGCGTGCAAGAAGGGGGAAGAGAAAAAGAAGATGAAGAGAGGAAAAAAAGAGCTTCTCCATAGTCCCTCATTCCCTCACACACACTCTCTCCCCTCTCTCACACTCCCTCTCTCATGCACAAGAAGGAAGTAAGAGCAAGAAGCAAGAAGAGAGCAAGTTTAGTCACACACAAGAATGAGCTTCTTTTTTCATTTCTTAACTTATATATATGCTCTTATTCCTTCCTTGGGTGGCCTTTCCCCATTTTGGGTTAGCCTTTGTCCCTTCCTCTACTCTCTTTTCTTCTTCTTTTTATTAGCATAGGCCTCAATCTGCACCGCTCATTCTTTACAGTTTGCATGGGAAAGAGCCCAATACTCTTTTACAAAATGAATTACAATGTGTCGGGGACACTTTTTGTGCCAACATATCAAATGCGCTTATTATTATATACTTCCTTTTACATTTGAGGCTTTTTCTTGCACTTCATGTCTTCAAAAAAAAAATTGAGTGTGTCTTTCTCTTCCATTTTTCTCTCGCCTTGGGACTATCCTCAATTTTTTAAAAAAAAGGCTTTTTTGTCTTGGTCTTCTGAGGGTGACATTCTTTGATGGTTTCTATGAAGAATATGAAGAATATGTGGAAGTCTTATTGTGATAAATCTGTGGGAGATTCATTATATGATGTTACATGAAGATTGGTTATTGGCATTCTTTTTCTTATTGCAATTGATTAAAGTATGAAGAATATATTTATTGATGAGACAAGAGAGATTTTCTTGTAATAGTTTCTCTATTTTCTTAGTGTTTCTCTGGGGCTCCATCTTTCATTCCAATAAGCAACATATATCCCAACAATGCCATAATAAAATAGATGGTTATTCAGTGACAACTATAATATGGTCCTTAATATACAAACATGAAAATCATAAAGAGTGTCAGATTTTGGCCCTTTGGACACAACAAGAGATCCCTTCCAAATCTTCCAAAATGATCAACTAAAGGTCACTCTATAACCACCATCATTAAGTTTTCTATTCTAATTAAGGTTTTTGTTAATTTTGAAACATGCTATATGTTCCACAAGATAAAAAAAGAACCATTTGTTAGTGACAACTTTATATCCCTAATGGCAACAATGCTACGGTTGTCGAGACACGTTTTTAGCGGTCCATCAAGAGACGATTCTAAGTGACGTCGCGCACGGTACTCCCATGGAATGTTACAAGGTTTGTCACTTGGGGTTTCTTGAGTATGGGACGTTTGCAGTTGAACCCACTAGGATTGACATGAAACTTGGGTCCCTAGTGGTCAAGGTCTCCTAAAAACATTCTAGCGTGTCGAGTCCGAGACATCCTATTTTACGCAGAG
This sequence comes from Lygodium microphyllum, assembly GCF_053477565.2. Lineage (NCBI taxonomy): Eukaryota > Viridiplantae > Streptophyta > Polypodiopsida > Schizaeales > Lygodiaceae > Lygodium > Lygodium microphyllum. The sequence continues at coordinate 12,277,476 of NC_141161.1, read as the reverse complement.
ATACCCAAGCCAAAACAAACCCTTGCCGCACTTGGTTTAAAGAGAATGGGAAACGAGAGGGATGCAGTGCTCAACCTCTCTGCCCATATAGGGCATGTCCCATTCCAATCCCCTAAAATTGCATGAATTGGGTTCTAACCTAGTAATACCTAAATGTTTAATGACGGTAAAACCTTGTGAGAATCCTCCCAATTCTGTGGGATCACCCTACCGTAGGACAAACCCATTGTTGAGGGTTCTGCCCACCCGCTTCCCTCAGTAGGCATTCTTTAGTTACCTAATTAGGTCCTATCACATTTATGTGGGACATTTAGAATCAGATTCCTTAATTAATCCTTTTAGGGAATAGGGTTTGTTTGCATTACTTATAGCACTGACACGAAGACAAAGCAAACAGTCCTTCTCATAAACAAGTTCCTTAACTTATCTTCAAATTAATCTTTATCTCCTTCCCATACATGAGAAATTATATTTTCCTTCTACCTTGCAAAAGTACTAGGTCCAAATCACATGGCACCACATATTCCATCCCTTATCTAGAATAGGATCTTCCAACGCCATAGACATTGGGCTCACAACAGTCTTCAACTCCATTTTGGACTAAGCAAGGGGGTGTCTAGAGCTCCACCTGACCCACAAGCGGCCTAGGAGTGAAACACAATTTCCATGGTTGGCCTTTTCACTACTCGACCTTCGGCTCGTGAATCGAGTAGTGCCCTCTCAAGTTAATCCGCAGTGCGATCTTAGAGATGATCCACCTGTGAAAAATATCATTTCCTTGATTAATTCATTTTAAGAATTAAGCACAAATAGGGCAATCAGCCTAATATCATCTTCTAGGAAAACATTCTTTTATCCCCATGGCAACTTGTCATCACAGACTCCTGCCATGAATTTACCATTAATCACAAGCACATGGAATAATCATCCAAACCACAATTCAACAATTAAATTAGTGTAAAAGCATTTAGGGTGTTGTTCAATCAATCGACAACCAATTATATCTCTTCCAACCAATGCAATAAATAGTCGTGATAACCTTCCCAATGCATATTTGCTCTCCCCCTTTTGGGATCAAAGAGCGATACTAGGCAGAATTTGAACTTGACTTCATCTTCCTTTCCCCTAAGGCAAAGAATGTGAGACAAATTTGTAATGATGCAACACTATCTTCCAATGTAAAATAATCCTGAATTATTATGTGAGTTGTAATCAACTCATGGTTTGGCAGCACAAGATAACTCATTGACCGTTATTTTATGTGACCCTTCATAGGGCTGGAGGCAAGACTTTAATGCAAGATCATTTCATGTACCATTGATGTATGTTTCATATAATCTTTCCTAATGCACGTACTGACTCTATGCGCATTTGCAAATCTTAAACAATATTGTCCTAGGTAAAGACTAATCAAAGACTTATGGATGCTTGATACTTTAGAATCTTATATGCTACTTATGGTATGCATGGATTTGAATGCATAGCAACATGAAGCAATCTACTTCTCTTGATACATGCTATTCACAAACTCCATCTTTGAATACTTGAGATAAAATTTATCATTTTCAGTGTCCTATTCTCGTACAACATAGTACAGTCCTAGTGTATCTCATGCGGAAATCAAGAAAGCATCCATCAATTTGGAAATACATTACTTATGACCGGTATCACGGTTGGATTGGCAGTGATGCCCTTGCTCGAGGATTCGTTGCTCATTGAGGGGTTGCCATCTGTGCCCGACATTTTCTGCTTGCGGGCAATTCTCGATCTTTGTCTCCCTTAAATGCAAATATCACAAGACTTCTGCGCCTTGTACTTGATTAATGGGCCCAATTTGGGGATAGAATTGAGCTATAGGTGGAGGATAATCTCATGGGAAAAGGTAAAGTGATTCGCAGGCAAAGGGGAAAGAGAGGACTTGTGTGGACACCTTCTTAGGAGGGGAAGAGAAGAAGAACCTTCTCTCTCTCTCTCTCTCTCTCTCTCTCTCTCTCTCTCTCTCTCTCTCTCTCTCTCTCTCTCTCTCTCTCTCTCTCTCTCTCTCTCTATCAGTGTGTCAAGCCCTTCAAGGCCTCCTATCCCCCTTGCCATAAATGGGGGGTTTATAGGGGGAAGAGTGGTATTATTGGGGGGGTGTGGGGGGAGGAGGTGGAGTGATGTCACCACCCGTCCCTTTTTCATGGAGATGGTACTGTTGACAGGTAGAGAAGGGGTCAAGAGGGGTGGCAGGCCCGTAGCCTCCCCCTCATCGATGTCTTCTACCTCTTCATCATCATCATCAAGCTTCCTTTCCTCCCTCCTTGGCATCATTGACATCCTCCTTCCCCTCACCACCTGTTTGGTGGCGATAAGGGGGTGGGATAAAAAAAATTTAAACTAATTTATTAAAATTATAGGGGGGAGTTCGTATGCGAGGATATTACATACATGCATAGTTGGTTCCAAGGCAAATACATTCTCTCCTTCCAATATCATAAGTATAAAACCACTTGCTATGTGGGGTAACATGAAATAATAATTCAAAATCCAAAAGCTAGTTCGTTGATATATTACGCTCTACATGAGTTGGTATTTACTATGTGTCTCGGTGATTTGGCATGATATTACTCATGTTGAGATGACAAGCTCAACACATGTGGACATTAATGATGGACCACCTAGTTAGATGGGTCCACACATCTACACTTAGCACGTTGGTGGTCATTATGACTCTCACATGGCCGTAGACTCATTACTTATTATATTTAGGTTGTTACACCTATTTATAGCTGGCATAGTTATAGCACCAGTTGACTAGTGTAGTCAGTTATGCATTGTTTGACTTAATAGGCCACTTTCCTTTATGTTGTATCTTATCTATACTTTGTGTACATTGTAAAGTGTGTGGAAGAAGAAGAAAAAACCAGCAAGAAAACGTTGCCTCCATCTCTCTTCTTGTCTCTTGAGTGAGCTTCTCCTTGTGCATTCTGTGTGTGTTCCTTGCAGCATATTGAGCAAGTCCCCCCACCACGCAATTCTTGACATGGTATCATAGCCGCGCCATTGAGAGAGGCTGATTTCGAAGACTGAAGTGAAGGAGAAGAAGCAAGGTTTGAGCAAGCAAGCCACGGGTAAGAAGCTCTCCCGTCCTTCCACTCTCTCTCTTGGATAGTGCATGTGGAGGCACCGGAAGCAGGGTAGAGTAAAAATCTCAGATTGTAGTTATTGTGGGCATCTGAGGCCATTTCAGGCCCCGTTTTAGAGCTACAAGGTTGCGGACAACAGTTTGAGATACCCTGCAATTTTAGTTGTGTCTGTCATATACAGATGCACAGGTTACAGATTTCAGATCTGTAAGTTCAAAGGTGTTTATCAGCGAATAAACACAAGGTTTATCTCCAAACTAGTTGCATATTGCATGTATTGTTGAGCAGATAGTGAAAAAGGCTGTCTAGTGTATTGCTGTGCACTATAGGTCGAGGGTTGTAGAAGATTTACTTGTTGTTTGGTATTAGTTTTGCGATAATGGCAGAGAACAGTGGAAACCCCATCATTGAGAAGCTCGACAAGAACAACTACCCTTCATGGAAGTTTCCTGTCACGAACTTCCTTATTGGAAAAGGTCTCTACGAGTTTGTTTCAAGTGAACAAAAGGAGCCGGAGATGAGTGATCCTCCAACTGCAGAAGAGACAAAGACACGAAAGGAATGGAATGCAAAAGACAAAAAGGTCATGTATTGGTTGTCTGCAGTAATTGACAATAATATGCTGGGACATATTAGAAATGCAGAGATTTCATATGCAGCTTGGACCATACTTGAAAGTATGTTTTCCATAAATACAAAGGCACGAAAGATTCAACTCAAGCAAGAGTTGAAAACATTGAGAAGAAAGGGAAGATGTCTATCAATGAGTATGCACTGAAGGTAAGGAGCATTGTAGATGCCTTGGCAGCGATTGATGCAATGCCCGATGATGATGATTTGGTGTTGTCTACCTTGGGTGGACTTAATAATGAAAAGGCTTGGAAGTCTTTTGTAACTTCTGTATATGTCAGAAAGCCATTTCCAAATTTCGATGAGTTAGTCTCCCTTATGATCATTGAAGAGATCAACATACAGAGTGAGACATCTAAAAGAAGTAGTGAACATGTCCAAGCTTTCTACTCCAGTTTGTCAAGATTGTGGGAGAGAAGGAAGGAGTCTCACTTGTAGCTTTCTTGCTTGCACAATGGGAGAATACACACAAGGGTGGAGGCTGAAAACAATTTTCCTCTTCTTCGTTGTGGAAGCCAAAAGAACTCTCTTACAAAGAAATAGAAGAACCCTATATATGGGTCTCAAACCAAACTCAACTAACTAAGGTGGCATACTAACTGAGCCACGAACTAGAGTAGATAAGGATAGCTATCATGTAGCTATTATTCATGGGCGGTGTACCAACCGCATCTGCAATTGACAAGTCGGTGACATAAATACACAACGGTCACCCCGGCGTATCACGAGTGGAGCTCGATATCTCAACACTCCCCCTCGAGCTCAATCCCAATTCCTGTACACCAAGCAGGTCTCTGAACTTGCGCAGCTTCTGTGCACCCAATGCCTTTGTAAATATGTCAGCTACCTGATCCTCTGTGCTGACATAAACTAGATCAATAAGACCTAGTAAAACCCTCTCCCGCACATAGTGATAATGCACCTCAATGTGCTTTGTTCTAGCATGATAGACTGGGTTATTTTCCAAGTGTATACTACTCATGTTGTCACAATAAATGACAACTGGCCCATCTGTAGGCTGATGCATATCATAAAGTAGCTTATGCAACCAAGCTACCTCACATGCAACCATTGCTGCACCCTTGTACTCAGCCTCTGTGCTAGATAAGGCAACTGTAGACTGTTTCTTGCTGCTCCAAGTGACTGCAGCACTCCCAAAAGAGAATACATATCCACAGGTAGATCGTCTATCAGAAATGCTACCAGCCCAATCAGCATCAGTGTATCCATGCAACTGTATCTGAACCCCAGTCTCATAAAATAGTCCATACTGCAATGTGGACTTCACATACCTGAGTATGCGTCTAGCCGCATCCAAATGCGGTTTCCTTGGAGCCTGCATAAACTGACTTACCAATCCAATAACATAGCTCAAATCTGGCCTGGTAATAGTCATATAAATCAAGCTTCCTACTATGCGTCTGTACATAGTAGGGTCTTCCAAAAGCTCACCTGCATCTGTGCTCAGTTTCACATTCTGCTCCAAAGAAACTGAAATAGGCTTACAGCCTGTCATCCCATATTTGGACAGCATGTCCAATCCATACTGCCTCTGCAAGAGCTGTATCCCACTTGGTGATCTAATCACCTCAATGCCCAAGAAATAACGCAGCTCTTCCAAATCCTTCATCTCAAACTTCTGCTTCAATAGCATTTTCACATGAAGGATATCTTCATCACTGTCACCTGTCATAATCAAATCATCAACATAAATGACAAGTAGCATAATACCTTTCTCTGTTTTTCTCACATAAAGTGAGAAATCTGCCTTGGAAAACTGAAAGCCAATAGTGACAAGATACTATCCTATCTTGTCAGACCATGCTCTAGGTGCTTGCTTCAAGCCATACAAGGCTTTCTTTAACATGCAAACAAACTCAGGATGAACAGCATGTACATAACCTAGTGGCTACTCCATATAGACCTCTTCTTGCAAATCACCATGCAAGAAGGCATTCTTTACATCCATCTGATGTAAAGAACATTCCTTTGATGCAGCCATAGAAATGACTGCTCTTACGGTTGCCATCCTTGCAACCGGACTGAATGTTTCTTCATAGTCAATGCCATATGTTTGTGCATACTCGTTGACTACTAATCTTGCCTTGTATCTGTTCACAAAACCATCTGCATTGTGCTTCACCTTATAAACCCACTTACAGCCAATCGCATTTTTACCTTTAGGCAAAGGTACCAATTTCCATGTAGCATTTGCTTCCAAGGCATCCATTTCTTCATCCATGACTTTCTCCCATTTTTCTTTTCCCATGGCTTCCTCAAAAGAAGTGGGTTTTGGTTCCTGTATCACTTTAACCATATATGCATAGTGAATGGCTGTAAATCCATCATATTTCAGCCTATCCACCGGATACCTAGCTCTTGTAGACCTGCGCAAAGTAGGTTCACTCCCAGGTGCTCTCAAAACATCCCTCGTCTTCCTTACTCCAGGTGTAACAATAGAAGGAATACCCAACTCATTATCAATGCTTTGTTTTGAGCCACTGGATTCACCATCCACATAAGAGTGATCTGCATTCACATCAAACATGGGCTGATCAACCTTCTCTTTTCCTTTTTGTGATACTTGCATACCACTATCTGCATTGCTTTGAGAAGATTCTCCTGATCTCAATCTGCCTGTCCATGGCGAAGAATGTGAACCACTGCTAGAGGACGCTCCAGGTCCACTAATATTTTGTGACTGCTGCTGTGAATTCTGTGCAGCATTACCATTTTGTGCGTCTACATCATCAATCACATTTACTGGTTTATACCAGCTACTCATCTCATAAAATACAACATCTCTGCTCCCTGTAAACTTATGAGTAGAAGGGTTATAGCATCTATACCCTTTTTGCTGCAGAGAGTAACCAATAAAGATGCACTTCTCAGCTTTTGGATCCAACTTGGATCTCAACTCATCTGGCACATGTACATAGGCAATGCAACCAAAAATTTTCAAATGAGAAATATCTGGTTTCCTACCAGTATACCTCTCCTCTGGAGTCATCCCATGTATTGCTACAGTGGGAGTCCTATTCATTATATAGACTGCTGTAGCAACTGCTTCAGCCCAATAAAAATCTGGCAAGTCTTTTTCATTGAGCATGGCACGAGATACCTCTCCAATATGCATGTTTTTCCTTTCTGCAATTCCATTTTGTTGTGGGGTATAATTGCATGAATATTGCTGCTTTATGCCATGCTCCTGCAAGAACTTTGGAAACTCATTTGAGAGGTACTCTCCCCCTCCATTTGACCTTAGGCATTTTATTTGCAGACCTGTTTCTTTTTCAGCCATAGCTTTAAGAGTTTTGAAATGCCCAAAAACTTCACTTTTCTTTTTCATAAAATACACCAAACTTTTCTGCTATAGTCATCAATAAAAGTGACAAAATAATGACAGCCTCCAAGAGATGCAGCTTTAGTAGTCCACACATCAGAGTGGATTAATTCCAATGGCTTCTCACTCTCTTGAACATGTCTAGGAAATGGTTTCCTTGCCTGTTTTCCAAACTGACAGGCTTCACATACCTTATGCATTTCTGCAACCTTGAATTAGGGCAATCCTGCAACAATGTTTTGGGCCTGCATTGATTTAAGTCGCTGTACATTAACATGCCCAATGCGTTTATGCCAGATATCAATATCTGCAACTACACCAGTCCCATGTGCAAACATTGCTGCACTCAATTCAGGCGTGTCTGCATCCAATGTAAACATTCTGCCCTTCTTCTTTCCTTTTGCTATCAAGTGACCTTTATTTTTCATATCCTCAACAAAGCATCCATGAGGATTAAATCTGACCTGCAAGCCCTGCTCAACCATTTGACCAACAGAAACCAGATTCTTGGTGATATTTGGGACATGAAATACATCAGACATGTATTTCTTTTTCCCATCCTGCATAGACAAAGGAATTTTTCCAATCTGCACAATAGGATGTGCAGTATCATCACCAGTCTCCACAAATCCTGGTTTTTCCATTTTCCTTGCATCCTCCATCCATTCTGCATGACCTGTCATGTGGTTTGATGCACCTGAGTCAACATACCATACATCGTTGCTTTCTTCTGCACTTGTCATAGAATTATTCATGTGCTGCACCATAAACAAATGCTCATTTCTGTCATCACCCTGTCTACTAGAAGATGCATAATTCCCTTGTTGCAGTTTTCCATTCATGATGTCATTCTGCTTTTTATAGCAGTCTTTAGCCATATGATCCATTTTACCACAGTAGTAGCATTCAACATTACTGTTTGCATTTTGGCCTCTTTGCCATCCACCACGACCTCTTTGGCTCCCCCTGCCTCTAGAGTTACCACGTCCTCCTCCATAGGACTAGTTTTCTTGAGTTTGTTGCATATTCTGATTTCTACCATGGCCTCCAAATCGGCCTCCTCTACCTCTGCCTCTACCTCTTCCAGCATTTGAGTAGAAGATAGCTTCTTTTGAAGTTCCTCCTGAAGAAGATGCACCACCATTTCTCTGCTCCTCAGAAATTAGAAGAGCAATCAACTCCTCAAAGTCAGGAAATCTTTCACGAACTGAAATGGATGTCCGAAACTGTGCATAATCCTTTCCTAGACCATTCAAGGTCACAGAAACTAAATCATCATCTTCCACTGGCGACCCAATGGAAGCAAGTGCATCTGCAATCTTCTTCACCTTCATGTGGTAGTCATTGATGCTCATACTTTCTCTTTACACATTATGTAACTCTTGCTTGAGCTGCATTTTCCTAGCTTGCGTATTTGTGCTATACGTTTTTGACAAAGTATCCCATGCCTCCTTTGGCGTACTTGCATCTTGAATATGCACAATCATAGAGTCTAAAATGTTGATAGACAGCCAATACATAACTTTCCTGGCTCTCTCATGCCATGCTTTAAATGCCTGCATTTGCTGTTGATTGGGAACATCAGGAAGAACTGGTTCTTCTTCATTTCCTGCAACAAATTCCCAATATCCTTTTCCCATAAGGAAATTCGTCATTCTAAACTTCCATGCTTGGAAGTTGTTCTTGTCAAGCTTTTCAGTGACAATCTATGAAAGAGAATCAGATGCCATTACAGAACACTACAAAAAATTCTGTCACTGCAAAAAACACAGCTTCACCCTCACAAGGGAAAATCTGCAAAACTGGCGAAAGTGGTATTTGACCACACAGTCACTTCCTAGTGACGATTTTGCATCAACAGGCAACAGGGATGATTCTGTAACTCCCAATGTCTCTGCCCACAAGCATACGATGCAATTTCTACAGTAACTTTTCATCGACCTGTAGAACAGTGGCTGCACAGCATAAAACTGGGCCTTTTCCTGAGTGCATGCAGAAAACTTCCGCCTCCAAAACAAGCCCCGAAATGGCCTCAAATAAAAAAAACAAGGTCGCCAAGGGCTAAAGCCCTTGCCCGCAGCATATACTGCCCTCTTGCTTCACCGCGAAGGGCGTCTCAACCTGAGACAATGCACTCCTGCACTTTTTGGCTGTGCTACCTGCAGAGATCTGCTCCCAAAACAGAAAATGAAAGCAACACTGCTCCTCTTACCAGAACACCGCGAGATTGGCTTGCTTTCTTGAGCTCCTTACCATGAACAAGGCTCTAATACCATGTCAAGATTGTGGGAGAGAAGGAAGGAGTCTTACTTGTAGCTTTCTTGCTTGCACAATGGGGGAATACACACAAGGGTGGAGGCTGAAAACAGTTTTCCTCTTCTTCGTTGTGGAAGCCAAAAGAACTCTCTTACAAAGAAATAGAAGAACCCTATATATGGGTCTCAAACCAAACTCAACTAACTAAGGTGGCATACTAACTGAGCCACGAACTAGAGTAGATAAGGATACCTATCATGTAGCTATTATTCATAGGCGGTGTACCAACCGCATCTGCAACTGACAAGTCGGTGACATAAATACACAACGGTCACCCCGGCGTATCATGAGTGGAGCTCGATATCTCAACACAGTTCAGGAAGGGGACATGGCAGGTTCTCTTTAAGGGGCCGTGGTACAAGACGTGGTAGTGACAACCAACAAAACAGATTGAATCAGCAATGTGGCGATATGCAGGTTTTAGGAGGTCGTGGTAACTTTAGAGGCAGGGGGAGCTTTAGAGGAAGAGGTGGATGGCAGAACAGAGGTTTTAAAAGCTCTGATATTGTGTGTCACTACTGTGGCAAAATAGGTCATATTGCAGCCCAATGTTATGCTAAGAAAGATTACATTCGCAGTGGTAAGTTGCAGCAAGGAAACTATGCATCGTCTTCACGACATAATGAAGACAAAAATGAACGTCTGTTTGTTATGTAGCATATGCTGAATGCTATTACAGGAAAGGGAACACATGATGATGTTTGGTATGTTGATTCAGGTGCATCCAATCATATGACCAGCCATGCAAAATGGTTTGGAGAGATGCAGGATTTGCAAAATGCAAGTTATGTGCAGACGGGTGATGATTCATGCCACCCAATTTCACACATTGGAAAAGTTCCCTTGTCCTTGCATGATGGTAAGACAATGAGTCTTTCAAATGTATTACATGTGCCATCTATTACAAAGAACTTGGTGTCAGTCGGTCAAATGGTAGAGCAAGGGCTGCAAGTCATATATAATGCAAAGGGCTCCTTTGTAGAAGACTTCAATGACAAGTGTAGGTTGGTAGCAAAGGGAAGTAGAGTTGGACGTATGTTTACTCTAGATGCTGGAATTCCTACTATGAATGCTGCTATGTATGCTAAAGGAAAATGTGTTGTTGCAGATATTGAAATTTGGCACAAAGGCATTGGATATGCAAATGTACAAAGGTTGAAATTAATGCAGTCCAGAGGGTTGGTTATAGGTTTGCCTACATTTACAGTTGCAAAATTTCATAAGGTATGCGAAGCATGTTAGTTTGGTAAGCAGACAAGACAACCCTTTTCACATGATAGAGATGTAAGCAGAAATATCCTTGATATTGTGCATACAGATATTTGGGGGCCTACACAAAATGTATCTCTTGGAGGTAGTTCATACTTTGTCACATTAATTGATAGCTGTGGGTATATTTTATGAAGGAAAAGAGTGAAGCATTTGAGCACTTTAGAACTTTCAAGGTTGCAGTTGAAAGAGAAACAAGCTTGAAAGTAAAGTGCTTGAGGTTAGATGGAGGGGGAGAGTACATCTCGAATGAGTTCGGTGATTTTCTGAGGTCTCATGGGATAAAGAGGCAGTTCACATGCATGTATACCCCATAGCAAAATGATGTTGCAAAAAGGAATCCCACAAATTTGTTCATAAAAAGGACTACCTTTTATATTATGAACAGAACTCCCACAAATGCAGTTCATGGGATGACTCTTGAAGAATGATTTATTGGCAAGAAGGATGATGTATCGCACTTGAAGGTATTTGGCTGTGTTGCATATGTTCTTGTGCTAGATGAGCTATGGAAGAAGCTTGATCCAAAGGCAGAAAAATGTGTCTTTATTGGATACTCTTTAGAGCAGAAAGGGTATCGTTGTTATAACCCTGTCACATGTAAGTTCAGAGTGAGCAGGGATGTCATCTTTGATGAAATGAGCAATTGGTATGTATCTAGTGGTGATGCATTGGATGATGATGATGATCATGACACTCATGTGCTGGCTAAAAAGCAAGAATCACGGACTCTTAGTGGAACAGAGACATCATCTGGTAGTCCATGGTCTGGGAGACTAAGGAGTAGCTCTACATCTTCAGGTGCATCTAGTAGCACTATAGGTAAAGACAAAGAAAACAATAAAGTGTCAAATGGCATTGATGCCGTTCTTGATGGAGACTCTAGTGGATCAGAGAGCTTAGATGATGAGCTTGGTATTCCTTTTGTCAGGACACCAGGTGTACAAAGAGCTCATAATAATGTAAAGGCTCCATTGAGTGATCCGATGGTACGCAGATCTAGCAGGGTCAGATACCTTGTTAAAAGATTTAGTTTTGAAGGTTATGCAGCTTACCATTATGGTTATATGGTGAAACTAGTTGAGGATGTTGAGCCCACATGTTTTGAGGATGCTGTTGGTCATACTCATTGGGATGCAGCAATGGATGAGGAGATGGCTGCATTAGAGGCCAATAAGACTTGGGATCTAATATCATTGCCGAAGGGCAAGAAAGCTATTAGATGTAAGTGGGTTTATAAGATTAAGCACAATGCAGATGGTTCTATTAGTAGGTACAAAGCTAGGCTGGTTGCAAAAGGCAATGCCTAGACATATGGCATAGATTATGAAGAAACCTTTAGTCCAGTTGCTAGGATGGAAACTGTCAGATGTGTGATTTCTTTGGCAGCATCCAAAGGTTGGAGGTTGCAGCAAATGGATGTGAAGAATTCCTTCTTGCATGGTGATTTGCAGGAAGAAGTGTATATGGATCAGCCAGCAGGTTATGAAAATTTAGAGCATCCCACGTATGTGTGCAGGTTGAAGAAGACGCTCTATGGGCTCAAGCAAGCACCTAGAGCATGGTCTGACAAGATCAGAGAGTATCTTGTCAATATTGGCTTTTATGTTTCTGATGCTGATCACTCACTTTATGTGAGAAAGGGAGATTCAGGTTTGGTCATCATAGTCATCTATGTGGATGACTTGATTATTATAGGTGATAGTGATAGTGGGATTGCTGAAGTCAAGGACTTTTTGAAGAAGAAGTTTGAGATGAAGGATTTAGGTGAGCTAAGGTACTTTCTTGACATTGAGGTGATCAGATGTGATGATGGTATATGGCTATCCCGAAGACATTATGGCTTGGATATGTTGTCCAAGTATGGTATGACAGCATGCAAACCACTTTCAGTCCCGTTGGAGCAGAATGTAAAGTTGAGTGCTGATGTTGGGGATGAGATAGAAGACCCTACTATGTTTAGGAGGATAGTGGGGAGTTTGATCTACATGGCCATTACAAGGATAGACTTGAGCTACGCTGTTGGTCTTGTGAGTCAGTTTATGCAAGTATCTAGAAAGACACATTTGGATGCAGTTAGACGCATATTGAGATATGTGAAGTCCACATTACATTATGGACTTTTCTATGAGGCAGGTACAGATGTACAGGTGTTTGGATACACAGATGCAGATTGGGCTAGTAGTATGTCTGATAGAAGATCTACCAGCGGATATATGTTCTCTCTTGGTAGTGTAGTAGTTGCTTGGAGTAGCAAAAAGAAATCTACAGTTTCTTTGTCGAGTATAGAGGCTGAGTATAGAGGTGCTGCTGTTGCAGCATGTGAGGTAGTATGGCTACAAAAGTTATTGGTCGATTTAGATGTGCAGGTAGAAGGTCTAGTTGTCATTTATTGTGACAACATGAGCAGTATACAATTGGCTAGGAACCTTGTGTTCCATGCTAGGACAAAACATATTGAGATACACTACCACTTTGTGATAGAGAAGGTACTAGCATGTGAGTTTGACTTGGTGTATGTCAGCACACAGGATCAGATAGTTGACATCTTCATGAAGGCATTGGGTATAGAGAAGCTTCAAAAGTTTTGAAGCTTACTTGGAGTTGCAGAGATGCAGTTGAGCTTGAGGGGGAGTGTTGAGATGACAAGCTTAACACATGCAGACATTAATGATGGACCGCTTGGTTAGATGGGTCCACACGTCTACACTTAGCACGTCGGTGGTCATTATGACTCTCACATGGCCACTGACTCATTACTTATTATATTCAGGTTGTTACACCTATTTACAGCTGGCATAGTTATAGCACAAGTCGACTAGTGTAGTTGGTTATGCATTGTTTGACTTAGTAGACCACTTTCCTTTATGTTGTATCTTATTTATACTTTGTGTACATTGTAAAATGTGTGGAAGAAGAAGAAAAAACCAATAAGAAAACGTTTTGGCCTCCATCTCTCTTCTTGTCTCTTAAGTGATCTTCTCCTTGTGCATTCTGTGTGTGTTCGGCGCAACATCTTGAGCAAGTCCCCCCACCACGTGATTCTTGACAACTCAATGGTATTTTAGGTGACCAACATGAAGATACATTAGTGATTTTATAGTTACACTGCACCTGCAAAGTCAACCCTTAGTGATAGCACATTCATTGTGCTATCTCTTCTTTCCTTAGCATGTTCATACTTAGTGACTGCATCTACGTACATTGTGGTACTTTCATATTAGTCTTTTATCATATTATATACTTATAGTCTTTTGTGTGGAAGAAAAAGAAGGAGAAGATTTCAATCCTATCTCTTTGTGTGCTCAAGTCTTAGTTGTTTTTATATGTGTGCTCCTGGGCTCTTCATCTCTCTCCCTGCTTATCTATTTCATGCTATCAAAGCTATCCCATGCACAAAGCTCAATTTAAGGTTGAGATGAAGGCATTGGAGCATGAACGTAAGCAAGCAAGCAATGTGGAAGAAGCTCTTCTACCTTGCTTAATTTGCATTACATCATAGCTATAGGAGACTCCTAAGGATGGCAGGGTTGCAACTTCCATTGCAATGAACTTGGTGAGTAAGAAGAACGATGTATACAAAATAGATAGGCCCTTTAGGCAAGATGATGGACCACTCCGGCCTCGAGTCGTACCCTCGCCACCTCGCGCTGCTGACTCCAACGTCTTGGAGAATCTGTAGCCTCCTTCCTCAGTCGGTGCCAGTCGTCTGCATCTAACCACTCAGGCTTTGCAGTCCCACTCTTGATTGCCTTGCGTGCATCGGATCGTCTATGTGACATATATGCACGCATGCAATCCATCATCCAGCCCGTAGAGAATCTATCTACTGTGGCTGGCACCGAAAACTCCTCATGCAAGGATGCTACTATGTAGTCCTTGCTCCCCTCCGGTATGTTCTTCCAATGATCCAAGACGTTGTGTCGAAAAACTTGTTGGCACAACTCTCTCATGCGAGCCATCACCCTCCTCCCCTCATCATTCATGATGATGGCTTTTGATCTACTATCGACTAGATATCCATAACCCCCTGGAGTCTGCCTAAGATGGGTCCTCTCCTATCTGCGTCCTCGCTCCTGGGCATATCCAGGAGACCCTTGTGCATCCGGTGTACCGATGAGGGTAATATCTCTCGGAGTGGCACTCGTAGGGGTGCCACCTGCTGACGGCTGTGCAAAATCCGGAGTAACTGGAGTAGACGTCCCTACAGGTGTGACAAATCCTGGAGGTGATGCAGCTCTAGCTGAATGACGAGACGGAGACACCGCGTCCGTGTCTCCACAGCATCCACAAGAGCGAGGAGTCGCACCTGTATCCCGTGCCGACCGTGGGCTCACTGCCTCTATATCTTTGCAGCATTCCCTTGATCCCAATGCACTCCCTCCCTCGGTCCCAAGTCGTGAGCGTTGAGCTCGTCTGCTCAAATTCGAAGCATCCGATCACGTTGAAGAAGATCTAGCAGAGCGCCCTGACAAAGACCGAGATAGCTCCTGGTCTGCCACCTCTCTGAATCTGGCGATCTAGTCTGGAGACATGCGTGCGAAGATGTCCTGTAACTCCTCATCGCTCATCCCTTGACTCATCTTGAAAATGTCACCTACACAGAAAAAAATGATGTTAGAATAATCAATTTAAATCATACAAAGCATAGCAATATAAATAATTAAAAAAAAATCTCACTTAAAATGCATATCTTATGTACCCTTATAAGTGATTGGTCAATGAATTGAGTAAGTGGATGCTCCAAGTATGAAGTATCCTATGGTCCCATGTTAATCTCTTGACACAACTCCGCATACACTGGAAGGTTGATAGACATGTCACCACAAAAGAATGAGTCCGCCTCGTTCTCAAAGAATTCTTGGACTCCTGTATTTCTATCATTGTTAGCCGATGCTGGCTCCAAGCTTTTGACGGCCTCCACTCCTTGCAATATCGACCCCTCTATTTGCATATTATCTTCATCTATGCTCGGAACATCGCTTTGATCATATACTCTCGCACTTCGGGGAGTTGAAGGTATAACATACCACCATCGAGGTTGTCCGGGGTTTGGATAGAAGATTACCTATTCACAAACACATACAAGAGGGTTCAAACCATTGTGACATAAACCATGTCGTAATACAATTAGCAAGAAAATGAGTCCATGCACCTGTTCACAATGGGCCGGATACACAAAGGTGTTGCAAAAATCCGTTCATTTTTTTTTCAGAATCTATTTCGAGAAATCTAGATAGACCTCGTCGAACTGTTGGTCTAGCTCCTCCAAGTACCACTTTGAACCACTGCACATCAAATAGTATCTGGAGAAGCTACGGTAATCCACAGTAACAATATTTTGCAAGTTCCCAAAATACTCTATCACATTCACAACCGTATTTGGATTTGTTGCTCGTCGTCGGCTCTCTTGCTCGAACCTTGCCATGACACCACAGTCCATTGTGGAGCGCATTTTGTCAATATGCTCCACGCGAAAATGTTGTCCGCATGACCATGCTGCGCTATATATTTTGTGCTGTATATTGAAACACTCAAATTAGATGTCTTATATAAAATCTAGATACGACAAATTCTAAACCCCTTATCACCTTTGGACTACATCCCCTCGCGAATTCCCGCTCCTCCATTGAGACCTCTGTCCCTTTGCGAGACACTGCGGTCAAGGCTCCATGCAACCATCACGTTGACATAAATCACGGCATCTCTGATGCGCAGATCGGTCGCTGTATGCTCGCGTAGTGAATCCTGGAAGGTCTCCAAGAACAATGAACTCTACTTTTTGCACAGGTTATAAGGTAAAAATCATGAACGACAAGAGCAAGAGACCAATTGGGTGCAATCTCCCCCCATGCCTTGTGTGAGCGCTTCACAAAGCATGTATTTTATGTATATTTCTTCTTCATGCTCAATAATAGCCCAATTTACAAAAATATATCAAGCTTTTAGCTTTTGAGTTTGCTTTTACACAAAAATAGGAATAAAGCTAATGGACGGTGCTCAAAGAGTCTGGCACGCCCAATACAATGTCCAAATAGAAATAACATAACGCTGCGCATGGGCACATACAAAATAATAATAAATAATCGATGCCTCAATAGACATGACAAAATATAGGCGTGGCGCCTATCAAAATATAATCCATACATTGAATACTCGCTATCCACCAATGCTTTCCCCCGCCACTACTGCTATCTCTACACATCAACTGAAGCATTCACAATCGTTAGTAAAATAATACAATTAAACCGACAAAAGTGAATACCTAGCAGTCTTCAGCTACATAAATAAATCAACTGGTTAGAAATAAATTCTAACCTTAATTTATTACGAGTGCACACTCTAAACTCATAAATGTTTATTAATTTAATATGCATTTTGCGGAATCACCCATGCACACACTAAATTAATGAAATGCCCGAAAAGGACAGGCGTCCCCATCAACTTCTCGCACAAAGAATCCACTTTGTGTATGAGCCCCGGTCATCAAAGTTTACGGAATCCACCGTAAAACCTCATGGAATCCACCGTGGAATATGCCTCCTGGCATCATACCCCTGGGGTGGGATAGCAATTGACCTCAATTGCTATTAGCTCAATGTGGAGCTAACAGAGTGGGGAAAGCATTTAAGTCTCTAGCGTGCATCCATTGTGCTTCCTCTACAGGATGGTTCTTAAATTTAACTAGATATTTAGAATACTTTCAGCCAGTTCTAGTGGTCATAAAGTCAGTGTCTGTGATAGCTTTTGGTTCAAGTATTTCAGTCTCTTCCTCTAACAAAGGTGGGTTTTCATAAACAGAGTGTACAGGTAATTGGCCTCTAAATGGTCTCAATAAACTAATGTGAAATGTGTTGTGAATTTTTCAATGAGGGGGTAATTCTAACTTGAATGCATTATCATTAATTTTATGAATGATCCTAAATGGTCCATAGAATCTAGGGGCTAATTTGACAACTGGATGTCTATCTACACTTTGTAGTCTACGTTTTTCTATTCTCAGCCAAACATAATCATCAACTTTGAAATTCATAGCTTGTCTTTTCTTGTTGGCTTGTTTGGTATATGATTGCTGGGCTTTAGCAATCATATCTTTAACCTCATCAAAAATACTGTTATGCATACTAGCACTATCATCAACACTTTGAATTCTATTTGACAAAGATGCAACATGTGTAGATAATCTATTTCCATAAATGACTTCAAACGGTGCTTTCTTTGTAGATGTGTGTGGTGTATTGTTATATGCAAACTGTAATAAATGCAAATGTGTGTCCCATGTCTGTGGTTTAGAAATAGTATATGCACGTAAAAGATCTAGAATTGTGCTGTTAATGGCTTCTATTTGTCCATTAGTTTCTGGATGAAATGCAAATGAGAAATCAATCTTTGTGCCTAGGTTAGCAAACAGAGTAATCCAAAAGTTGTTACAAAATCTAGAATCAGATATGAAATAATAACTTTTGGAAATCCATGGTTAGTAAAAACAGTTTTCAAAAATAACTGTGCTGCTTATGATGCTGTTAAAGTTTTCTTACATGGAATGAAATATGCTTGTTTACTAAATCTATCTACAACTGTCCAAATCATATCATGGTTAGATTTAGTATTAGGTAAACCAGTAATGAAATCCATAGAAATTTGTTCCCAAGGTTTAGATGGAATAGATAAAGGCATAAGTAATCCATACTGTTTACCATGATGTCTCTTAACTCTTTGACAAATCAAACATTCAGAAACAAAGTTAGATACATCAGCATCCATATGTGGCCAATAAAAATCTTCAGTTAATGTACGTAAGGTAGATATGATACCTCTATGACCTTGATATGGGGGACAATGAATTTCATTCAAAACAAAAGATCGGAATGGAATTGTAATGCACAATCTCTTTTCATAAAACATAAATCCATCATTATATGACAATGAATCAATAGGAATGAAATTATTTTGAACTAATTTATTCCAATCATTATGAAAAGTAATATCCTGATGATATGTATCTTTCATAGCAATCAAAGAATCAAAAGATATGACAGAAATATTATGAATGGCAGGACTTCTACTCAATGCATCAGCCACTACATTTTCTTTTCCAGGTTGGTATTGAATGATAGGATGAAAACTTTGAATAAAGGAGGCCCATTTGATATGTCGGTCAGAGATTTGGGGTTGGCTAAGTAAATGTCTAATACTTTGCTGATCGGTCTTAATCATAAATTCTGAACCCATTAAGTAGTGTTTCCACTGTCTTAATGCTTGTACAATT
This sequence comes from Lygodium microphyllum, assembly GCF_053477565.2. Classification (NCBI taxonomy): domain Eukaryota; kingdom Viridiplantae; phylum Streptophyta; class Polypodiopsida; order Schizaeales; family Lygodiaceae; genus Lygodium; species Lygodium microphyllum. Next base: position 12,258,524 of record NC_141161.1, on the reverse strand, counting down.
GCTAATAGTTCTTTGTCATATGTGGAATATTTCAGCTCAGAAGGTTTCAACTTATAACTAGAATAGGCTATAGGATGATTGTCTTGCATAAGTACAGCTCCTATTCCTGATCCATTAGCATCTGTCACTACTAGAAAGAATGATCTATTAAAATTAGGCAACTGTAGAACAGGGGCATGGGTTAATGCATGTTTCAGCAAGTCAAAGGATTTCTGTTGATTTTCGGTCCAATGATAAACAATTCCTTTCTTCAGAAGTTTGGTTAATGGTAAAGCAAGTAATGAAAAATTACGTACAAACTTCCTATAGAAACTAGCAAGACCAAGGAATGAGCGTAACTCATGCACGTTTTTAGGTACAGGCCAATTCAATATTGCATCAATTTTCTTAGGATCAACTTTAATTCCATCAGATGATACAATATGACCTAAATACTCAATTTTTGTTTTAAAGAATTCACTCTTTTCAGGATTTGCATACAGTTGATTTTCTTTCAATAACTGAAAAACCAATGACAAATGCTCATAATGTTCTTTCTCATTTTGACTAAACACCAAAATATCATCAAAGAAAATAATTACACAATACTGATATTTCAGAAAGATACGGTTTATCATTCTACTAAAGGTAGCAGGTGCATTAGTCAATCCAAATGGCATGACTAAAAATTCGTAATGACCAAACTGTGTTCTAAATGCAGTCTTGAATATGTCAGACTTATCTAGTCTCACCTGATGATAACTAGACTTAAGGTCAAATTTACTAAATATAGCAGATCCTTGCAGTTTGTCCATAAGGTCATCAACTCTAGGAATAGGATACCTATTCTTTACAGTGATTTTATTTAAAGCTCGATAGTCAATGCACATACAATAGGTATTATTCTTTTTCTTGACTAACAGAATAGGTGCACCGAATGGAGAACTGCTAGGTCTAATCAATCCTCTATTTAGTAATTCCTCAACTTGACTTTGGATTTCTTTTTGCTCTATTTGGTTGTGCCTATATGGTGCTTTGCAAGGTGGTTGTGTGCCAGGGATCAAATCTTTTTTATGGTCTTCTGGACATGAAGGAGGTAAACCTGGTGGTAGGTCTTCTGCAAAATAGTCCTTAAAATATGCAAGAAATTCTTAATGCCTAGGATGCATATGATTTTCCTTTACTTGCAATTCATTCACCCAAATGAGATAGGATTTACTACTCTTGCGTAATGCACGTTTAGCTTGAGTATGCGAAAGCAGTGGAAAAACATTAAATGCATGCATACCATATAATGTAATAGATTTTTCTTGAAAATTAATATTCATTGTGTGTGTAGAATAATCTATATCTGGGTTATGCTGGTGACGCCGAGGCATACCTAAAATAATGTCACTCGACTGTAATGGAACAACTAGAAAATTTCTTCTTTCAATGTATTGACCAATTTGAATCTCTAAGTCTTGCACTTCCTGTGTACCATTATACCTAGTGCCTAAGAATGCAGCTTTGATGCGGTAATGCGTAGGTACAGTCTGTAAATTCAATTCCTTTACTAATTTTGCTGAAATAAAATCATGGGTACTACCGTCATCATGCAAAATAGTCTTTTCCTTTCCATGCACCAAACATTTCATAGTCAATAATGAATATGGAGTAGGCATACTTGGTAAAGTATCTGAAGTAGTAGTAGTGTCGTCCTCATCTTCAGTGAAATCAGGCATATCTTCATGTTCGTCTTCGTCCATTGCTCCAAGGTAGTTGATATGAGCTGGTGGCTTCTTTGAATGACAATTTGTTGCTAGATGTCCAGGCTGGTGGCATTTATAGCATACTATTGGCTTGGCTTTGGTTACATTATTTGCAATGGCGGGAAGTCTAGGTACATTAGAATTTGGCTGTGGAATAGGCTTAGAGTTTTGATTGACATAATGCAGGTGGTTTTGTCCAATTTTTGCGGAAAGATGATGAAGAGAAATGACCTGGATTAAATCTTCTAAAATTGGAATTGAATTGTTTAGATCCATAGTTACCATTGGCTTGGAATTGTTGTGGACATCTGTCTCTACCTCATAGCTTATCTTCAGTGTCATGAGCTAGTGAAATGGCGTCTTTAAGAGTAGTAGGCTTGAACATGTTAACTTCAGCGTAGTAATGCCCAAGGAGTCCAGACATATACTTCCGCTTATGTGTCGCTTCTGGTACGTCTTCAAGCATGCGTAGCTGTAGTAGTGCATTCCAAAAACGCTCTGTATATTGAGGTATAGGCTCACGATCCCGTTGCTGGAGAAGATCCCATTGCTTAATAGCTTTCTCATGAAATTTCAGTGGAAGGAAATTCTGCATGAACTTCTTCTTGAAATCTTCCCAAGTAGCAGGACAATCTATGCCCTTGCGTACTACAGTCCACCAAAGAGATGCTCTGTCAACTAAATGATTAGTAACACACTTGATTTTATCTTTTTTTGCATAGGTTTCCTCATGGAAATAGTCATCAAACTGACTAATGAATGCTAGAACAGTTTTTCCTTCTCGTATGCCATTGAAAGTACGGAATTTGAAACTTCTTTTACTTATCTTTGATTCCTTGCGGATGGTTTGAGCTTCAAGAGTTGCGTCAATGGTACGTCGAATCAGATCTTCAACTTGAGGTTCTTCTTTGTCGGTAGACGCTCTTTGTAAATTTGCCAGTTGCGCTTGCAATGCTTGCCTAGCCCTTCGTTCTTCTTCCAATTGCATCATGATTAAGTCCAGTTTTTGCTCCATCGTAGGTTCAGGTAAGTCGCCTTCAGCGATAAGATCATCCATATGTGGTTCCGTCATCCTGTAAAACTCAAAAGACATTTCTCACTCAAAATCAGGTTAGCGGGATGAGCGTAGCTCAAGTTCGGGGTTACAAGGCTTACGTGTTTTAAGGTATATCTTTCTCAATCTTTAGAAATTCTGCGATTTTATCATTCTTCGTATGCTGAAAATGCTTCACCAAACCTGTGTATGGGTAGAGTACCTTCCAATGAACAACTTTGCAGTTCGGAGTTTCTGCGTAGGAACAGTCCTTCTAGGAGTTTTGAGCACAAGTCAGTTCTGACTCCAGTTGACTAGTCTGACTTGCAGAGTTGCAGACTTATGTGACTTGCAAAGTTGCAGACTTATTCGATTTACAGGACTTGCAGAACTTGATCAAGAAATACTTGCAGAACTTGACTTCTGTGGTGTGTCCTGGAGTTTGTGACTTGCAGGATTGACTTGCTTGAGTAGACTAAGCTTAATTGATTAAGCTTAGGGAGGCTTATTGATCAGTAAACGGCAAATTTCGTGAGGGGGGGGGCTATTTTTTTCAGCCGTCGCGAAAAAATGGAGGTCTTCTGATACCTCGCGGACCGATTTTGTGAAGCTTTTAAGCTTCTTTAAAGCTTATAAGCTTTACTATTAAGCTTTTTGAAAGAATTAGCTATGGAAATAATAAAGCTTATCTCTGGTTGTCCACGACTTGATGAAGGAGATGAAGGAGTGGTCCTCCGCCTCTGTAGCCCAGTCCTTCGCGATCTAATGATAGAAACAGGGGTTCTTGATCGCCAGAAGTCTGCCTGTATCGACGGTTCGCGACGAGATTGACCGTAGAGCCCGATCGTTCCAGGAGCTCCACCTTCGCATGAGATGGGTAGCGATTGGAAGCTCTTGATCTCAGCTCCGCTCTGATACCACTGGTACGCAGATCGGTCGCTGTATGCTCGCGTAGTGAATCCCTGAAGGTCCCCAAGAACAATGAACTCTACTTTTTGCACAAGTTACAAGGTAAAAAGCATGAACGACAAGAGCAAGAGACCAATTGGGTGTAATCTCCCCCCATGCCTTGTATGAGCGCTTCACAAAGCATGTATTTTATGTATATTTCTTCTTCATGCTCAATAATAGCCCAATTTACAAAAATATATTAAGCTTTTAGCTTTTGAGTTTCTTTTACACAAAAATAGGAATAAAGCTAATGGACGGTGCCCAAAGAGTCTGGCATGCCCAATACAATGTCCAAATAGAAATAACATAACCGTGCGCATGGGCGCATACAAAATAATAATAAATAATCGATGCCTCAATAGACATGACAAAATATAGGTGTGATGCCTATCAAAATATAATCCATAGATTGAATACTTGCTATCCACTAATGCTTTCCTCCGCCACTGCTGCTATCTCTACACATCAACTGAAGCATTCACAATCGTTAGTAAAATAATACAATTAAATCGACAAAAGTGAATACCTAACAGTCTTCAGCTACATAAATAAATCAACTGGTTAGAAATAAATCATAATATTAATTTATTACGAGTGTGCACTCTAAACTCATAAACGTTTATTAATTTAATATGCATTTTGCGGAATCACCCGCTATGAAATCACCCATGTACACACTAAATTAATGAAATGCCCGAAAAGGACAGGCATCCCCATCAACTTCTCGCACAAAGAATCCACTTTGTGTATGAGCCCTGGTCATCAAAGTTTATGGAATCCATCGTAAAACCTCACGGAATCCACCGTGGCACGGAATCCACCGTGGAATATGCCTCCTAGCATCAATCTCCTCCATGCCTTCGGGATATCGAATTGGTCGATGACGCGTACTACGTCAAAATTCAGCTTGCGCTTCCTCTCGATCTTGCCTAGCGATGCGGTACTTGGTGAGCCACATCTCCATAGAGGCATGATGCAACATACAAAAGCGATTCACCTTATCTTCCATTGAGGCATCCATTCTTTTTTCTACCCCATTTCCAACCACCACATCTCCAGTCAGTCTATCATCGTCCTTCAGCGACCATAGCATTTCATTGTTTGGTTCCATTGTTGGTAGCCATTGTGAAATATGCACTAGCGCCTCAGACACCAACCAACCTTCGGCCATGCTATCTTTTGGCCTTGCACAAAGCCTTTCAGGGTTTTCATGAAGCACTCCAAGAAGAACATCCATCGCGTATGGACAGGTCCAACAATCTCCACTTCATCCACAATATGCACAAGAAGGTGGATTTGTATTGTGAGCATGCTGGTGGGCAGGTATTTCTCAAAGAGACAGACCGTCTCCATTGCTCCCCGCCTCACGGACTCAATAGAGGACGTTTTAATCTCCTTCTGTTAGATCCATTGCACCAAAGATGACAACCTATAAATGGCCCCGCGTATTTCTAGAGTAAGACATCCTGCGATCGCGATCGGTAGTACAAACTGCCATAAATGAGAAAGCATTATGAATAATGGCTAGATTCCAAATAGCAAAATGCCCACGCTAATTACAATCCATTCTAGTACAAACCTGACATATCTTATGCCAGTCATGGGATTTTAGCCCTGATAATTGGTCATCTTTAGAAAATGCGGACCTGAGAGAACGCATCATATCCATCGGAGTGCGGATAGACTTGATTACTTGCTTCACAATGCGCTCTTCTTTAGTGGACAAAACCCAAGGAGCACAAGGAAGCTACACGCGACCATCAGCACTCGACTATGGCCAAAGCGCCTCCATCTTACCTACCTCCTTCAAATCCATTCGTGTCCCTATAGTGTCTCTCTTTCCTGTGATGTGGTCCCATAACAAGCTGCCCACATTCTTGAAAATATGCATGGGATCCAACAAGTGGTTGACCTGTAAGTGGGTCCAATATGGCAACTCATAGAAAACTGAGAACTGTCGCATTCCATTTGGATGTGATTCCGTGTGGACCATTTTCAGCTCGTACCAGCTTGCGGCATTCATACGTGTTGGAGGTCGTCCAAGGAAACCTTCCCTGAGTTCATGATCCTCCGGCAAGAACGCAGCGTGTCCTTGATATACCATCTTCTTCATGGTTCATGACATTCGGGAGTCTAATTGTGGCCCACACAATGGACATGCATGATAACCTGAGGTAACCAGACCTGTTCCAACACCACGACCTAGTGAATACTTGGTTGAATGAGATAAAATATAGATATTACTAGCGAGAGTGGAGGCCTGCTCACCTGAGCACTCTCCCAATCCCGGAAAGTCATGCATCATCCACATGAGAATGGCTCAAATATTAGCTGACCGCCGACCATCGCGCCTGCTCATATCTTGCACGATGACCCCCTCCTCCCACAAAATCTTAAGCTCATCGAATAATGGATGAAGATACACGTCCATATTTTTTTACTTTGTAGTGGCCTGGGACGAGCAAGCTAAGGATGAGATGTCCTTTCTTCGTAGAAAGCCATGGAGGGATATTGTAGTTGACAAGGACTATAGGCCACACATTGTAAGAAGTTGAGCGCAGATCGAATGGGTTCGCGCCATCCATTGCAAGACCGAGCCGAAGATTCCTTGGCTCTTGGGCAAAGCCTGGGAAGGTTGAGTCAATGTGGGTCCATGCGCGCGAATCCGCTGATATTCATTGAACTCCATCTGTGGGCCTATTCTGCACATGCCATATGTCAAGCTCGCCATGCCCGACGTACGAAACATGTGGTTTATGCGGGGGATGAGCGGAAAGTGTCTGAGAACTTTTTGAGGGATGGTTTGCCCTTGCAAGTCCTGTCGATACTTGTGAGCACCACACTTTGGACATGTCTCCATAGTCTCGTATTCTCCTCGAAACAGATAGCAATCATTGATACATGCATGGATGTTATTGTAGTCCATGCCAAGCTTCTATAAAACATGTCATGCATCATCATGAGACTCAGGCATGGTATTTGCAGGTGGTAATATATGATATTTCAATAACCTGAAAAAAATCATAAAACACCTTGAAAAAGCACAAATGTTTGTAATAATAGTGCCGAAAAAAAAATTCAATGAAGTGTATGTACAAGGTACTTGAACAACTCGGTCACACTCGTATCGCTCCACCCGTATTTTGCGTGCACACTTAAGAGTACAAGCAATGTTTTTAGCCGAGATACTCGGCACCCATCATATAATGGTATGGATGCTTCCTCTCTAAGCGGATCAGAAGTCTCGGCATCCATGGGAATCAATGCATTGATCATTGCCTCCATTTCAGGCTCCAAGATTGTAGGTAGGTCTGGAAGGTTGCCTGTCTCCTCTAGCATTGGCGGTATAGATTGGCCTTACAAGTGGTGGATTGGATCCTGCACTCTACCCATCTCACACCCACGTACTGGGTGCACTCCCCCTTGGGACGAGACATCACCTCCGTGGATAGAAAATTTGCCAGCAAGACCCAATCTTATTGTATATGGTATTCAATTAGCTTGCAAGTACAATGCATGATTGATATTAACTTCAAATTACCATTTGCTGAAAATCCACAATCGCCTAATCAATGATCTCAGTTTGAAACTCGCCAAATCGTCGTATGTGTTCTATAGACAATCGGCGTTTTTGTCTAATTGCCAACTTGCATTGAGAGCAAGGACATGGGACATGCTGATTAAGATACGCCTTGCGATCTTGAACAACAGGACCTTCTTCTTTTTCCATCTTGTCTATGTTACAACAAACAATTTGTTTTTATTATCATTCTTTTCTTTTCGTAGATTGTTATTCTCTCCTTCCATCTCTCTCTTTTTCTATGACCGAGCATATAGTATCATAGAACACTAGTATTTAGTAGCTAGTACTCAGTACCTAGCACATAATATTTCGTTTTCTCCTCTCTCTCCTCTCTCTCTCTCTCTCATTTCTCTTTTTCTCTCCTCTCTCTCTCTCATTTCCTTTTCTCTCTCTACTCTCCCTCTCATTCCTCTCCCTCCCTCTCTCTTTTTTCTCTCTCCTCTCTCTCTCTCTCTCTCATTTCCCTTTCTCTCTCCTCTCCCTCTCATTCCTCTCCCTCCCTCTCTCTTTTCATCTCTCCTCTCTCTCTCATTCCTCTCCCTCCCTTGCCCTCTCTCATTCCTTTTTCTCTCTCCTCTCTCTCTCTCTCATTCCTTTTTCTCTCTCTTATCTCTTGCATTCCTTTTTCTCTCTCCTCTCCCTCTCTCATTTCCTTTTCTCTCTCCTCTCCCTCTCCTTCCCTCTCTCTTTTTTCTCTCTCCTCTCTCTCTCATTCCTCTCCCTCCCTTTCCCTCTCTCATTCCTTTTTCTCTCTCCTCTCTCTCTCATTCATTTTTCTCTCTCCTCTCCCTCTCTCATTGGCATGGGCAGTTGGAATACACAAGGGGGGAGGTTGGAATACACAAGGCTTACAATGCAAAGTCAGAACACTACAAGGTAGAGGAGTCTATAAAAAGACAGCTATCAATCAGATGACACTTTTTGGGTACTAGCATGGGCTAACAATATAAGCAACTTGGACCAAGACCATTTCGCAAGTGAGCTATTGCCTTATTAATGTTAAGTATCACTTTACTGGCTCCTTTACCCTAAATATACTAAAGAAATCTAGACAACCGGACTGGCATTAGGTTCAAGGATAATTATTGAAATGCAGATCATTCATTAGTTTTGAAGGCACAATAAGGTCGCATCTAACGCTGCAGCATTAGCCTCAGATTTTTGCGAATCCTCACCCACCAGCAAAGCACCATACAGACTGCTGGTTGCAGCTACTGTGCCAGTTCCTCAACCAATTGGTTATCTTACTTTCACCCTTACTGTCAGAGAGCTAAAACCTACATGAAGAATTCGATTACTCCAACTCAAACCTCATTACCACACAAGCTACCTCATTGAGCTGATTTCAGTGTGAACATCATTGAGATAAAACCCTTGGAACTAAGTAAACTGCCATAATGATTTACCAAGAAATATTCCAGCATGTCAATTCTGATTATGCTATTCTTTAAGCAAAACATAAGAGAGAGCTTGTAGCTAGCCGACTTCTTAGAAAGGCGCCCTTTACAAAAACTATCCACCTTGCACCTTACCTTAAGATTGATAATCTGTCTAGTAAAGGCTCTTATGGCCTTAGCTAGCTTTTATAAACACATGAGAAGCTACATACAAAAAGGTGGCATGTGTTATAATGAAAACTTCAGACTCCCTAGCTCATTAATCACGTAGATCCATGGCTTGATCAAAGTTAACAGATAGCATACCCAAAGTGCTACCATCACAAAAATTGGTGCCTTTAGCAGACATCTCAATGGTAGACCTGCCAAAGTGCATGCGCAGTTGTTCCTGTATCAAGTCTATAACCTTTTGAACTTCAGGATTCATTATGTGTTTCAAGTTCTGACATGATAATGTCAGCTCCCCATATTCATGCTGAGGATACCGGCTTTTAGATCCTCCTTGGACCACATGTTTGCAAGGGCATGTGGCAAATCAATCTCAGCAAATGGTATGTCCATTCCATCGAAGGTACACTTAATGGACTGCCATGCCTGTAACAGCTTGAAATGGTAGGATGGCTTTGTCTTCAGAAAGACAGGCAAACAAGGGATTTTGGCACTCAAGAAAGAGAGGAAATTCTCATCAACAAAGACACCACCTCCAGTACTCTTTGTAGCTTCCTTCAATTCAAAATTTGTACCAGGAAATTTCTCATGCACAACCAAATCAATAGTGGCTCCGCCCACATCAACCATAGCAAAACTTTCCCCTTCTCTGATGGACAGAAATCCAACATTTTGGAGACAATGCAAAGATGCAGCCTCTGGCTCCAGAACTACCCTTAATGGATGAGGGCTTGCATCCTCTGAGCATGTTCTGCTTGACACTCCCTTGACCATGCTAGCTTCCTGAGCACATTTCCTCATCTTTTGCTTGGCAGCTTCTTTTCTTAAGGTAGTCGACAATGAGAGACTCAATTGAAAGGCCTTGAAGAAGAGCCTTCGATTTGGATTGACCTTTGTAAGGAGCTTGTTCTGCTAGATATAACTTGAAACCACTCATGAAAGTACTTTTGCAAGGAAGCGATTGTGTGCATACGACACTCATCTTGATGGCAATCTCATTAGTAAGACAGCTATTGTCAGGACTGTTTGAATCATCACCAACTTTTGATCCATGCCGGGCTCTCTTCGTTGGAGGTTGCTGAGAGCGGAATTTTGATGCCAAGAAGTGCTTAAAAACAGCTAAAAATTACGAGTATCAAGGGAAAAATATTCAATATCAAAGGCGGCGGCTCGATCTAGGACAATTTTAAGCGTCAAAGTGCTTTAAGGACGCCCGTACAACACTTTTGGATTTTTAGTAATTTCTCGATCGCCAGTACGAGTCACAGGATTTGGCAGCCAGTGCGGGACCTCAAGACGAGCTCACAGAAATTTTCGGACTGTAAAACGGACGCCGGACACTAGAGTTAGGCCAAAAACCGGCCGGTCAAAGGAGAAATGAAAGGGTGCCACCCTTTGGGCCCCAAATTCAACGTGAATGGGGGGGGGGGGGGGGGGGGGGGGGAGTTTTTTTCGCGGCTGGAAAAGAAAAACATGGAGGGGGGCGCAGAGCAACGTGGAGAGGAGGGCCTTGGGCATTGAAATACACCCCTAAAGCCAAGGCTGAAATCCCTGTTCTCTCGGCCTCGCATCACTGTCCTTGGCGGGTAGAATGGTGGACTGTAGAGAGAGAGAGAAAAAATCCGTCTTTCTCTCTCCTCCCTCCCTCTCTTCTAAGGGCAGATTCATGTGGGAAGAGAAGAAGATGAAGAAGGATGGACTGATGCTTGCCCAATCGAAGGGGGATTGCTCCGCGATGTAGGATGAAGATAAATTGCTGATTCTGGACTGAAATGATGGCTGGAAATCAGTCATGAGGCACGTCAAATAGAAACCCGCAACCCGCAAAGAACGGTAATATACTTTTCATAGAGAAAAATGGTGTTTTTATGCAATTTGCTTAATGAATATTTGTTCCCCTGGGATGATTATGCAATATAATGTTGTTTGCAATGTCTTCCAACTGTTTGAAGTCAAAAAATAAAAAAATCATAAGTGTTGTGGATGAAATTAATAGTGTAAAATCCGTAAAACACGCGAAATATGGGAAAATTGGGTGTTTTTGAGACATAAATGGAAAATGTAATAAGACACACCAACTAAATTTGTGTTTTTGCTTCAAATGAACCTAAGGGCCATATCCCACAACTCATTTTGTATTTTCAGTCATTTAATATTGCAAAAAATACAAGAAAAATAGAAAAAACACAAGAAAAATAGGGGAAAAATGGATTTTGAGTGCTGAAAATTAAGGAAAAATAAGAACCACGTTTGTGAATGTATGGGGGGTTTGAAGTATGAGGTTTAGCCTTAATTCAGCCCTACCTCTATGTTTTAGTGAGTTTTTATGGCTTTTTATACAATAAAAATGTGAAAAATGAACCCTAAACCGATCAACGATGCACAACCTAAACGGGTGAGGGGGTAGAATGTATGAAAGGTGTTTAAATGCTGAATGAAATGATGAAAAGCTTGCTGTTTTTTATGTATACCATTTAGGTTGGTCGATAATTAAAGATTAAGAACCTAGTAGCACGAGGGTTTCTCGGTGCTAGGTTCATGCAACGCCGCATACGAGCAATAGTTAAAATCATTGAAAGAAATGTTTTCCACATATGCACAATGCTGATTTTCTTAAGTGTTTGAGCATGTGGATATTCACAATTTGCATGAAGTATAAAATGATAAAGGGTATCAGACAATACCTCCTGGATGCATGGCAATTGCTTTCTAGAGACATGACCAACGTTGAGTGAGTAAGGTTGTCCAAGCTGTAGGCTAGGCGTTGGGTCTAAGGGGAAAGTAAAGTGAGGTATGGTACATTCCTGGATACGATCAATTGGTACCTTGAGTGGAAATATGTGCGATGTTGTGTTATATATGTTTAGCGATGCATCGAGGGGCCAATCCCCAAGATGTAGGAGAGTCGCAGTGAGGTAGCGGCAGTCAGCCCCGTGGAAGGACCTCCTATGTTTGTACTTCGTGCTATTTGGCAATGTGTTGGGACTCCCTCTGAGGAGTGTTAATTGGGTTAGAGTTGGACTAGAGACATGATACAAACACAAGATGTTTAGGAAGATGATGTATGTGTCATCCACACTCCTGGCCGTGAGGCCATGTGGTTGTTGAGCGCATGATAGAGGTCCGGCTAGTGCATGAGCCAATGCTGGCCCATTTTAGGTCCCATCAGTAGTGCGTCTGTCGAGAGCCGCTTAGAAGTGGCAGTCCTCGAATCCTGGTTGTCTAGGGACCAGCTAGCAGTTTATGCCAAAGGATACTGAGATTGACTCGTTATTCATCGATAAGCATCGTCTAGCCGAAATCCAAAAGCAAGAGAGAGACGAAAGAGCTAGGCGACGTGATGAAATTCTTAGGAGGTATTCCCCTAAGTGTAGCGCTGCTGAACCCTTATGAGGGAGTGGATCTAGTGGTCTTGGTGCCACCAGCAGTAAGTTAGGAGAAGGTGGAAGCTCTAGTGCTCCCCTTTCTTCCATAAGGCAGTCTACATCAAGTGCGGGAGGTGTAACCTCACCGTCCCCTATTCCTAGTGCAAATCCAATTTCCGTCATGGCGCAACCTATTGCAATTCCTGCAGAAACGACGGATTTTCCGGCTCTAGGTTACCCGCTACCCATTTTTAATGGGCTAGTTGAGGAAGATGCGGAACTCCACATCAGGTAGTTTCAAAAGCTCATGTTTAGCTGTCGCATCCAAGAAGAAGGACATTTAATGATGTTCTTCAACATGACTCTCAAAGGAAGAGCTGCCATATGGTATCATGGTTTAGAAGCCGGAACCATATTGAATATTGATTCATTTTATGGATCTTTTCGAAGGGAGTTTCCCCTGAAAGGGGTGGGCAATATTGGTTGTGTGTACTTAAGGTGACCCGCCAAGAACCACACGAGGATATTCGTGCTTATGCAAAGGAACTAAAAGAGGTTTTCCGTAAGTTGGACACCTCTATTCCTATCCCCGCAGCTGCCCAATTGCAATATTTTCTACATGGTTTGGACTTTAATATCCAGTTGCAGTTGAGTAGTGTCCCTTTGGGGGATATAGATACTGCCATCACGCGAGCACAAGAAGTGGAATCCCGACTGCAAGCAGCCTATGCCTCTCGAGGCAATTTGAATATGGGTCTAGCATTGGGAAATACTATGGCGACGGCCAATGGCAGTAGTAGCCTAGGGATAGCGATGGCTAATCCTAATGGGAGAGGGAAAATGATGCAGAATGTGCCTTTATTACCAGCTCCCCCTAGCATGTCGATGCCTACGGGCAGTCAAATGGCTCCAAATGGTGGAGGCCAGGTAGTTAATCCTAATACCATTCCTGTGGTTCAACAACCAGTGCCTAATCGGATCGTTAGGCCGATGGAATGACAAGGTAATGATCAAGGCTATGAGTCGAGCGCTTCCAATGATCTTGGCGAGGTTAAGGACATGATGAAGCATTATACCGACATGATTACAGAGCAGTATTGACAAATAGCCGTTGATGTCAACTTCCTTAAAAAACAACAAAATTTGATAGGAAGTAGATACCCAGATGAGGGTGCACCTATGAGGTTTAGCTGCAAATGGTGTGGTGGGCAACATTATCCACGAAATTGCCCAAATGTCAAGTGCGACATCTGTGGAAAATCCTGCCATTTAGTAGCCACTTGTTGGAGTAAGATTAGTTCTCTCCAGCGGGACACTCGGCAACCAGGGCCTGTTAATCATCGTGCGCAAGGAAATGATTCCCAGCGAGAAGACGGCGGACCTAAACAAATACTCCAACGATCAAACACTACAGTGGAGGAGCTACCTAGTAGTAGTGGGGTTAGTTTGATTGAGGCTGTGCGTGTTAATGACGCCAAAACCTCTAATCTGCGAGCTGTCCTTACAAGAGGTCAAAAGGGTAGAGAGGCCGACAAGGATAAGCCTGTCGACAGAAATCCTAAACAGGGTGACAAAGGAATGCAAGTTCTGGATCTTGCCATGGAAGGGAGACCTCTGAAGCCCGTGGAGAGTAAAGCCGATGTTAAGAAGGATAAGGAACCACTGAGGAAGAAGGTGAAAGTTAAAAAAGAGGCAGTAAAGCCGGCTCAGCGACCTAAAGAGCGGATGGTTTGGCATGAAAAGAGGACTCTACCGAACTATTGTGAATTCGATTTGGCGAGCTCTCTTTGCGAAGACAAGTTGGATGTGAATCTTTTACAGCTTATTAAGCTTTCTCCAGGAGTACGCAAGGAATTTAGAAAGATCCTGCGTACCGGGTATATCGTAGAACCTTTGGGTATTGCGGGAGTTGGTGATGACTGGTTCGAGCATGCTGAGAAGCATTGCCCAAGGGTTGCAGCCTATGTCGATGGGATATTAGTAGATTATGCCATTGTCGACAGGGATCATCTGTTAATATTATGAGTTCTGAACTAATGGAAAGGTTGGGTCTTGCGATCCAGAAAGATACCTCCACAATTCTCAGAATGGCAGATGATAGTTTGAGACAGCCGGAAGGCTGCATTACTAAGGTCCATGTCATTGTTGCAAATGTAGAATGCCTGTTGGACTTTAGGGTAATTCATTTTGCAGGGCGTCCAAGTTACCAAGTATTACTTGGACGACCTTGGATCTTACAAGCGGACTATCAAGTGGATATACCCACCAGTCGACTGATATTCGGCAAAGGTGCCCAGCGCTGGTGATTGATGCCTATCCTGAGTCCCCGCAAAGTGAGAGAGCTCCTCTATCTTCCACACAATTGGAGACATTAGAGGATTTATCTGCCATTGAGACATCATCGAGTGATGAGTCCAAAGAGGGATCCACCACGAAAGACATCTATCAGATCACTTTGAATGAGCCGATAGAGGCCCAAGATTGTATAAGAGATGCGTATGTTATCGAGCTAGACCTTGGCATGCCAAATGATTCGCGGCCAATTAAATTAGGTTCTATGCTCAGCTCAACAGAAAGGGAGGACTATGTGTCCTTGATTCAAGAATTCCGCGATATCTTTGCTTGGAGTTATGATGAGCTGAGAGGTATTCCTCCCAGCTTGGTTGTTCATACTATTCCTGTAAAAGAGGACAGTCGTCCTGTACGACAGAAAGTAAGGCGTATGCCTTTCGAACTGAGGGACGGTCTGTTTGAAGAGTTACAGAAGCTTTGGAAAGCGGGTTTGATTTTTCCTGTGCAACACACGGAATGGTGTTCACCAGTTGTTATCGGAAAGAAGAAAAATAATCAAATCCGATTGTGTGTGGATTTTAGAGAGCTGAATAAGTAGACAGTTAAGGATTACTACCCGTTGCCATTTATTGACCAGATTTTGGATAATTAGCGGGTAGGGAAATATATTCGTTTATGGATTGCTTTGCAGGATATAACCAGATGGCAATTGTAGAAGAGGACAAGTTGAAAATAACTTTTATTACTGTCTTTGGTACTTTTGCATACCATGTGATGGCCTTTGGTTCATGCAATGCGCCTGGTTCGTGGCAACGAATAGCAGATAAGACATTCAGTGACATATCCCCTGAAGAGTTGAAGGTGTTTATTGATGACTTAGGGGCCGCCACCGTGAGAGAAAGGTAGTTGAGCATTTTAAGAAAGCGCTTTGAGCGCTGCAGATAATTTTGTATCGCTCTTAACCCATAGAAGTGCATTTTTGGCATACCTTAAGGGCTCTTGCTGGGCCATGTGGTCAGTTTGGTAGGTATTGCGACAGATCCTGAGAAGGTCAAAGTCATAGTTGCCATGGGTCCACTACGCACTCCGAAAGAAGTTCATAGCTTTCTGTCTTCGGTTGGTTATTACCGTAGATTCATAAACGCCTTGGCAGAAAGAACGTTGCCGCTTACCAATCTATTGTCCTTTAGCTGTTTCTTTGTATGGAGTGACCCTTGTAAGGTAGCTTTCAAGGATGTGAAGCAGGAGCTAGTAAAAGGTCCTGTTTTAAAAGCACCTAAAAGAGGCGAGGTATTCTATATATTTTCAACAGCCACCATGCATAGTATCAGCTGCTGTTTAGTCCAAATTTGGGAAGAAAAGTGGTATCACCCGATTGCTTTTGCTAGCCGGAAGCTAGGGGTATCCGAGATCAATTATACTTACATGGATAAGTTGTGTCTTGCGATGGTCTTTGGGACCAAGAAATTCAGGCACTATATCCTCTATGAGAAAGTTGTGCTTTATACGAAGGCAGAGGGGCTTCGATTATTGATGAATAAGCTGCAGCCGCCTGATCGTCTAGCGAAGTGGTTAATCACTTTACAAGAGTTTGATTATGAAATTAGGAGTAGCCACCAAGGTTACAAGGCATCGTGGAATGTCTTGTGGACTTTGGGGAGCCGAAAGAATCTGTGGTTGGCTGAAGGTAGTGACATGGAGTTGTTATTTAAGATATATACGACATCTATTCCCTCTTGGTACGCTGCAATAACACATTATTTATTGACAGGAGAGGCTGGATCTGAACTATCTAAAGCTGAGAGAAGGAAAATTAAGCAGCAAGCATTAAAGTTTGCCTTGATCGCAGGTACATTATATCGGCAAGGGGTTGATGACATCTATCGCCGATGTGTGATGCCTGACGAGGTGCCATTCATTTTGGAAGAGTGCCATGATTCCGCTTGCGGAGGCCATTTTGCTGGACGGCTTACAGCACAAAAGGCTTTAAGAGCAGGTTACTGGTGGCCTGCCATCTTCTAGGATGCGTTCGTGTATGTTAAGAGATGCGATATTTGTCAACGACATGATAGTCGAGAGAATATGAAAATACCACTCACCCCTATTATGGCGATACTTCCATTTGAGAAGTGGGGAATAGACTTTGTGGGTCCTATTACTCCGTCGTCGACTGCGCAAAAGAGGTATATTATTGTAGCAACTAACTACTTCACAAAGTGGTCATAAGCACATGCAACAAGGAAAGATGATGCTAAAGAAACTACTAGTTTCCTTTTAGAGCAGATAATATGCCGTTTTGGTCCACCAAAAGAATTAGTATCGGATCGTGGAACCCATTTCCTGAATAAGGTGATCAAAAGCTTGACTGAGGCTTGGCAAATCAAGCACAATAAAACGACCCCTTATAATCTACAGGAAAATGGACAGGTTGAAAGTACCAACAAGCAGCTTATGGGTATCCTATCGAAAGTCGTATCTGAAAAGAAACCCGACTGGGATAAGAAGCTGTATGTGGCAGTATGGGCATATAATACCACTTTTAAGCGAGCCACTGGCCACACGCCGTTCAAACTAGTTTATGGTTAAGAGTGCGTTTTACCCTTAGAAATTGAGTTACCGACCATTAGATTCGCAATAAACCATTCTTTGGGTAATAGGACGCCCTATTAGAGTGATTTACAACCTTAGCACACCTAGATGAAATCAAGTTGCAAAGCTTATTACACCAAGAGGTGGCTAAACGTCGTATGAAACAGTTGCATGACCTGAAAGCAAAGAAGTATACCTTTAAGAAAGGACAACTGGTTTTTTATTATGATGCGCGTAGGGAGCTGTTCCCAGGGAAATTGAAACCTAAATGGGATGGCCCCTACAAAGTCGTCAGGTTAGGGAAGAATAGGTCTACGGCCCTATTAGTTGATCTACAGGGAGTAGAGTTTAAAAATAAGATTAATCTTAATAAGATTAAACCTTATTACTTCTAAGCATGCTAATACAAGGAAAATGCATTGCAAGTTCATCTTGGGGATGATTTGGGACCTGCAGAAAAGAGCTTAAAAGACGGTTGATGGGTCGGTTAATCCCTTATTTGGAGCACCCATATCTGGAGTAGAGATACCATCAGGGGAAACTCATTTGGTGGAGCAAAGGATATAAAGTGATTGAGCGAGAAGACAGAAATTTTGTGTGGGAGATCAAAGTTTTCTGCCATCATTGCTTACGACTGTTGACGAGTATCCCTGTTGAGTTCAATGCAGAAGGTGGGATGGAGCCGTCAGTTCATCCTCTCAACATGCTAAACTTTGATTACCATAATTACGAATAGAGGAGTTCATGATGGCCGGTTGTGTAAACCCATTGTGGACGTATGCATTATATTTTGACAGAGCGTCCAGGGGCCCTAATAGAAAAGGAAGTGTTGGAGTAGTAATCCGAGACCCCCGACGAAGAGTTACGATGAAGTTAGCTACTTATCTTGGGGTAGGATTCACTAACAATATGGCGGAGTATAAAGCCTTGATTATGGGACTATATATTTCCAAGCAAGGTGGTATTCGTCGATTGTTAGTAAAAGGGGATTCCCTGTTGATCCTGAATCAGCTAGATGGGATATACACAGTGCGGAATCCCATTCTTTGTATGTATCATCGGACTGCTATGGCCCTACTTGAGGAGTTTAAGAGAGTGTCTTTTCAGCTGATTCCACGTTACTGGAACCAGTTTGGGGATTCATTAGTCAATCTTGCTTATGAAGAAGACCTCTTCTTTAATTGTGGTCCTAATCTAGATATTGTTATCAATGATGAAATAGGACCCGATCTCTTGTGGGGTATGTTATCAAAACATGCCATATATGGCAGACAATGGTTGATATGGGTGATGCAAAGAGTAGCTGAGACCAATCTACCATTATTATCTGGGACCCATAGGTTAATTAGACAACATATTATGCGTACGCCTCTTGCTATCTATGCAGGAGGGATGGGTCATAACCTTATGCATTTAGTTTAGGGCTACAAGCCTGTTTTTCCTCCTTGGAGGGAGCCTCTTATTATATATCTGGATTCTTCCAGGGAAGGGTGTTTAGGTGCTATTTGGTTTTATTTCGTTAGGCCAAGAGGGCCGTTCCAGTTTTGTCATGAAGTGCTTTATTTCATTAGGCCAAGAGGGCCAGTTGTCTGTTTAGTGCAGGTGCGGTTAATGGTTTCTTGTTTGAGTTCTGTGCTAGACAGGTTTGAAGAAGCGCTTGGAAGGAGCCTTTTGTTGCGTGGGAGCTTCTTGTGGCCCTATCCAGGTGATATCTTTCCTTTATGAGTACTGTGGTTGTTATGTCATATGTGTTTGTGTACTTGTTAAGGGGGGTTTTTCGTTTCTTATTGGGGACCGGCGTCCAAGACATGAAATCCCGAGGTTTCGGTTTAGTATGTTTGAGGGAGGTCTGAGTAGTCATTGCCTCTTGTCAAGACATTGTCAAGCATTGAAAGACCTGTTTTAGAAGGGAGTCCTAGTGACCCTGTTCTGCTAGCCTGCTAGGCAGCCGTTCTAGGAGTTCTTGTTAGTTGTGAGGCAGTTAGAGAAGCCTTCCAGAAGAAAAATAATGATGATAAAGGGAGATAAAACCCTGAATATCTTCAAGAAAATAAATAAATACAAAGGTGTGTAAAAAGGGGTTCTAATCCCTCTAAAAATAGAGAAGTAAATAAATGAAAATGTATACACAGATGATCATTGCCTTGTGAAGGCCTGGTAGGTTCTTGGGGACGAGTCAGACCCGAGGCCGATGCCTTGTCTTCCTGGGGGTGGCTTCTTGCTAGAAAAGAAGAAAATAAGGAAGGTTGGAGCGAAAATAAAAGTGAGCGTAAAAAAAGGATTAAG
Organism: Lygodium microphyllum; assembly: GCF_053477565.2. Taxonomy (NCBI): domain Eukaryota; kingdom Viridiplantae; phylum Streptophyta; class Polypodiopsida; order Schizaeales; family Lygodiaceae; genus Lygodium; species Lygodium microphyllum. The sequence continues at coordinate 12,239,130 of NC_141161.1, read as the reverse complement.
TGTCGCCTTGCGAGGGCTTGGTAGGTTCTTGGGTACCAAGATAAGTCCTGAGGCCGATGCCATGTTCTCCTTGGGTCACTACGCTCAGCTCCCTCCTTTTTACATGCCCATGCATGAACCATAAAAACCCTCAAAGAAGAAATGTGCTACAAGAAAATACTTCTTGATCAGGCTATAGGAGTCCTCGCCTAGTAGGAACTCCTAGTTGTGTTGTCCTTAGCTAGGTAAGTAGTTCAGACCACCACTTAGGGCAACCTCTTTGATAGTTCTTTTTAGTTTGGCCGTGTTGGAGCAGTTGGTTCGTGACTAGCTTCGGACTTTTATCAGATTATGTTAGGCCTACTCCTTGTGGATGTCATGCCTTGGTTCTGTCAGGGGGTAGGGTGAGCATTGTGTTGAGTTTTATGGTATATTTGTTTTGTATCAACTTGATGCTTCCTTTGGTTGTTTTTGTGCAGATCTGGTGTGGAATTCGACGAGCTGAGTCGCCCTATCCCGTGGTTGCCAATGAGAGCGGAATTTTGATGCCGAGAAGTGCTTAAAAATAGCTAAAAAGTATGAATATCAAGGGAAAAATATTCAACGTCAAAGGCGGCGGCTCAATCTAGGACGATTTTAAGCGTCAAAGTGTTCTAAGGACGCCCATACAACACTTCTAGATTTTTAGTAATTTTTTTGTGCGCTAGTACGAGTCACAGGAATTGGCAGCCAGTGCGGGACCTCAAGACGAGCTCACAGAAATTTTCGGACTATAAAACGGACGCCGGACACTAGAGTTAGGCCAAAAACCGTCCAGTCAAAGGAGAAATGAAAGGGTGCCACCCTTTGGGGGCGCCTTTGGGCCCCAAATTCAACGCGAATGGGGGGGGGCTGTTTTTTTCGCGGCTGGAAAAAAAAAAGCATGGAGGGGGGGCGCAGAGCGACGTGGAGAGGAGGAGGGCCTTGGGCACTGAAATACACCCATACTATCTGAAGCCAGAGCTGAAATCCTTGTTCTCTCGGCCTCGTATCGCTGTCCTTCATGCGTAGAATGGTGGACTGTAGAGAGAGAGAGAAAATCAGTCTTTCTCTCTCCTCTCTCTCTCTCTCTTCTAAGGGCAGATTCATGTGGGAAGAGAAGAAGATGAAGAAGGATGGACAGATGCTTGCCCAATCGAAGGGGGATTGCTCCGCGATGTAGGATGAAGATAAATTGCTGATTCCGGACTGAAATGATGGCTGGAAATCAGTCATGAGGCACGTCAAATAGAAACCCGCAACCCGCAAAGAACGGTAATATACTTTTCATAGAGAAAAATGGTGTTTTTATGCAATTTGCTTCATGAATATTTGTTCCCATGGGATGATTATGCATTATAATGTTGTTTGCAATGTCTTCCAATTGTTTGAAGTCAGAAAATCAGAAAATCATAAGTGTTGTGGATGAAATTAATAGTGTAAAATCCGTAAAATACGTGAAATTGGGTGTTTTTGAGATATAAATGAAAAATGTAATAAGATACACCAACTAAATTTGTGTTTTTGCTGCAAATCAACCTAAGGGCCACAACCCACAACTCATTTTGTATTTTCAGTCATTTAATATTGCAAAAAATACAAGCAAAATAGGAAAAACACAAGAAAAATAGGGAAAAAATGGATTTTGAGTGTTGAAAATTAAGGAAAAATAAGAACCATGTTTGTGAATGTATGGGGGGGTTTGAAGTATGAGGTTTAGCCTCAGTTCAGCCCTATCTCTATGTTTTAGTGAGTTTTTCTGGCTTTTCATACAATACAAATGTGGAAAATGAACCCTAAACCGATCAACGATGCACAACCTAAACGGGTGAGGGGGTATAGTGTATGAAAGGTGTTTAAATGCTGAATGAAATGATGAAAAGCTTGCTGGTTTTTATGCATACCATTTAGGTTGGTTGATAATTAAAGATTAAGAACCTAGTAGCATGAGGGTTTCTTGGTGCTAGGTTCATGCAATGCCGCATACAAGCAATAGTTAAAATCATTGAAAGAAATGTTTTCCACATGTGCACAATGCTGATTTTCTTAAGTGTTTGAGCACGTGGACATTTACAATTTGCATGAAGCATAAAATGATAAAGGGTATTAGATAATACCTCCTGGATGCATGGCAATTGCTTTCTAGAGACATGACCAACGTTGAGTGAGTAAGGTTGTCCAAGCTGTAGGCTAGGCGTTGGGTCTAAGGGGAAAGTAAAGTGAGGTATGGTACATTCCTGGATATGATCAATTGGTATCTTGAGTGGAAATATGTGCGATGTTGTGTTATATATGTTTAGCGATGCATCGAAGGGCCAATCCCCAAGGTGTAGGAGAGTCGCAGTGAGGTAGCGGCAGTCAACCGTGGGAGGACCTCCTATGTTTGTACTTCGTGCTATTTGGCAATGTGTTGGGACTCCCTCTGAGGAGTGTTAATTGGGTTAGAGTTGGACTAGGAGACGTGATACAAACGCAAGATGTTTAGAAAGATGATGTATGTGTCATCCATGCTCCTAGCGGCGAGGCCGTGGGGTTGTTGAGCTCATGATAGAGGTCCGGCTAGTGCATGAGCCAGTGCCGGCCCATTTTAGGTCCCATCAGTTTGCAGACGATATCAATGTGGATGTCGAAGGCGAGGAGATGCGACGGTATAGCAAGCTGGTCTGCGTTTTGCAGTAGGGCACAGAGGAGGCCTCACGCTGCAGGGGCCAATCGCGGTTGATGTCATGCATAGATGCGAATGTCGTGCAGGGGCCATACCCTCTCTTGCTCTATTTGCCTATTATGTTTAAGATCTTATATCTTTTTCTCTCTCCTCTCATTCTCTCTTTTTTTCTTTCTCCTCTCCCTCTCTCATTTCCTTTGGCTCTCTTCCTCTCCTCTCATTTCTTCCCTCTCCCTCTCTCATTTTCTCTCTCTTCCTCCCTCTTCCTCTCTCATTTCCTCTCCCCCTCCCTCTCCCTCTCTTTAATTTTCCTCTCTTTCTCCCTCTCCCTCTCCCTAATTTCTTTTCCCTCTCTCATTACATACAAATTATACAAAAAATAAATAAAAAAGAGAGAGAATACACTCTCCCTCTCTCATTCCCTCTCTCCCTCTCATTCCCTCTCTCTCTTCCTCTCTTTCTCTCTCATTTCCTCCCCCTCCCTCTCCCATTTCCTCCCTCTCCCTCTCTTTAATTTCACTCTCTTTCTCCCTCTCCCTCTCCCTCATTTCTTCTCCCTCTCACATTATATACAAAATATACAAAAATTAAATAAATAAGAGAGAGAATACACTCTCCCTCTCTCATTTCATCCCCCTCCCTCTTCCATTTCCTCCTTCTCACTCTCCCTTCCTCCCCCTCTTCCTCCCTCCCCTATTTCCTCCCTCTCCCTCTCTTTCTCTCTCATTTCCTCTCCCTCTCTCAATATATATACACAAATTATAAAAGCAAAAGGGAGAGGGAGAGAGACAATGCACTCTCCCTCCCTCTCCCTCTCTCATTTCCTCCCATCCCTCTCCCTCTCCCTCTCTTTCTCTTTCTCTCCCTCTCTTGTTTCCTCCCCCCTCCCCCTCCCTCTCTTTCTCTTTCTCTTTCTCTTTCTCTTTCTCTCCCTCTCTCTCGTTCTCTCAATTCATCCCCCTCCCTCTTCCATTTCCTCCCTCTCCCTCTCCCTCTCCCTCCCTCCCCCTCCCCCTCCCCCTCCCTCCCCCTCTCTTTCTCTCTCATTTACTCTCCCTCTCTCAATATATATACACAAATTATAAAAGAAAAAGGGAGAGGGAGAGAGAGAATGCACTCCCTCTCCCTCTCCCTCTCCCTCTCCCTCTCCCTCTCTTTCTCTTTCTCTTTCTCTCCCTCTCTCATTTCCTCCCCCTCCCCCTCCCTCTCTTTCTCTTTCTCTTTCTCTTTCTCTTTCTCTTTCTCTCCCTCTCTCTTTCTCTCTCTCTCCGTCCCTCTCCCTCTCCCTCTCTTTCTCTCTCATTTTCTCTCCTAAACAAGCAAAAGAGAAAGAGAATTAAACCCTAAACAAGAAAAAGAGGGAGAGAATGGATTCACCGATGAGATATGGCAAGGGTTTGGCAGCTCCTCTTCGCGATGAAGGATCCTCCTCTCCTTCGCAAACGAAGGCGGCGGCGGCGGCGGCAAGCCTTCTTCCTCTCCCTCTCTCACGACGGTCGCTCTCTCTCTCACTCTCCCTCTTAAAACGATCGACGAAAATGCACTAAATGAACCTGCCCTCGGTTTCAGCCTATTTTTTTCCCTGTGGGGCGTCGCTATTTGCATCGCAAATGTGATGCAAATAGCGACACAAATAGCAATGCCGCTACCTGCATCGCTACCCGCCGTCGCTATAGGTTTAAATCCTTGTAGTGAAGCTACAACTCAAGTTAAAGCTAACTAAGTGAAAATAGGAAACTTGTCCATTAATGATTAATCCTTGAAGATCAAGAGTTTTATGGAAGCTCTTGGATCTATGAGTATGGTAGTTTATTATGATGATATTGTGCATGTATACTTAGATGGACCTAGAGATTATTACAATAGCTTGACGTCATCTATGAATATAAGGGATTATATCTTGGATTTTGTAGGCTTGATTTCTATATTTCTACTTGATAAGAAGAACCTTGGCTTGGATTTCTCTTCTTCTCTTAAAACACCTCGTGTGAAAAAGACACAAGAGGATGTTAAATCACTTGGTAGTGTTCCAAGTCTACATAGGTCAGGTAGAGTAAGAAAGAGAATGTAGTGATTGACATATGATAACAAGCCAATGAAGTGATTGGCATATGATAACTATGTAGCTCATCACTATACATACATGGCTAAGGTTATGCAAGATGTGGAACCCACTTGTTTTGAGGATACAATGGATAATTAGTATTGGGATTTTTGTATGGATGAATAAATGGTTGTACTTAAGGATAATGACACATGGGAGTTGGTGCCTTTACTTGAAGGCAAGAAAGCTATTAGTTGTGAATGGATTTAGAAGGCCAAGCATAAGTCAAATGGATCTATTGAGTTCTATAAGACAAAATTGGTTTCCAAAGGGTATGCACAGAGTCATGGTGTTGATTACAAGAATACTTTTACTCTAGTGGCTAAAATGGCCACTGTAATGGCTGTCATAGGAGTGGATGCATCAAATGGTTGGATCATACATCAAATGGATGTAAAGAATGCCTTCTTGTAGAAGGAGTTCCAAGAGGAAGTTTATGAGGAGCTACCACATGGTTATGGAGATGAGAGTGATCTAGATTATGTTGCTTGCTTTATAAGACCTTATATGGGGGCTAAAGTAAGCACCCATGGTATGGTATGTCAACATTGGATTCCATAAAGCAGAGACTGATTACTCACCCTATGTATGCAAGAGTGATGCATATATTGTGGTCATTACTATATGTGGATGATTTGATCATTTTGAAAAATAATAAGACAAAGATTGACCATGTGAAGTGTCTCCTGAATATTGAATTTGAGATGAAGGATTTGGAAAAGCTGCCTTATTTTCTTGACATAGAGATAATCAATACTCTAGAGGACATATGATTATTAGAGAGACAATATATGTTTGATATATTAAAGAAGTATAATATGGTTGATTGCAAATCTATTTCTATACCTTTGGATGTTAATGTCAAGCATAGTACATATGAGGGTGAATTGATTGAGAATGCACTATATATCAAAATTTTATGGCCAAACCTAAACTACATAATTGCTTTGGAGAGTTTGTTTATACAGCTTCCACAGAATCCACGTTTAAATGCAGTGCCATGCGCACCTTATTTTGAACCCACGTGATGCACACATTTATTCAGGAGTAACTTATCCATGGCATAACCATGCAAGTCCAATGGTATGCTTGCACCATAGAATAATGTATTGTCCAATGTGAAGTTGGCAGGACGCGGAGGTAGGGAATTTACAACCAGAGCCCCCCCTCCCCCGATATCCAAGCGTCCTCGTACATTCAAATCAATCTACGGAGAGACCTCTCGTGGTGGGTTTGGTCCACGTTCCCATCACGGCTATTTAGAACCCCCTTGGCTAGGGTTGGCGATCAGCTGGGGGTGTTTTGGCACACCCTCCAAAAGTTCAACTTAATTCATTATTCCCATTTCTTTTATGAGTTTGGGGTCAAACAATCCTTTTACAAGTGGTGTTCCTAAATTTACAAGCACAAACAATGGTGCAAGTGAGTGTTTGGGATATTTGCTAAGGTGGAGTCCCTCTCTTGACCCTTAGCATTTGTCCTTCTTGCCTTGCCAACAATTTTCAATATCCTTCGAGGGTTAGGGAATACCTTCTTTCTGACCTCGCTCATGTGTGATAGGAGCGAGCAATTATGCAATTGGATCTATATCCAATAGTTCTCGGATGGTAGCTGTCCTAGCTTGCTAACCTTTAGTCCAAGGTTCTGGTCTCCAAAAAACAACACCTGAATTTTCTTGTATTAACATTGATTTGTGCCATGGTTAAGGGTGATATCATCAAGGTTTTTTTGTCTTTATTGTGGCCAAATGTAGCATAGAGACCAATGAGCGTTTTACTGGTCTCTAGGTCCTCCTATGAATGTAATCAATAGTTTGGCTCATTTACTTTTAAACCTCAAATAAGTCCGATTAAGCCCTATCCTTGCATATTTAGGACTCATCCTATTGAATTTCCCTGGGTAGATACGTTTAGCACTTCATATGTGTGTTTAATAACTATCTTTAAGATGAATCCCTAGCAATGCAACTTGAACCGTCCATGATACCACACAATATAGATGCAAGTCCTTCTTAAGACAATGATGCAAAGAAAAGTTCTACTCTTGGGAATTCATTTCAATGCACTTACGTAAATCATAAATAGAGGCTTGCATTTTTCTTTTGTATGAGAAACACGAAGTCATCAGGCCTAAAGCATGTGCACGCTACATCTCTCTAAAGGTTAATAGGAGCCTAATAGCCTGCTTAATATTGTAAAGACCTAAACACACCTAACCGTTATTGTAGTAACTCACAATTCTCATGGACTAGATTCAAGCTTTTACTCCTACCTTTCCAATTTCACAAATTTCGTGATGCAATAGTACAATTTTCACTTATTGATGGATATGCTTTATCGTCCGGATAACCCAATTTTCAAATTCTTTTACTTTTTAAGCATGCTGATGCTAGTGCATAAATCTAATGCACTATGAGTTCAATCAATAAAGTCCTTGCCATTCAGTGTGCACAAATGCAAAATCTTTTGTGCAAGTTGTTCGTTCCAAGTCATGCTAGAGTGTAGTAAAACGAAATTTCCAACATGCTTGAATGATGCAATCTAATTGGTGGTTAGTTATCATAAATTTTTGCCAGAATACTTCTCCCTTGCCAATGAAGTCGAACTACATTTTTAAGAGTTCCCATCAAAGTAGGATTTATGGGGCGCACCTGGTTACCAAGTGACACGGTTCCTTGACCTGCAGCTCCATCGGTTGAAGCAGGATTTGCACTTGATTGAACCTTACTTCACTTGGGAGGCATCACATACTTTGGCTTTTGCTTTGTGGCTATGCACCCATGCTACAAGAGAGTTGACTCCTTGTGGAAAGAATCCGTCCGCGAGTACCCTCTCAGCGAGGGGGGGAAAAAGAAGGGCAAGCTTGGAAGCCTTCAAAGAGGGATTCCCTGTGTGTGTGTGTGTGTGTGTGTGTCTCGTCTTACTCTCCCCTTCCCTCTCTCTCTCTGTCTCTCTCTCTCTCTCTCTCTCTCTCTTTTCTCTTACTCTCCCTTTCCCTCTCTCTTTGTCTTTTCTCTTACTCTCCCTTTCCCTCTCTCCCTCTCTCTCTCTCTCTCTCTCTCTCTCTCTCTCTCTCTCTTTTCTCTTACTCTCTCCCTCACTCTCTCTCTAGTCATATAGCATGGAGGAATCACGATCTCCAATCCTCCTCCTTGTTATCCTAAGGGCCTTTATATAGTGTATGGGGAAGGGAGGGGGGAGGGGGGAGGGGAAATCTGTATGGTATGGAGCCTCCCCCTTATTCCCATCAGGGCGGCCAGGTGGATGGCCGCCTGCCATGCTCCGTATGGAGGACAAGGAAGAGAGAGTAATCATTACGTCCCCCCCCCCCCCCACGTTATCTAGTCCCCCATCCATTGTCAACCACCCCTATTGCATCCCCACTCCATTCTCCATCTTGGAGCTCCTGAACATCATCACATGGAGGTGCCGTCCACAATAGCTTGCCCAATTTGTCTGCCAGTTGGAGCTCCTGCACGTCATCACACGACAGCCCCCCCTCCATCCGCCAGCTGAGAGCATGGGGAAAAAAGGGGAGGCGTTTATTATTTTCTTTTGTATTTAAAAAAATCATTTAATTAGGGGGATCATACGGCAAGAGGGAGGGAAATGTTACATTCTTCCCCTGTTAAGGAATCAAGATGTCCTCATCTTGAAAGGAATTGGGGGTATTGTTGGTTGAGGATACTCTCATCAATCCATGTGGCATCTTCTTCTGGAAAGTCCTTCCACGGATGAGGTACTCCTTGAGGGTTCTACTCCTCAATCTCTTATCTCGAGTGCCTAGGATTCTATTTGGTCATAGCTTAAGGACTCCTTGGCTTGACATTACAACTTGTTGATCATTGAGTACATGGCTAGGATTGGATATATATTTCTTTAGTAGGCTAACATGAAATATATTGTGAACTTTTAGGTTCTCAGGGAGTTGAGGTTTGTAGGCATTGGGCCCTAGGCATTTGAGAATCATGTGGGGTCCACAATACCTTGGACTTAGTTTTTTGAATTCTCCCAATGATAGGGAACTCCTCTTGGGATGTACACAAATAAAAACCATGTCTCCTTGATTGAAGAGTCGCTCTTGTCTATTTAGATCTACATAGGCTTTCTGCTTATCCTTGGCGGCTCTAATGTCTTGTGTGATGGCCTTAACCTGCTCATCCATTTCCTCGATCATTTCCTTAGAAGATTCTACCCTTAAAGTAGGATATGAAAAGTTCAATGGAGTACATCAATCATGCCCATACAATGCTTGAAAAGGTGTCATTTGAATGCTTTGTTGGTAGGAAACATTGTAGGCGAACTCAACTAATGGTAGATATTGGATTCATTTCCTGGGTTTGCGATAGCAATAAGCTCTAAGGATATCTTCAATGACTTGGTTGACCCTCTCCGTTTAGCCATCAGTTTGACAGTGATAGGCTAACTGAAACAGAGTTGAGTCCCAATGGCCCTGAATATCCCTCTCTAGAAGTGAGATGTGAAGAGAGAGTCCTGGTCACTAATGATCCTTCTAGGAAACCCATGTGAAGTGCTAAACTTATTCACCCAGGGAAGTTCAATAGGATGAGTTTGAAATATGCAAGGATAGGACTTATTTGAGGTTTAAAAGTAAATGAGCCAAACTATTGATTACATTCATAGGAGGACTTGGAGACAAGTAAAACACTCATTGGTCTCCATGCTACATCTTGCCCCGATAAAGACAAAACAACATTGATGATATCACCGTTGACCATGACACAACTCAATGTTAATACAATAAAATTCAGGTGTCGTTTTTCCAAGACCAGAACCCTAGACTAAAGGCTAGCAAGCTAGGACAACTACCATCAAAGAGCTATCGGATATAGATCCAATTGCATAATTTCTTGCTCCTATCACATAGGAGCAAGGTCGAAAAAAAGGTATTCCCTAACCCTTGGAGGATATTGGAAATTGCTGCCAAGGCATGAAGGATGAATGCTAAGTGTCAAGAGAGAGACCCCACCTTAGTAGATGTCCTCGAGCACTCACTTCCACCATTGTTTGTGCTTGTAAATTTAGGAACACCACTTGTAAAAAGATTGTGTGACCCCAAACTCATAAAAGAAATGGGAAAAATGAATCAGGTTGAACTTTTGGAGGGCGCACCAAACCAACCCTAGCTGGCCACCAACCCTAGCCAAGGGGGTTTTAAATAGCCATGACGGGAACATGGACTGAACCCGCCATGAGAGGTCTCTCCGTGGGTTGGTTTGAATGTAGGAGGATGCTTGGATGCCATGGGGACTTTGGCTGTAAATTCCTTGCCTCGCGGTCCTACTTAAATGATCCACGCAACTCGAGATAGATTCTCGAGGTCCCTTGTTACTAGTGCAAGGCAGAATCTTGGAGAAAATAAAGTGCATCCTCACGGATTGTGGATATTTTTCCTTTTGAACAAGACTCATATCTTTGATAAAATGCTAATATTAAGTTCACTTCGAAGGAACCTGTTTGAATTTGTTTTTGTGTTAGTGCCATAAGATTACGTGAACAAACCTTGTTCCGTAAGAGGCTTAATTAAGGAAGTTACTTTTACATGTCGCACATAAATGTGATAGGGCTAATTAGGTAACTAAAGTATTCCTATTGAGGGCAATGGATAGGCAGAACCCCTGATGGGTTTGTCCTACGGCAGGGTGGTTCCAGAGGACTGGGAGGCTTCTCACAAGATTTTGCTGACGTTCAACGTTTAGGGATTGCGGGTTAATATCCGAATTCAAACTGTTTTTGGGGACTAGACTGGGGTTATGCCCTACGGTCAGAGAGATGGAGCGACGCATCCCTCTCGTTTCTACTTGTCTTGAACTAAGTGGGGTATGGACATGCTTCGGATTGGGTAACTTTGCATAAAGTGGAATATCCAAGAAACCTTGACCACTAGGGACTCAAGTGTCAGGTCGATCCTAGTGGGTTTGGTTGCCAACATTATGTTGCAAGGCGGACTGGGGGAACCCTAGGTGACAAACCCTATGACATTCCATGGGAGTGCTAGGCGGAGATGCTTGGATTCGTTTCTCAATGGACTTCCAAAATGTGCTTGGATAGCCAATAGACGGGTAAGTCACAGTTGGTATCAAAGCTGACCAATGACTAAAACAATTAGGATAGATCGGAAAGAGCAAAGTGATATTTTCATTAGAAAATGTTTTTTTTAAAACTCGTGGATTGCTACCACTTACAGACTTATGAGGCATAGAGTAGGTTCCTCATATTTCATATCACGTTCATGACAGCTATGAAATCTTCAAGCTATCACAAATGATGTGACATGATGGGGATCCTGGATTGGCTCTACAACCCCTCATCGCTGTATGTGGAAACGCATTGGACTTGGAAGCACGGGATACTGCTACATAGATGCCATTTGACTCACCTATCTTCAAAAAAATCTGAAGAGGCTAAAGTGGTTGGAGGACTTGGAGATTATCAAGTTGTTCATCTTCCATGAGGCTTGTGTGAACTCAACCCTACACATGGGACGCCAGCAAGTAGATCATAACTGCTACATCTACAAAGAGGTGGTTAAAATTTTACCAGCGGATAGAATTAAAGTAATGGGGAAAAATGAGCTTCATGGCTATTAAAAACAGGGATTTCTTGAATCTCCCATGACTTATCACTTCCTGAGAATTCATTCCCCCAATCCATATTACTATCCTATCCCTATAGCTGAATCCAATAGGGAATTATTAACCTGGCATTGATGTAACTCCTGAAAAGAAAATCATCTCAGCCAATCTCGATCTATTCTTGAATAATTGTACTTGAGGCTTATACTTCCCTATGGTTAAAGAAGACTTTTATGTTCATTGAAATTGTTGCATAGTAGTGATAGAAAATATGTGCGCGTTGATTTGAGTTATATAAGGAAGTGTTAATGTAATCCTAATACGGAAAGTTTAAATTGATAACCACATATAACCCCAAGCATAGAACCAAAATCCTATTTCCACACTAAGCCCGACAGAGGCCCAAGAGAAGAAGTGCCTTCTCAAACAAATTAAACCATCAGAATTTGATGGAAAAGGGATGACTGTTGAAGCCAATGCTAAAATATGAATTGAATCCATAAAGGATTATTTTAGTGTGATCGGAATAACACCTATGAACCAAGCCATGATTGCCAAGCTCAAGCTCAGTGACAAAGCTAGGATGTGGTGGAAGTACTGGTGTAAAGATCAAGCAGTCACCAAAAGCACAATAACTTGGGAAAAACTAAAGGACGCAGTGCAGGGAAGTTACATGTCCCCTGCATATAGAACTCAAAAGATGAATGAGTTCTTCAAGTTGAAACAGTTGGGCCTATCTCTAGAGGCATACTACTCGAAATTTTTTTCCTTGTTGAAATAATCCCTGACAATGAGTATCCCCGAACAAGTCATGATGTTCTGTGATGGGCTGAACCCACCAATGAACACTCGGTTGGAATCAATGCGTCCTTTGGATTTACAGGATGCATTGATAAGAGTAGGACCTATTGCCCGAGAAGTCCACCAATGAACACTTGGTTGGAATCAATGGGTCCTTCGGATTTGCAGGATGCATTGATAAGAGTAGGACCTATTGCCCAAGAAGTCCAGACCTTGGTCTTACAAGGAGTAGAATTTGGGATGTTGAAAGCTCAAATTAAAAGGGTGCAAGGATAGAGTTAAGGCCAATAGAAGAAGTCGAGTGAAAATGCAATTAGTGAATTTTTCTCCACTCAAAGAAGTGAACAAAGATTGCATTTTTTTCACTGCAATGAACCTAGGCACTTCAAAAGCAAATGTCCCAAACTTGGCAAAGAACGTAGTCAAGGGAAATTTTGTTGCCAAGCTAGGGCTACCCGTGGCCGCGGTCATGTAGCAAAAAGAAGGGCAAGCTTGGAAGCCTTAAAAGAGGGAAAATCTCTCTCTCTCTATCTCTCTCTCTCTCTCATCTCTTACTCTCCCTTTCCCTCTCTCTCTCTCTCTCTCTCTTTTCTCTTACTCTCCCTTTCCCTTTCTCTCTCTCTCTCTCTCTCTCTTTTCTCTTACTCTCTCCTTCACACTCTCTCTAGTCAGACAACATGGAGGAATCACGATCCCCAATCCTCCTCCTTGTTAATTCTAAGGGCTTTTATATAGTGTATTGGGGGGGGGGATTGGTATGGTATGGAGCCCCCCCTTATTCTCATCAAGGTAGCTAGGTGGATGGCCACCTGCCATGCTGCGTATGGTGGAGGGGGAAGAGGGAGTAATCCTTCGCCCCCCACGTCGTCTAGTCCTCCACCCACTGTCGGCCACCCCTTCTACTCCCCCACTTTGTTCGCCATGCTAGAGCTCCTACACATCATCACACGATAGCTGTCATCCACAACAGCTTGCCCACTCCGCTCTGGAGCTCTTGCACGTCATCACACGGTAGCCCCCCTCTGTCCACCAGCTATAGTGGCATGAGAAAAAAAAGGGGGCATTTATTCTTTTATTTTTTATATATTTTTTTCATTTAATTAGGGGGGTCATATGACGGGAGGGAGGGAAATGTTACAAAAATATATGTATGTGTAGGGAAACAAGGGAACAACGAAAGAAAGGAAAAAATATTTTGAATACTTGGGAAAGAATAGGGATAGAGAAGAAAAAAAAGAAATAAAAGGCGAGAAAGGGGGAAGAGGGAGCTCATTTGGACATTGAGAGATTGAGAGAGAGAGAGCTATTGAGAGAAGAGAGAGAGGCACATGTCAGGAGGGCAGTAGTAGTAGCAACAATCTATGGTGTCATCGCATTCGTGTGTTTTAGGTATGCTTTGCGTCTTCCCTGATGGTTATTAAATGACGTCAAAACCCTAGGTGTAGCAATAAGTAGTACACTTAATTGTTTTAGTCAAATTTTTGTCATTTGACGTGTTTTTTTGCCACTCAAACAACACCCCTACTAGGACTCAAGTGACTGCATCCTTCCTATCCCTCGGATGTCTAACTATTTTTAATCCCACTTGGACTTGGATAGTTAAGTCCACTTGGACTTAGACAGCCGAGTCACCATAATTTCACTTGGAATTGGACACTTGGACTAGTTTCACTAGGACTTGGATCACTTTTAGGCCACGACTAACCCACAGGCTTTAGATGGAAAACTTGGACACTCCGACGAGCACCCCTCATCCGACTACTGTGAGTTTGACCACTCGGATGTGTCAAGATTGTGGGAGAGAAGGAAGGAGTCTCACTTGTAGCTTTCTTGCTTGCACAATGGGGGAATACACACACAGGTGGAGGTTGAAAACAGTTTTCCTCTTCTTAGTTGTGTAAGCCAAAAAGAACTCAAGTACATAGAAATAAAAGAACCCTATATATGGGTCTCAAACCAAACTCAACTAACTAAGGTGGCATACTAACTGAGCCACAAACTAGAGTAGATAAGGATAGCTGTCATCTAGCTATTATTCATGGGCGGTGTACCAACCGCATCTGTGACAGGTCGGTGACATAAATACACAATGGTCACCCCGGCGTATCACGAGTGGAGCTCGATATCTCAACACTCCCCCTCGAGCTCAATCCCAATTCCTGCACACCAAGCAGGTCTCTGAACTTGCGCAGCTTTTGTGCACCCAATGCCTTCGTAAATATGTCAGCTACCTGATCCTCTGTGCTGACATAAACTAGATCAATAAGACTTAGTAAAACCCTCTCCCGCACATAGTGATAATGCACCTCAATGTGCTTTGTTCTAGCATGATAGACTGGGTTATTTGCCAAGTGTATACTACTCATGTTGTCACAATAAATGACAACTGGCCCATCTGTAGACTGATGCATATCATAAAGTAGCTTATGCAACCAAGCTACCTCACATGCAACCATTGCTGCACCCCTGTACTCAGCCTCTGTGCTAGATAAGGTAACTGTAGGCTATTTCTTCCTGCTCCAAGTGACTGCAGCACTCCCAAAAGAGAACACATATCCACTGGTAGATCGTCGATCAGAAATGCTACCAGCCCAATCAGCATCAGTGTATCCATGCAACTGTATCTGAACCCCAGTCTCATAAAATAGTCCATATTGCAATGTGGACTTCACATACCTGAGTATGCATCTAGCCGCATCCAAATGCGATTTCCTTGGAGCCTGCATAAACTGACTTACCAATCCAACATCATAGCTCAAATCTGGCTTGGTAATAGTCATATAAATCAAGCTTCCTACTATGCGTCTGTACATAGTAGGGTCTTCCAGAAGCTCACCTGCATCTGCGCTCAGCTTCACATTCTGCTCCAAAGGAACTGAAATAGGCTTACAGCCTGTCATCCCATATTTGGACAGCATGTCCAATCCATACTGCCTCTGCAAGAGCTGTATCCCACTTGGTGATCTAATCACCTCAATGCCCAAGAAATAACGCAGCTCTCCCAATGTGCTGCACCATAAACAAATGCTCATTTCTGTCATCAGGGGTCTACTAGAAGATGCATAATTCCCTTGTTGCAGTTTTCCATTCATGATGTCATTCTACTTTTTATAGCAGTCTTTAGCCATATGACCCATTTTACCACAGTAGTAGCATTCAACATTACTGTTTGCATTTTGGCCTCTTTTCTATCCACCACGACCTCTTTGGCTCCCCCTGCCTCTAGAGTTACCACGTCCTCCTCCATAGGACTGGTTTTCTTGAGTTTGCTGCATATTCTGATTTCTGCCACGGTCTCCAAATCGGCCTCCTCTACCTCTGCCTCTACCTCTTCTAGCATTTGAGTAGAAGACATCTTCTTTTGAAGTTCCTCCTGAAGAAGATGCACCACCATTTCTCTGCTCCTCAGAAATCAGAAGAGCAATCAACTCCTCAAAATCAGGAAATCTTTCACGAACTGAAATGGATGTCCGAAATTGTGCATAATCCTTTCCTAGACCATTCAAGGTCACAGAAACTAAATCATCATCTTCCACTGGCGACCCAATGGAAGCAAGTGCATCTGCAATCATCTTCACCTTCATGTGGTAGTCATTGATGCTCATACTTTCTCTTTGCACATTATGCAACTCTTGCTTGAGCTGCATTTTCCTGGCTTGCGTATTTGTGCTATACGTTTTTGACAAAGTATCCCATGCCTCCTTTGGCGTACTTGCATCTTGAATATGCACAATCATAGAGTCTGAAATGCTGATAGATAGCCAATACATAACTTTCCTGGCTCTCTCATGCCATGCTTTAAATGCCTGCATTTGCTGTTGATTGGGAACATCAGGAAGAACTGGTTCTTCTTCATTTCCTGCAACAAATTCCCAATATCCTTTTCCCATAAGGAAATTTGTCATTCTAAACTTCCAAGCTTGGAAGTTGTTCTTGTCAAGCTTTTCAGTGACAATCTGTGAAAGAGAATCAGATGCCATTACAGAACACTGCAAAAAATTCTGTCACTGCAAAAAACACAGCTTCACCCTCACAAGGGCAAATCTGCAAAACTGACGAAAGTGGTATTTGACCACACAGTCACTTCCTAGTGACGATTTTGCATCAACAGGCTACAGGGATGATTCTGTAACTCCCAATGTCTCAGTGCACAAGCATACGATGCAATTTCTACAGTAACTTTTCACCGACTTGTAGAACAGTGGCTGCACAGCATAAAACTGGGCCTTTTCCTGAGTGCATGCACAAAACTTCCGCCTCCAAAACAGGCCCCGAAATATACTGCCCTCTTGCTTCACCGCGAAGGGCGTCTCAACCTGAGACAATGCACTCTTGCAATTTCCGACTGTGCTGCCTGTAGAGATCTGCTCCCAAAATAGAAAATGAAAGCAACACTGCTCCTCTTACCAGAACACTGCGAGCTTGGCTTGCTTTCTTGAGCTCCTTACCACGAACAAGGCTCTGATACCATGTCAAGATTGTGGGAGAGAAGGAAGGAGTCTCACTTGAAGCTTTCTTGCTTGCACAATGGGGGAATACACACAAGGGTGGAGGCTGAAAACAGTTTTCCTCTTCTTAGTTGTGTAAGCCAAAAAAACTCATACAAAGAAATAGAAGAACCCTATATATGGGTCTCAAACCAAACTCAACTAACTAAGGTGGCATACTAACTGAGCCACGAACTAGAGTAGATAAGGATAGCTATCATGTAGCTATTATTCATGGGTGGTGTACCAACTGCATCTGCAACTGACAAGTCGGTGACATAAATACACAACGGTCACCCTGGCATATCAGGAGTGGAGCTCGATATCTCAACACCTTTAGCCAACCTAGTCAATCTCATAGAAATACTAATGGGTCAAGAGACAACCACCATGGCAAGTACGAGTTTGAACAAGAATGACCTCAACCTTGACCTTCCCCTTAACGTAGTGGGATGACATCCGGTGACTTATCACACAATAGGATCAATAGACAATGATAACACATCATGGAAGACCTATAGCTCATAGCCGATCCTAAGGAGGAGAAGAGGCTAGGAAGGATCACACTATAGCGCGTAGCAAGCTATAACTAGGAGCAATAGGCTCAGAGTTCACACCAAGAGAGAGAGCTCAACAATATTCACAAGATCCTAGCCATCTCAGGTAGAAAGAAAGTGAGAGGAAATGCCAATAGGGAGAGAGACTTAGAAACAGATCTTATAGTGAGCGAGCTACTCTCACAAGGAAACTCTCACAAGAACACAATATTAGTGAGTTTGAGAATCTCCCAATTCTCATTTTTTGAATACTAAAAAGGTGGCACCTGGATAACATGCTCATAAGTTTCTCAAAACCATATGATATGACCTATCATTGGAAAGTGGTTGAAAAATGGAATCTATTGAGCTATAGAGTGCTTGATTTGGAGTTATAGTGTTCAAGTTATGACAAATCCAAATATTTGACCACATGTCCCAAACTTATGGAAAATTTCCATATTCCCCAATATGGTGTTCGAGGCAATTTCTAGACAACACTAGCATAGAGAAAAGTGGAGCTATCTTGGTAAAATCATTGCTAGCTAGGTTTGGAGTCACCCCAAATACCAAGAGCCAAACAAAGATATCCATAGTTGCCAAGAAACTCGATAAATATCGAGGAGACAATGATCCCTACTATAGTTTCATTGAGCAGTTTGAGCAGGTGTGCAAGGTTAACAACCTCATGGATCCCATTCAATGGGCACAAGTATTTGGTCTTTTCTTAGGAGACAAGGGATAGACTTGATTTACTAGTCTAGATAATATAGAATACAATAATTTCAATAAGCGGGTGTTTATGGGTGGATTTAACCTAGCACAAAACTTTGACACCTATTGTGTCATATCCATTTGTGGCACATACTTTAAGACAGAGATGAACTTTGAATAATATGCATCCAGGGATAGTCCAAGCTGCTTTAATTCATAGATTTCGTTCATCTTCTGTGTGCGGTAGGCAGGTGGTAGATATCTCCCTCGCACAGCTTTTTTAAGCTTCTCCCAAGTAATTGACCCTTCCGAGATCCCTTGGTCTCTACACCATTGTTTCCACCAAAGTCTTGCTTCGTCGGTAAGTTTCATTATGGTGAGCATAGCTTGGTTAGCGGGTGCAGTTCTTGCTGCCTTGAAATAATCCTCCATTCGGTCCAGACCTCGGCGTCAGTTTGGATGGTCCTTCCCTTACCATCAAATTTAGGTGGCTTGATTTGTTTGAGAAGGAACTTCTTCTCTTGAATTATAGCCGTACTTAGTGCAAGGGTCAGACTGGGAATCTGCACTTGAGGTTGTGCATGGGCAATAAGATTCTTTACGTTAAAAACTTGCTAAACGTTTCTCACATTATACTAATATGCCCAGTTCAGCTTTCAACCAAGCGACCTAATCACTTAACTACTTTACCAACACTTACAACCATGACAGAAAGTGATAAAAATCTTATTCATTCATGTGGGCATAGCCCTTTTGAGTACATTTATTTTGGGAAGGTAGAACAAGCTGATACATCAGTGTGGCGAAAATAGGATTGTGTTACATTTGACTACCGAGACTGAGTAATAATATGGAGTGGCATCATGGATTTTTAGGAATCGATAGGTCATAGGAAGCTTGGGGTATCCCTTCCTTTGATACCCATTCATCTCATAACGTCCTAGCACCTTCATTTTGTCGGCAGGGATTACTCGAGTCACTTCCTTGTACACATACTTGTTCTGTTTGACCTTCCGACCGCCGACATGTAGGGTTGCGTTTGCGTGAGCCTCGACAAAGATGAATAGCTTCATGATCTTTAAATCTTCCATCCACTTGATTCTCTTCAAGTTGGTTTGAAGGTACGCAAGTGGGTGGGCTGTTATGTAATATATTCCTGATTCACCCATCCATCTCCATTCCACGTACAGGGGTGATGGATTGTAGATACGGTCTAGAATATTCATCATGCTTAGTCTCCGTCGATAATCCAAAGCATGCATTGCAGTCATAAACATAACTTGGAACATCCATAAGTAAGTAAGGAAATGTTCTTAGTGGCAACATCGCTCTACTTCCCCTCCTTAAGTTCCCTTGTAAATATTAGATCCTGGTGGTTCGCTCTAATACCAACTATAACGTGTCCCCCTATCCACTTGTAGGACACGTCTTAGCAGCCCATCACGAAGAGACTCTAGAAAGCACTGCTTGGCACTCACAAGGAATGTCACGGGGTTTGAGATCAAGGTCTTCCCGAGTCTGGCACGAAACGGAAGCACCTCGCCATTCCCACTTAGGACCGACCTGAATCATGGTTTTCTAAATAGTCAAGTTCCTAGGAGATAGCTAGCATCGATCCCCAGACGAACCAGTATGCGCAGAACATTAGGGTTGAAGTGGATTTATACTGCACTTGGTTCAAGGAGAATGGGAAACGAGAGGGATGCAAAGCTCGACCTCTCTGCCCATAAGGCATAGTC
The DNA here is from genome assembly GCF_053477565.2 of Lygodium microphyllum. Classification (NCBI taxonomy): domain Eukaryota; kingdom Viridiplantae; phylum Streptophyta; class Polypodiopsida; order Schizaeales; family Lygodiaceae; genus Lygodium; species Lygodium microphyllum. The sequence goes on along the minus strand of NC_141161.1, from coordinate 12,219,492 downwards.
CCAATTCCGTTTCCCTAAAACAACATAAATTGGGACTCTAGCTCTATTGATTCTAGGTCATTGTTACCTTGCTGTCAAATCCTTTGAGAAAAGTTCCCAACCAACTGGGACCACCCTTCCGTAGGACGGACCAAAGGTCACATCCACCGCACTTTCCTCGGGTTGCTTAGTTATCTAATTATCTACCACATTTAGTTTGACAAGCAAAAACAACTTCCTTAATTAACCAATTAAACACTGGTTCCTTCACATAACTTAAACATTGACACAAAAAAACAATGTCAAGCAAGTTCCTTTTTCAACATTTGATCTTTATTTATCATAGTTTTTGGAACACATCAAATAACCTGCCCGAAGGCTATCCCAGCAATCCTTAGGGATCACTATTCCAAGTTCTTCCTGTTGACTAGTATACGGGCCTCGAGATCCTATCTCGAGTCACGTCGACCTCCTATGCAGGATCCGAAGGCAAGGAATTTATGGCCAGAGCCTCCGCTGGCACCTAAGCGTCCTCCTGCTCCAAGTAGCACCCACAGAGAGACCTCTTGCAGGGGTTTGGTCCACGTATCTGGCATGGCTAACAACCCCCTTGGATAGGGTTAGGCAGACAGTCGGAGGTAACTGATACTACCTCTCCATCCAAGCTTTTAACTTGAAGCATTAGTTATTTTTCTTGAATTAATTTCTTGAGTAAAGAAGTACAAACAGTGCACCTAAGTGTACAATCACGAGCATTCGAGTGGTCGTTCGCATGGCCAACTGCTAAGGTATAATTCCTTCCTCACGAATACTCCTAGCATTCAAACTTGGATCATTCACAACTTGGCAAGATCCCAAGGGTTTTGTAAGCTAAGTTGCTTATTTACCCTTTTTCCTTGGGTTAGGATTTATACCCTGTTGAACCAAATTGTCTCTACCTTAGGTTTCTTTAAATTATAGTCAGTAAATCCTGGGCAACCTCGTCGCCCTAACTTGGTTGGTCAATTGCTTTCATAGCAATTCATAACTACCCTAGCTTGAAAAATCAGTCTCCAAGGAAGAGTGTTGAAGCAGGACGACTACTCAATTCCTAGGAAATTTGACTTGCAATTAGAACTCACCAAACTCAGTCTAAGGTGTAGTAGTACTATTTTGTGATATACACACAAGAGAATATGACGTTGCCGCTAGTTGCACGAGATAGGTGTCAATACCTTACTTGTGGGATTTATATCTCTCATCATACGGTATTTCTTGATCAAGAATGCCTTTGATCAAGATATGGGGTTTGGGAGTCCTATTGACCCAATCCAAAACCCTAACCCTACTAGGCTTGATAAACGTTTTGGCCCTAGGGTCCCGAAATTCCTTATGGAAGTCTAGTATTTGGTTAACTGATCCTTAGGGTGAAAACCCTAGATCATTCTTGCACGAGTGATTAATCCTAACATTTTGAGAATGTGGGTAGGGCCTTTAAGATTGGAAATATTAAATCGACACCCTAAGTGCAATACTAGGCAGAATTTTAATATAACTTAACCTAACCCAGCACATTGAGGTATTCCTCATACGCTAACTATTCACGCATTTATGAATCTCATGTGAGTTACACAATTACATGCGATTTACCTAATTGATCTAATTATCTTACGATTAAAGGTGATCCTTCCCCTAGAGTGCAAATACTTTCTTCTAAACTTGCAAGTACTTTCCCTAGAGATGTAAGTAATTGCAAGATGTATGAGATGTATCATTCCATGCAAATATGCAATTTCAAGACCATAGACCCTTTTGCCTTTATGCAACTATAGGATCTATAGTGATCTTTCTTTCCCTTGCCCTATGTGATATTGATTGACATTCAGAGCTATTCTTATAAACCCTACGTTTTATACATCAAATTCAAGCTTAGTATTTTAATGAAGATGCATCCTTTCCCGAATTCGGACTTTGATAAAAGAACTCCATGCATGGATGTATCATTCTTTCATGATCAAATGCCAATGAATACATTATTGATTTAATCCTTCCTTTATCACTTTACCCAACCTAGAATGTAACTACCATCGCATGCGATTTGCAAAGTTCATAAATCTTTTCCATGCATTGCAACTATTCAGACATCATGTAATGTCCATCTACGATTATCTTATACACGAGTCACAACCAGGAAATTATTACATAAGTGCATTATGTGTTATACGCCCTATCCTTTGCGTGATGCAACAAGGACGTCTTTGCACAATTTCAACTTATGACTTATGCAACATACGTTCCAAAATGCGTCTACCCTTGACCATGGAAATGCAAGTGCTTGTCATGCAACTGAACTTTGTAAATCGAACAAGTATATGAATTTTCCAATGCTTTTAAGTTTCCCTACATAAATTTAGACATGCTTTATGCATCCTTTCCATGCGGAAATATTATTCAGAACCTAGGCATTCAATATTGGGGTGTTGTCCACTCTCGTACTTTGGGTGGAAGCTCCCGCATGCGCTCCTCTCGACTTCTCCTTAGGAGCTATTGATGGAGTAAACTCAGCTCAGCGAACTCCCCCTTGGCTCTCTTACGCATTAGAAGTCACTACTGCCCAAGATCTCCTTCCCTGCACAGGAAACGGGCCTTGCAAGACACAGTCTAATAAAAACAGGGAAGCATGGATGAACTTGGCCTAGAGAAGCTTCAATAGAAGCTTCTCAACCTTCTGGATAAACAGGGAGATGACATGTGTTGGTGAGGATGATGAAGATGACGACGACGACGATGATGATGATGGTGAAGACGTTGACAGCGGCAACAGCCTAGCGACGCAGGCAGTGTGGCGGTGGCAACAGGACGACGGCAAGCAGCTCCTTCACAACGGGTAGCACCACCATGCCCCTCCCAAGCTTGGGAGGGGGGTTTGTATGGGGTGAAGGAGGGGGGGGTGGCCACACAAGTGGCAGGTTGCATGCCCTCCTCCCCATGCCCCTCCAAACTCCAACACATACTCCCTCTCTCTCTCTCCCTACCATGCAACGGGTGAAGGAGAGGGAGTTATTATTTTTTTTTTTGCAAATTAACCATTATCCTTTTTCCCATGAAAGGGTATTCCCGCAGTAGACTATGATTTTTGAGCCATAGTTTCCTATGCACAACGCGGGGGTGGGTGTTTGTTAGTACACGAGGATGGAGCACTTAGGCCAGTGTTTCTTGGTTGCGGGAGATTTACTTTGGGCTGCTTTTGCGCGGGATCCAAGGTCTTTTAATATTTTGTTGTGGAAATATTACACCCAACATCTGGAGATGTTGGAAGATCCTATTCTAGATAAAGGATGGAAATTATGGTGCCATGTGATTTGGACCGGGTACTTTTGTTGGACAGAAGAGATACATAATTCTCCTGTATGGGTAGGAGGCAAAGATTAACTTGAAGATAAGTTAAGGAACTTGTTTGTCAAAAGGACTGCTTGTTTTGTTTTCATGTTTGTGCTGTAAATTATGCAAATGAACCCTGTTCCCTAAAAGGCTTAATTAATGAAACTGATTTTAAATGTCACACATAAATGTTGTAGGACCTAATTAGAAAACTAAAGCTATCAAGGGAAGCAGATGGGCGGAATCCCTGATGGGTCTGTCCTATAGGGTGGTCCCAGAGAACTGGGAGGCTTCTCACAAGGGTTTATCACCATTTGACTTTAGGTATTGTAAAGTTAGAACCCGATTCATGCCGTTTTAGGGGACCAGAATGGGACTATGCCCTACAGGCAAAGAGGTTGAGTGGTGCATCCCTCTCGTTTCCCATTCTCTTTGAACCAAGTGTGGTATGAATATGCTTCGGATTCGGTATCTCTGTATAAAGTAGGATGTCCAAAACCCGGTGACGCTAGAATGCTGTTAAGAGACCTTGGCCCTAGGAACCCATATTTTAGGTCGATCCTAGTGGGTTCGAGTTCCGTTGCGAGGCAAACTCATGAAACCCTAGGCAACAAACCACGTGATATTCCATGGGAGTATTGGGAAGCGTCACTTAGACTCATCTCCCGATGGACCGCTAAAAGTGTGCCTGGATAGCTAATAGGCGGGCACATTACAAAAAGACTCGTATTTAGATTTGTGTGGTATCGTGGACTGTTTCGGCTACACTACAACATAATAGGGATTCATCTTAAAATATAGATTTAAGACGTACATGTGAATTGCTAAACTTAATTGTGTGAGGCAATTGATAAATGAAACCATATATGATACGTAAGGCTAGGGTTTAATTTGACTTTTTTAGGGTTTAATGTAAATAATTCAAGCTATTGTTACAATCATAGGTTGACCTAGAGTCAAGTAAACCACTCATTGGTCTCGATCCTAATTGGCCACGATAAGTCCAGAACACCCTTGAAGATATCATCTTTAAGCATGATACAACTCGATGTGAATAAAAGAAAACTCGAGTGGTGTATCCCCAGGACAAGAACCTTGGATTAAAGGCTAGCAAATTAGGGCAGCTACCATCCGAAGACTAACATATACAAATCCAATAACATAATTGCTCGTTCTTATCACATAAGAATGAGATCGGAATAAGGGTATTATCTATCCCTCAGAAGGTCATGGCAAGTGTCGCCAAGGCAAGAAAGACCCAAGAAGGGTGAATGCTAAGCACTCAAAGATGGGAACTCCACCTTAGTAGATGTCCTAAGTACTTGTCTTCACTATTGTTTGTGCTTGTAAATTTAGGAACACCATCTATGAAAGGATTGCATGACCCTAAACTCACAAAAGAAACTAGAAGAATGAATTAGGTTGAATTCATGGAGGGTGTGCCAAATTGTCCCCAGTTGGCTGCCAACCCTATCCAAGGGGGTTCTAAATAACTGTGAACTGGACCGAATCCACCACGAGTCTCCATGGGTTAGTTTGAAAGTACGAGGATGCTTGGATGCCGGGGGGGGGGGGGGGGGGGGGGGGAGGGATCTAGTTGTAAATTCCCTGCCTCCCGGGTCCTACTCAAACAATCTACGTGACTCCAGATGGTTTCTCAAGGCCATGTTACTAGTGCAATGAAGAAAACTTGGAGGAAATAAGACGCATCCTCACGAATTGTAAGAATCGTCCTTTTTGGATAAGACTTGTATCTTAGTTAAGATGCTAATGTAAAGTTTACTTCGAAGGAACTTGTCTGAAATGTTTCCGTGTCAGTGCCATAAGTTACACAAACAAACCTTATTCCCTAAAAGGCTTAATTAAGGAAGTTGTTTTTAAATGTCACATATAAATTTGATAGGACCTAATTAGAAAAATAAAGAATGCCTATTGAGGGAAGCACATGGGTGGAACCCGAAAGAACTGGGAGGCTTCTCACAAGGTTTTACAGTCGCACGACCTTTAGGTATTGTTAGGTTAGAACACGATTCATGCCATTTTAGGGGACCAGAATGGGACTATGTCCTACGGGCAGAGAGGCTAAGTAGTGCATTCCTCTCATTTTCCATTCCCTTTGAACCAAGTGCAGCAAGGGTCTGCTTCAGCTTGGGTATCTCTGCGTAAATTAGGATGTCCAGGACTCGACGCTAGAATGCTAACAGGATATCTTAACAAGTAGGAACCCAAATTTCAGGTCGATCTTAGTGGGTTCGACATCAAATGTTTAGTTGCAAGGGAGACTCAAGAAACCCTAGTCATAAAACCCCGTAACATTCCATGGGAGTGCTGGGCGGCATCACTTAGATTCGGGACCGCTAAAAATGTGCTTCGACAACTGATAGGTGGGCACATTACAAAATCTTACTTGGAGTTGCAAAGATACAATTCTGCTAGAGGGAGAGTATTGAGATGGCAAGATCAATACATGTGGGCATTGATGAAGGATTGCTTAGTAAGATGGATCCACACATTTACACTTAGCAGGTCAGTAGTCATTATGATCCTCACATGGCCACAAACTTATCACTTAATATATTAGGTTTATTGGACTTACCTAGAGCTAGCATAGTTATAGCATCAATCGATTAGTATAGTTAGTTATGCACGTTCGTCAATCAGAGATTGTGTAATATCTCTCCCGTGCCTCCCCCATGAGAACCCTCCCCCTTTTAAAATTTTAAAATTGGCATAATTTTTTTACCTCTCTCTCTCTCTTCCCTTGCCGACAGCATGGCGAGGAGAGAGAGATAGAAAGGGAGTATGAGTGGGAGAGGGGGCATGCACCCCCCAGGTGTAGGGGTGGCAGCCGTTAAATGGCCATCTCCCCCCTCATGAACCACCCCCTCCCCATTATATAAGGGGAAGCCCCCCTTGTGGTCTCAGGTGCCGCCCCCTTGCTCCATCTTCAGCGCCAACCCCCTGCTTTGCCTGACATGCCACGCCACCCCCCTACTCCGCGTGAATGCTGCCAGGCTGCCAGGACCACCGCCACCCTCACCATCATCATTTTCGTCATCATCACCTCTCTCAGCACAATTGAGGAGGAGGAGATGCTATCACGTCCAACTGACAGAAAGGAAGAAAACAAAGAAGCTTCCTACAAGCTTCCACCAAAAAGCTCCTTAGGGGTGCTTCACCTGCGGACCACATAAAGGATATAGTTTTTCTGTGAATGGAGTTTTTGTGCGGGAAGGGAGGACTACCAACTTGCAAAAAATTTCAGCATGCCCTCCACCTACCCGCGACTTATTCCCAAGTCCCGATTGTGATGGCCCCAAAGTGCCACACAAGAGGAGCACATGCAGGAGTAAGAGAAGCACATGTAGGAGTCCCCACCCAAAGCGTAAGAATCGATAATACCCCTCCTTCAGATCTTCAGGTTCCATCAAATTCACCCTTTTCATTTCCACATGATATGGGTGCATTAAGTATAAATTCGCATAGGGTAAACTTAATTAAAACGCTTTGTTAAAAAAAAATCATAGGAATGTTCGAAAAAGTTTTAAATCGCATGACAAGGTACTTATATTTCTCCCACCATCATGATGAAAGGTTGTTGCATTTTTAAATATATGATTCCTGTGTTAAAAGATGCACATATGCAATAATTTCCTAGTTGCATCTCGCATATAGGTTAAATACAAATTGTGATGTTCTTGTGCACTGGAAGGTTTGCATTGGGCAATTTACGTTGGAAAGAATGAATTATGTTGTATATATTGCATTTGTGCAATTAAAAAAACCCCTTGTGATGATCGTAAATAGGTTAGTTTATAGAAGGATGTTTAGTTAAAGAATAGATAGTTGCTATTGGGAGGAATAAAAGAGTTGTATTTTATTTAGAATTCGCATAAGCAACTGCATTCTTGTTCACGTGACTTGCATGGGAAAAGAAAAGATTATGTTTTTATAACATTATAAATTTACGTAGCATAACTTGCATGCATAAGAAACTTGCATGCATAAGTAGATGTATGAAAAGAAAAAGGGGTTATATTTCATTTGATGAAAAGCATATAATACGCATGAAATGACAGCTACATTCAATATGAAAGATAGGTTAATTTAAGTTAAAATGTTGCTTATTATTACGCTTGTAGAGTTAATCCAGCATTCTCGTACTTAGATCGTTCTATATTGCGAGCAAGAGAGGGTACCAGGCCTTAGGACACAAATACTAGTAATATCGACAAACAAAAGGATGTAATTCCTCAAGATAGGCACTGCTACCTATCTCGTGCAACTAGTCTGCAAGGTTAGATGCTATTGCAACTAAATCATAAGATGTTACTACTACTCTTAGGCCAAGGGAGGCAAGATCTAATTACAAGCTAGATTTGTTAAGAAGTCGAGTAGTTGCCCTACTATAACTCTCTCTCTTAGGGACCGATCTGTCAAACTTAGGGAAATCATGAATTGCCAAGAAGCAAATTCACCAACCGAGGACAACGGGGTTGTCCAAGATGTATTTTACAAGGAGACCTAAGGTGAGGATAATTGGATCGGTAGGGTACAAACCCTAACCCAAAGAAAAAGGGGAAACAAGCAATCTAGCTTGCCAAGCCCTTGGAATCTCACCAAGTCGCGAACAATCCAGAATTGAATGCTGGGAGTATTTAGGAAAAAGGAATCACGCCTTAGCAGTTGGTCGTAGGAACAACCACAGAAATGATCGTGATTGTACACTTAGGTACATTGTTGAACTTCTTTTCTTAAGGAACTAATTCAAGGCCAAACACTTAATGCTTCATGTTAATAGCCTGGAGGGAGAGGCAGGTTCAGTTACCTCCGACTGCTTGCTTGGCCCTATCGAAGGGGTTGTTAGCGGAGCCGGGTACATGGACCGAACCCGCCGCGAGAGGTCTCTCTGTGGATGCTGCTTGGAGTGGGAGGATGCTTGGGTGCCAGGGGAGGCTTTGGTTGTAAATTCCTTGTCTCCGGATCTTGTACAAGAGGCCGATGTGTCTCGAGATGGGATCTCGAGGCCCGTGTACTAGTCTATGAGCAAAACTTGGAGCAGCAATCATGTTGATTGCTGGGATAGCCTTCGGGCATGATACTTGATGTATTCCAAGACTATGATAGATAAATGTCAAATATTTGGAAAAGGGACTTGCTTGACATTGTTTTTTTTAATGTCAGTACCTAAGTTACGTGAAGGAACCTGTGTTTAAATTGATTAATTAAGGAAACTGCCTTTGCATGTCAAACATAATATGGTAGGTAATTAGATAACTAAGCAACCCAAGGAAAGTGCGGTGGATGTGACTTGGGTCCATCCTACGGAAGGGTGGTCTTGATTAGCTGGGAACTTTTCTCAAAAGACATGATAATGAGACTGTGAAGACCTAGAGTCAGTAGAGTTAGAATCCCGATTTATGTTGTTTTAGGGGAGTGGAATGGACTATGCCTTATGGGCAGAAAGGTTGAGCTTCATATCCCTCTCGTTTCCCATTCTCCATGAACCAAGTGCAGCATAAATCCGCTTCGACTTCGTTGTTCCTACACAAAGTGATTTATCTGGAGCTCGACGCTAGCTACTTCCTAGAGACTTGGCTGATAGGAAAGAAACCCTGACTTTAGGTCGGTCCTAGGTGGGAACGATCGGATACTTATGCTTCGGGGAAGACTTGAGAAGACCTAGATCGTAAACCCTGTGACATTCCTTGTGAGTGCCAGGTGGCGCTTTCTAGACTCTCCTTGAGAGCGGAATTTAGGTGACGGGAAGTGCTTAAAAATAGCTAAAAATTATGAATATCGAGGGAAAAATATTCACCGTCAAAGGCGGCGGCTCGATCTAGGACGATTTTAAGCGCCAAAGTGCTTTAAAGGCGCCCGAGCGACACTTGTTGATTTTTCATAATTTTTCAGACAGTCGTGCGGGTTGACACAAGCTACTGGCCAATGCGGGATGCTAAGCCGGATGCCCAGGATTTTTCAGAGCTCGATTCCGAGTCCGGACGGGGGAAAGGCCACAAACCGGTCAAGATTTGAAAAGGTGGACTTATTTTTGGCCAAAGTGGGCATGACCTTTGGGGCCCAAAATTTAATGTCACATGAAAGTTTGGGAGAGGATGGATGAAGAAAATCGTGGAGAGAGGGCGCCATCAACAGGCGCCGAAAAATGCGCCATGTTGATGGAGATGCTCCTCCCTGCCTGCAAACAACCCCCCCGTTTGACAATGGCCCTTGCCTACACTCCGTATGCTGATCATATCGCCGCCCTTCGCCCGTGGAATGGTGGCCTGGTTTGAAATTTCTGATTCTAGTCTTTCTCTCTCCTCCCTCTCTCTCTTCTAAGAGGCAGTTCATGTGGGGAGAAGAAGGAAGAAGAAAGAATGGTGGAGACTTGTCCGGCATGGACCGGATTGCTACACGGGCTGAGAATGGTGATTTGGGATGTTGCTGGACATGAAGTGTTGCTGTTTTCCAAATCTACAGCCATGGACACAAAACCCGAAACACGCGTTTAAGCGGTAAACTAAAAAATTACAAAGAAAATTTAGTGTTTTATGCTTTTGATTGATGGAATGCCGTTCATATGGACTAAGATTTGATTATGTTGCTGATTCTTCTGAGTTCTTACTGTTTATAACCAGAAATTATGAAAAACATGCATTTCATGGCTCGAAATAATGTCAAGAAACCCGAAAACGTATGAAAAATGGGGAAAAACAAGGGTTTTGGGCATATAAATGGGGAAAACCGTCGATACACATCAACTAATCTTTCAATTGTGTTGCAAATGAACTAAGGGCCACAGCCCACAAACTGGTTTTCATTTTCAGCAATTTAAAAAATACAAGAAAATGAAGAAAATGGCGGGAAAATGATAAAAAAAAACCATGAAAAATAGGGGAAAAATACATTTGGGGCTACAAAAAATATAGAAAAATAGGATTTATGTTTGTTGATGTATAGCAAGGCTGGGGCATGAAGTTATGCTTCAGTTCAGCCTTGTTTATATGTTTTAGTGCGTGTTTCCTTCCTTTCTCTACATAAAATGACAAGGAAACCCTAAAAGAAATGAATATAATGATGCACTATCAACGGGGAAGGGTAGAGTTGTGGAAAAAATGGTTAAATGCCGCTGAGCATGAGGAATAATTTGCTGATTTTATATGCATTGCATCTAGGACGGAATAATAATGATAAGAATTAAAACCTAGTAGCACGAAGATCACTTCGGTGCTAGGTGTTGCAGCGAAGCACAAAGCGGTTAGAAAGAAAAGCATGAAAGAGATGTTTTGCACTTGCACGCTGCTGGTTTTTAAAATGTTTGAGCATTAGGCATCCACCTCTTTGCATGATCATTTTTGAGGAAATTAAAAGTATCAGAGTTAGCTCCTGGATATGCATAGCAATTGTTTTCAGCAGGCCTGTGACCTACCGTTGAGAGTGTGAGGTTCCTATGCTGTAGGCTAGTCGTGGGATCATAAATGGGAAGTCAAGTAAGGACAACGGTACATTCCTGGATACGTTTATTTGGTACCTTGAGTGACGTTTGTGCGAAATGTCTAAATGTTGAGCGGCGCATCGAGGGGCCAATCCCCAAGGTGTAGGAGAGTCGCAGAGGGTTGACGGCATTCAGCCGTAGGAGGAACCCCATGTGTGTGTGATTCGAACCTTTTGGCTATGTGAAAGGGACTCCCTCTGAGGAGCAATATTGGGTTAGGATCAGTTGGACTACAACGTATTACAAACGCAATGTTTAGGAAGGCAGAGATTTTGATAGACGCTCCTGGCCGCGAGGCCGAGGGGTTGTCTTGTGCGTAGTGACGAGGTCCGGCTAGTGCATGAGCCAGTGCCGGCCCGTTTTTAGGTCCATCAGTGGTGCGTCTGCCGGGAGCTGCTTAAAAGTGGTGGTTCTCGAATCCTGGTTGTTTAAGGACCAACTAGCAGTTTATGCCAAAGGATACTGAGCTTGATCCGTTATTTATTGATAAGCATCGTCTAGCAGAAATCCAAAAGCAAGAAAGAGACGAAAGAGCTAGGCGACGTGCTGAAATTTTTAGGAGATATTCCCCTAAGCGTAGCGGTGCTGAACCCTTACGAGGGAGTGGATCTAGTGGTCTTAGGACCACAAGCAGTAAGTTAGGAGAAGGTGGAAGCTCTAGTGCTCCCCTTTCTTCTATAAGTCAGTCCACGTCAAGTACGGGAGGTGTAACCCCACCGTCCCCTATTCCTAGTACAAATCCAATCCGCGTCATGGCACAGCCTATTGCAATTCCAGCAGGAACGACGGATTTGCCGGCTCTAGGTTACCCGCTACCCATTTTTAATGGGCTAGTTGAGGAAGATGCGGAACTCCACATTAGGGAGTTTCAAAAGCTGATGTTTAACTGTCGCATTCAAGAGGAAGGACATTTGATGATGTTCTTCAATATGACTCTCAAAGGAAGAGCCGCTATATGGTATCATGGTTTAGAAGCCGGAACCATATTGAACATTGATGCATTTTATGGAGCTTTTCGAAGGGAGTTTGCCCCTGAAAGGGGTGGGCAATATTGGTTGCGTGTACTCAACGTGACCCGCCAAGATCCACATGAGGATATTCGTGCTTATGCGAAGAAGATAAAAGAGGTCTTCCGTAAGTTGGACACCTCTATTCCTATCCCCGCAGCTGCCCAATTGCAATATTTTCTACATGGGTTGGACTTCAATATCCAATTGCAGTTGAGTAGTGTCCCCTTGGGGGATATAGACACTGCCATTACACGAGCACAAGAGGTGGAATCCCGACTACAAGCAGCTTATGCTTCTCGAGGCAATTCGAATATGGCTTTAGTATTGGGAAACAATATGGCGATAGCCAATGGCAGTAGTGGCCAAGGGATAGCGATGGCTAACCCTAATGGGAGAGGGAACATGATACAGAATGTCCCTCTATTACCAGCTCCCCCTAGCATGTCGATGCCGACGGGCAGCCAAATGGCTCCAAGTGGTGGAGGCCAGGCAGTCAATTCCAATACCATGCCTGTGACTCAACAGCCTGTGCCTAATCGAATTGTTAGGCCAATTGAAAGACACGGTAATGACCAAGGCTATGAGTCGAGTCCTTCCAATGTTCTTGGCGAGGTTAAGGACATGATGAAGCATTATACCGACATGATTACGGAGCAGTATCAACAAATAGCTGTTGATGTCAACTTCCTTAAAAAACAACAAAATTTGATAGAAAGTAGATACCCGGAGGAGGGTGCACCGTCGAGGTTTAGTTGCAAATGGTGTGGCGGGCAGCACTATCCAAGAAATTGCCCAAATGTTAAGTGCGACATTTGTGGAAAATCCGGCCATTTAGCAGCTACTTGCTGGAGTAAGATCAGTTCTCTCCAGCGTGGAAGTCGGCAACCAGGGCCTGTTAATCATCGTGCCCAAGGAAATGACCCCCAGCCAGAAAATGGGCCTAAACAAATACTTCAACGACCAAAGACTACAGTGGAAGAGCTACCAAGTGGTAGTGGGGTTAGTTTGATTGAGGCTGTACGCGTTAATGATGCTGAAACCTCTAATCTACGAGCTATCCTTACAAGAGGTAAAAAGGGTAGAGAAGCCGACAAGGATAAGCCTGTCGACGGAAACCCTAAGCAAGGTGACAAAGGAACACAAGTTTTGGATCCTGCCCTAGAAGGGGGACCTTTGAAGCCCGTAGAGAGTAAAGCCGATAAGGAAGCACCAAAGAAGAAGGTGAAAGTTAAGAAAGAGGCAATAAAGCCAGTTCAGCGACCTAAAGAGCGGATGATTTGGCGTGAAAAGCGAGCTCTATCGAACTATCATGAATTCGATTTGGCGGGCTCTCTTTGCGAAGTCAAGCCGGATGTGAACCTTTTGCAGCTTATTAAGCTTTCCCCAGGAGTACGTAAGGAATTTAGAAAGATCCTACGTACCGGGTATATCGTAGAACCTTTGGGTATTGCGCGAGTTGGTGATGACTGGTTCGAGCATGCTGAGAAGCATTGCCCAAGGGTTGTAGCCTATGTCGATGGGATATTAGTAGATTATGCCATTGTCGACACGGGATCATCTGTTAACATTATGAGTTCTGAACTGATGGAAAGGTTAGGTCTTGCGATCCAAAAAGATACCTCCACAATTCTCAGAATGGCAGATGACAGTTTGAGACAGCCGGAAGGCTGCATTACTAAGGTCCATGTCACTGTTGCAAATGTAGAATGCATGTTGGACTTTAGGGTGATTCGTTTTGCAGGGCGGCCAAGTTACCAAGTATTACTTGGACGACCTTGGATCTTGCAAGCGGATTGCCAAGTGGATATACTCGCCGGTCGATTGATATTCGGCAGAGGTGCCCAGCATGTGGTGGTTGATGCTTATCCTGAGTCCCCGCAGAGTGAGAGAGCTCCTCTATCTTCTACAGAATTGGAGACATTAGAAGATTTATCTGCTAGTGAGACATCATCGAGTGATGAGTCCAAAGAGGGATCCACCACGGAGGACATCTATCAGATCACTTTGAACGAGCCAATAGAGGCCCAAGATCGTATAAGAGATGCAGATGTTATCGAGCTAGACCTTGGTACGCTTGATGATTCGCGGCCAATCAAATTAGGGTCCATGCTCAGCACAGCAGAAAGGGAGGACTATGTGGCCTTGATCCAAGAATTCCGTGATATCTTTGCCTGGAGTTATGATGAGTTGAGAGGCATTCCTCCTAGTCTTGCTGTTCATACAATTCCGTTGAAAGAGGGCAGTCGTCCTGTACGGCAGAAAGTAAGGCGTATGCCTTTCGAATTGAGGGACGGGCTGTTTGAGGAGTTACAGAAGCTTCGAAAAGCGGGTTTGATTTTTCCTGTGCAACACACGGAATGGTGTTCGCCAGTTGTGATTAGAAAGAAGAAGAATAATCAGATCCGTTTATGTGTAGACTTTAGGGAGCTGAATAAGCAGACAGTTAAGGACTACTACCCATTGCCATTTATTGACCAGATTTTGGATCAATTAGCGGGTAGGGAGATATATTCGTTTATGGATTGCTTTGCAGGATACAACCAAATGGCAATTGCAGAAGAGGACAAGTTGAAAACAACTTTCATCACTGTATTTGGTACTTTTGCTTACCATGTGATGGCTTTTGGTTTATGCAATGCGCCTGGTTCGTGGCAACGAACAGCCGATAAGACATTCGGTGGCATATCCCCTGAAGAGTTGAGGGTGTTTATTGATGACTTAGGGGCCGCCACCGTGAGGGAAAGGCAGTTGATCATTTTGAGAAAATGCTTTGAGCGCTGTAGACAATTTTGCATCGCCCTAAACCCACGGAAGTGCGCTTTTGGAGTACCTTATGGGCTATTGCTGGGCCATGTGGTCAGTTCGGTAGGAATTGCGACAGACCCCGAGAAGGTCAAAGTTATAGTTGCCATGGGTCCACCACGCACTCCGAAAGAAGTTCATAGCTTTCTGTCTTCGGTTGGTTACTACCGTAGATTCATTAACGCCTTAGCAGAAAGAACGTTGCCACTTACAAATTTATTGTCCTTTAGCTGTTCGTTTGTATGGGGTGACCCTTGTAAGGTAGCATTCGAGGATGTGAAACAAGAGCTAGCAAGAGCGCCCGTTTTAAAAGCACCTAAAAGAGGTGAGGTGTTCTATATATTCTCAGCAGCCACCATGTATAGTATCAGCTGCTGTTTAGCCCAATTTTGGGAAGAGAAGTGGTACCACCCGATTGCTTTTGCTAGTCGGAAGCTGGGGGTATCCGAAATCAATTACACCTACATGGAGAAGCTGTGTCTAGCGATGGTCTTTGGGACCAAGAAATTCAGGCATTACATTCTCTATGAGAAAGTCGTACTTTATACGAAGGCGGAGGGACTTCGACTGTTGATGAATAAGTTACAGCCGCCTGATCGTTTAGCGAAGTGGTTGATCACTTTGCAGGAATTTGATTATGAAATCAAGAGTAAGCCACCAAGGTTGCAAGGCATCGTGGAATGTCTTGTGGACTTTGGGGAGCCGAAAGAATCTGTGGCTGAAGGTAGTGACATGGAGTCATTATTTAAAATAGATACGGCATCTATTCCCTCCTGGTATGCTGCAATAACGCATTATTTATCAACGGGAGAGGCGGGATCCGAGTTATCTAAGGCTGAGAAAAGGAAAATTAAGCAGCAAGCGTTAAAGTTTGCCTTGATCGCAGGTACATTATATCGGCAAGGGGTTGATGACATCTATCGCCGATGTGTGATGCCTGACGAGGTGCCATTCATTTTGGAAGCGTGCCATGATTCTGCTTGCGGTGGCCATTTTGCTGGACGACTCACAGCACAAAAGGCTTTAAGAGCAGGTTATTGGTGGCCTGCCATCTTCCAGGATGCGTTTGCGTATGTTAAGCGATGCGATATTTGCCAACGACATGATAGTCGAGAGAATAGGAAACGACCACTCAACCCTATTATGGCGATACTTCCATTTGAGAAGTGGGGAATAGATTTTGTGGGTCCTATTACTCCGTCGTCGACTACGCAAAAGTGATACATCATTGTAGCAACTGACTACTTCACAAAGTGGTCAGAAGCACGTGCAACAAGGAAAGATGATGCTAAAGAAACTGCTAGTTTCCTTTTAGAGCAGATAATATCCCGGTTTGGTCCACCGAAAGAATTAGTGTCGGACCGCGGAACTCATTTCCTGAATAAGGTGATCAAAGGTTTGACAGAGATGTGGAACATCAAGCACAACAAGACAACCCCATATAACCCGCAAGCCAATGGGCAAGTTGAAAGTACCAATAAGCAGCTTGTGGGCATCCTGTCCAAAATTGTGTCGGAAAAGAAACGGGATTGGGATAAAAAGTTATACGTGGCAGTGTGGGCCTATAATACGACTTTCAAACGAGCCACTGGCCATACCCCGTTCAAGTTAGTATATGGGGAGGAGTGTGTCTTGCCTTTAGAGATTGAGCTGCCGACTATTCGGTTTGCCATCAATCATTCTTTGAGCGATGAAGACGCTCTTTTTGAGCGTTTGACGACACTGGCACATTTAGATGAGCTTAAGTTGCAGAGCTTATTGCACCAAGAAGTGGCGAAGCGCCGCATGAAGAAGCTACACGACCTCAAAGCCAAGAAATACACCTTCAAGAAAGGACAGCTTGTTCTGTATTATGACGCACGACGTGAATTATTCCCAGGCAAGCTAGAACCCAAATGGGATGGGCCTTATAAGATCGTTAGGATAGGAAAGAATAAATCTACAGTGTTGTTAGCTGACCTTGAGGGGATAGAATTTAAAAATAAGGTTAATCTTAATAAGATTAAACCTTATTATTTCTGATTGCACTAATGCTATGACTTCCTTGCAGGTCTAGGCACGATTGATCAAGCATCTGCAAGGAAATTGTGATAGAGGTTGATGGGTCGGCTGATCCCTTATTTAGAACACCCATATTTGGAACAGAGATATCATCAGGGAAAGCTCATTTGGTGGAGCAAAGGATACAAGGTGATTGAGCAAGAAGGCGGGACATTCATTTGGGAAATCAAGGTCTTCTGCCATCACTGCCTACAAATTTTGACGAGCATCCCTGTTGAATTCAATGATGATGGAGGGATGGAGCCTACAGTCCACCCGTTGAATATGCTGAATTTCGATTACCATAATTACGAGTAGAGTTCAGGATGGCAGAATATGTAAACCCTTTATGGACGTACACCTTGTACTTTGATGGGGCGTCCAGGGGTCCATGCAAAAAAGGAAGCGTAGGAGTTGTCATCCGAGACCCCCGACGACGCATTGTCATGAAGTTAGCTGCTTATCTCGGGGCGAATTTTACTAATAATATGGCCGAATACAAAGCCCTGATCATGGGTTTGAATATTGCAAAAAAGGGGGGTATCCGCCAGTTGTTGGTGAAAGGGGACTCTCAGTTGGTTTTAAATCAACTCAATGGGACGTACATGGTGCGGAACCCGATCCTTTGTATGTACCATCACACTGCCATAGCCCTGCTAGACGAATTCGATAGAGTGTCTTTTCAGCTAATTCCACGGAATTGGAATCAGTTTGCCGATTCATTGGCTAATCTTGCGTATGAAGAGGACCTCTTCTTTAATTGTGGCCCTTGTCACGATATATCTATTGATGGTGATACAGGACCTGGTCGTTTGTGGGGTATGCTTTCTGAACATGCCCTTTTTGGTAGACGATGGTTGATTTGGGTGATGCAGAGGGTAAGCGAGACTCATCTACCTTTATTATCGGGGACCCACAGACTGATTAGACGACATGTGATGCGAACACCTCTTGCGATATACGCAGGGGGGATAGGTCATAATTTAATGCACCTAGTTTAGGGCTACGAGCCTTTGTTCCCCTGGGAATGGTATGCTTTGATGTCTATCATGGTTGTTTCCAGGTGGATGTTCTGCATAGTATTGGTTTATTTCATTAGGCCAAGAGGGCCGATTCAGTTTTGTAGCAAAGTCATGTCTGATTTCATTAGGCCAAGAGGGCCGATTCAGTTTTGTAGCAAAGTCATGTCTGATTTCATTAGGCCAAGAGGGCCATTTTCCTGTCTAGTGCGGGTGCGTTTAATTGGGTTTTTGTTGAGTGTTGTGCTGGACAGGTTTCGTGGTTCGTGGAATTTGGTGGAGCCTGGAGGAGCCTTTGCTGCGATGGAAGCTTCTTGTGGCCACTCCAGGTGATATTTCTCCTTTACAAGTACCTTTCTTTCCTGTTATATGTGTATTTGTACTTGTCGAGGGGATCTATTTTGGGGACCGGCAACCAAGGCATGAAGTCCCAGGTTTAGGCTAAGTATGTTTAAGGGAGGTCGGAGTAGTCATTGCCTCCTATAAAGACATTGTTAGACATTGAAAGACCTGTTTTAGAAGGAAGCCCTAGTGGCTCTGTTCTGCTAACCTGCTAGGCAGCCGTTCTAGGAGTTCTTGTTAGTAGTGAGGCAGTTAGAGAAGCCTGCTAGAAGATAATAATAATGATGTCAAGAAATCCTGAATATCTTAAAAGATGAATATAAATGCGAAGGTGTGTAAAAAGGGGTTCTAACCCCTATCAAAGAAAAGAAATGAAATAAAAAATATATAAGCAGTTGATCATTGCCTTGCGAAGGCCTGGTAGGTTCCTGGGGACGAGTCAGACCCGGGGCCGATACCTTGTCTTCCTCGGGGTGGCTTCTTGCTGGAAAAATAATATCAAAACAAGGAAGGTTGGAGCGAAAATAAAAGTGAGCGTTAGAAAAGGATTACGTGTCGCCTTGCGAGGGCTTGGTAGGTTCTTGGGTGCCGAGACAGGTCCTGGACCGATGCCCTATTCTCCTTGGGTCACTACGCTCAGCTCCCTCCTTTTTACATGCCCAAGTATGTTCATCCAATCAAAATCCTAAAAGAAGAAATGGACTGAAAGAAAATATCCTTTGCTCAGGCTATAGGAGTCCTCGCCTTGTAGGAGCTCCTAGTGGTGTTGTCTTTAGTTGGTAAGTAGTTCAGACTACCATTTAGGGCAACCTCTTTGATAGGTTTTTTTTTGTTTGGCTGTGTTGGAGCAGCTGGTTAGTGATTCGCTTCGGATCTTCTATTAAATGATGCTAGGCCTCCTCCTTGTGGATGTTATGCCTTGGTTCTGCCAGGGGTAGGGGGAGCATTGTGCTAAGTTTTCTGATGATCATTGTTTTGTATCAGTTTGATGTTTCTTCGGTTGTTTATGTGCAGATATGTTCGTGGATTCGACGGGCTGAGTCGCCCTATCCCGTGGTCGCCAATGAGAGCGGAATTTAGGTGACGGGAAGTGCTTAAAAATAGCTAAAAATTATGAATATCGAGGGAAAAATATTCACCGTCAAAGGCGGCGGCTCGATCTAGGACGATTTTAAGCGCCAAAGTGCTTTAAAGGCGCCCGAGCGACACTTGTTGATTTTTCATAATTTTTCAGACAGTCGTGTGGGTTGACACAAGCTACTGGCCAATGCGGGATGCTAAGTCGGACGCCCAGGATTTTTCAGAGCTCGATTCCGAGTCCGGACGGGGGAAAGGCCACAAACCGGTCAAGATTTGAAAAGGTGGACTTATTTTTGGCCAAAGTGGGCATGACCTTTGGGGCCCAAAATTTAATGTCACATGAAAGTTTGGGAGAGGATGGATGAAGAAAATCGTGGAGAGAGGGCGCCATCAACAGGCGCCGAAAAATGCGCCATGTTGATGGAGATGCTCCTCCCTGCCTGCAAACAACCCCCCCGTTTGACAATGGCCCTTGCCTACACTCCGTATGCTGATCATATCGCCGCCCTTCGCCCGTGGAATGGTGGCCTGGTTTGAAATTTCTGATTCTAGTCTTTCTCTCTCCTCCCTCTCTCTCTTCTAAGAGGCAGTTCATGTGGGGAGAAGAAGGAAGAAGAAAGAATGGTGGAGACTTGTCCGGCATGGACCGGATTGCTACACGGGCTGAGAATGGTGATTTGGGATGTTGCTGGACATGAAGTGTTGCTGTTTTCCAAATCTACAGCCATGGACACAAAACCCGAAACACGCGTTTAAGCGGTAAACTAAAAAATTACAAAGAAAATTTAGTGTTTTATGCTTTTGATTGATGGAATGCCGTTCATATGGACTAAGATTTGATTATGTTGCTGATTCTTCTGAGTTCTTACTGTTTATAACCAGAAATTATGAAAAACATGCATTTCATGGCTCGAAATAATGTCAAGAAACCCGAAAACGTATGAAAAATGGGGAAAAACAAGGGTTTTGGGCATATAAATGGGGAAAACCGTCGATACACATCAACTAATCTTTCAATTGTGTTGCAAATGAACTAAGGGCCACAGCCCACAAACTGGTTTTCATTTTCAGCAATTTAAAAAATACAAGAAAATGAAGAAAATGGCGGGAAAATGATAAAAAAAAACCATGAAAAATAGGGGAAAAATACATTTGGGGCTACGAAAAATATAGAAAAATAGGATTTATGTTTGTTGATGTATAGCAAGGCTGGGGCATGAAGTTATGCTTCAGTTCAGCCTTGTTTATATGTTTTAGTGCGTGTTTCCTTCCTTTCTCTACATAAAATGACAAGGAAACCCTAAAAGAAATGAATATAATGATGCACTATCAACGGGGAAGGGTAGAGTTGTGGAAAAAATGGTTAAATGCCGCTGAGCATGAGGAATAATTTGCTGATTTTATATGCATTGCATCTAGGACGGAATAATAATGATAAGAATTAAAACCTAGTAGCACGAAGATCACTTCGGTGCTAGGTGTTGCAGCGAAGCACAAAGCGGTTAGAAAGAAAAGCATGAAAGAGATGTTTTGCACTTGCACGCTGCTGGTTTTTAAAATGTTTGAGCATTAGGCATCCACCTCTTTGCATGATCATTTTTGAGGAAATTAAAAGTATCAGAGTTAGCTCCTGGATATGCATAGCAATTGTTTTCAGCAGGCCTGTGACCTACCGTTGAGAGTGTGAGGTTCCTATGCTGTAGGCTAGTCGTGGGATCATAAATGGGAAGTCAAGTAAGGACAACGGTACATTCCTGGATACGTTTATTTGGTACCTTGAGTGACGTTTGTGCGAAATGTCTAAATGTTGAGCGGCGCATCGAGGGGCCAATCCCCAAGGTGTAGGAGAGTCGCAGAGGGTTGACGGCATTCAGCCGTAGGAGGAACCCCATGTGTGTGTGATTCGAACCTTTTGGCTATGTGAAAGGGACTCCCTCTGAGGAGCAATATTGGGTTAGGATCAGTTGGACTACAACGTATTACAAACGCAATGTTTAGGAAGGCAGAGATTTTGATAGACGCTCCTGGCCGCGAGGCCGAGGGGTTGTCTTGTGCGTAGTGACGAGGTCCGGCTAGTGCATGAGCCAGTGCCGGCCCGTTTTTAGGTCCATCAGTGGTGCGTCTGCCGGGAGCTGCTTAAAAGTGGTGGTTCTCGAATCCTGGTTGTTTAAGGACCAACTAGCAGTTTATGCCAAAGGATACTGAGCTTGATCCGTTATTTATTGATAAGCATCGTCTAGCAGAAATCCAAAAGCAAGAAAGAGACGAAAGAGCTAGGCGACGTGCTGAAATTTTTAGGAGATATTCCCCTAAGCGTAGCGGTGCTGAACCCTTACGAGGGAGTGGATCTAGTGGTCTTAGGACCACAAGCAGTAAGTTAGGAGAAGGTGGAAGCTCTAGTGCTCCCCTTTCTTCTATAAGTCAGTCCACGTCAAGTACGGGAGGTGTAACCCCACCGTCCCCTATTCCTAGTACAAATCCAATCCGCGTCATGGCACAGCCTATTGCAATTCCAGCAGGAACGACGGATTTGCCGGCTCTAGGTTACCCGCTACCCATTTTTAATGGGCTAGTTGAGGAAGATGCGGAACTCCACATTAGGGAGTTTCAAAAGCTGATGTTTAACTGTCGCATTCAAGAGGAAGGACATTTGATGATGTTCTTCAATATGACTCTCAAAGGAAGAGCCGCTATATGGTATCATGGTTTAGAAGCCGGAACCATATTGAACATTGATGCATTTTATGGAGCTTTTCGAAGGGAGTTTGCCCCTGAAAGGGGTGGGCAATATTGGTTGCGTGTACTCAACGTGACCCGCCAAGATCCACATGAGGATATTCGTGCTTATGCGAAGAAGATAAAAGAGGTCTTCCGTAAGTTGGACACCTCTATTCCTATCCCCGCAGCTGCCCAATTGCAATATTTTCTACATGGGTTGGACTTCAATATCCAATTGCAGTTGAGTAGTGTCCCCTTGGGGGATATAGACACTGCCATTACACGAGCACAAGAGGTGGAATCCCGACTACAAGCAGCTTATGCTTCTCGAGGCAATTCGAATATGGCTTTAGTATTGGGAAACAATATGGCGATAGCCAATGGCAGTAGTGGCCAAGGGATAGCGATGGCTAACCCTAATGGGAGAGGGAACATGATACAGAATGTCCCTCTATTACCAGCTCCCCCTAGCATGTCGATGCCGACGGGCAGCCAAATGGCTCCAAGTGGTGGAGGCCAGGCAGTCAATTCCAATACCATGCCTGTGACTCAACAGCCTGTGCCTAATCGAATTGTTAGGCCAATTGAAAGACACGGTAATGACCAAGGCTATGAGTCGAGTCCTTCCAATGTTCTTGGCGAGGTTAAGGACATGATGAAGCATTATACCGACATGATTACGGAGCAGTATCAACAAATAGCTGTTGATGTCAACTTCCTTAAAAAACAACAAAATTTGATAGAAAGTAGATACCCGGAGGAGGGTGCACCGTCGAGGTTTAGTTGCAAATGGTGTGGCGGGCAGCACTATCCAAGAAATTGCCCAAATGTTAAGTGCGACATTTGTGGAAAATCCGGCCATTTAGCAGCTACTTGCTGGAGTAAGATCAGTTCTCTCCAGCGTGGAAGTCGGCAACCAGGGCCTGTTAATCATCGTGCCCAAGGAAATGACCCCCAGCCAGAAAATGGGCCTAAACAAATACTTCAACGACCAAAGACTACAGTGGAAGAGCTACCAAGTGGTAGTGGGGTTAGTTTGATTGAGGCTGTACGCGTTAATGATGCTGAAACCTCTAATCTACGAGCTATCCTTACAAGAGGTAAAAAGGGTAGAGAAGCCGACAAGGATAAGCCTGTCGACGGAAACCCTAAGCAAGGTGACAAAGGAACACAAGTTTTGGATCCTGCCCTAGAAGGGGGACCTTTGAAGCCCGTAGAGAGTAAAGCCGATAAGGAAGCACCAAAGAAGAAGGTGAAAGTTAAGAAAGAGGCAATAAAGCCAGTTCAGCGACCTAAAGAGCGGATGATTTGGCGTGAAAAGCGAGCTCTATCGAACTATCATGAATTCGATTTGGCGGGCTCTCTTTGCGAAGTCAAGCCGGATGTGAACCTTTTGCAGCTTATTAAGCTTTCCCCAGGAGTACGTAAGGAATTTAGAAAGATCCTACGTACCGGGTATATCGTAGAACCTTTGGGTATTGCGCGAGTTGGTGATGACTGGTTCGAGCATGCTGAGAAGCATTGCCCAAGGGTTGTAGCCTATGTCGATGGGATATTAGTAGATTATGCCATTGTCGACACGGGATCATCTGTTAACATTATGAGTTCTGAACTGATGGAAAGGTTAGGTCTTGCGATCCAAAAAGATACCTCCACAATTCTCAGAATGGCAGATGACAGTTTGAGATAGCCGGAAGGCTGCATTACTAAGGTCCATGTCACTGTTGCAAATGTAGAATGCATGTTGGACTTTAGGGTGATTCGTTTTGCAGGGCGGCCAAGTTACCAAGTATTACTTGGACGACCTTGGATCTTGCAAGCGGATTGCCAAGTGGATATACCCGCCGGTCGATTGATATTCGGCAGAGGTGCCCAGCATGTGGTGGTTGATGCTTATCCTGAGTCCCCGCAGAGTGAGAGAGCTCCTCTATCTTCTACAGAATTGGAGACATTAGAAGATTTATCTGCTAGTGAGACATCATCGAGTGATGAGTCCAAAGAGGGATCCACCACGGAGGACATCTATCAGATCACTTTGAACGAGCCAATAGAGGCCCAAGATCGTATAAGAGATGCAGATGTTATCGAGCTAGACCTTGGTACGCTTGATGATTCGCGGCCAATCAAATTAGGGTCCATGCTCAGCACAGCAGAAAGGGAGGACTATGTGGCCTTGATCCAAGAATTCCGTGATATCTTTGCCTGGAGTTATGATGAGTTGAGAGGCATTCCTCCTAGTCTTGCTGTTCATACAATTCCGTTGAAAGAGGGCAGTCGTCCTGTATGGCAGAAAGTAAGGCGTATGCCTTTCGAATTGAGGGACGGGCTGTTTGAGGAGTTACAGAAGCTTCGAAAAGCGGGTTTGATTTTTCCTGTGCAACACACGGAATGGTGTTCGCCAGTTGTGATTAGAAAGAAGAAGAATAATCAGATCCGTTTATGTGTAGACTTTAGGGAGCTGAATAAGCAGACAGTTAAGGACTACTACCCATTGCCATTTATTGACCAGATTTTGGATCAATTAGCGGGTAGGGAGATATATTCGTTTATGGATTGCTTTGCAGGATACAACCAAATGGCAATTGCAGAAGAGGACAAGTTGAAAACAACTTTCATCACTGTATTTGGTACTTTTGCTTACCATGTGATGGCTTTTGGTTTATGCAATGCGCCTGGTTCGTGGCAACGAACAGCCGATAAGACATTCGGTGGCATATCCCCTGAAGAGTTGAGGGTGTTTATTGATGACTTAGGGGCCGCCACCGTGAGGGAAAGGCAGTTGATCATTTTGAGAAAATGCTTTGAGCGCTGTAGACAATTTTGCATCGCCCTAAACCCACGGAAGTGCGCTTTTGGAGTACCTTATGGGCTATTGCTGGGCCATGTGGTCAGTTCGGTAGGAATTGCGACAGACCCCGAGAAGGTCAAAGTTATAGTTGCCATGGGTCCACCACGCACTCCGAAAGAAGTTCATGGCTTTCTGTCTTCGGTTGGTTACTACCGTAGATTCATTAACGCCTTAGCAGAAAGAACGTTGCCACTTACAAATTTATTGTCCTTTAGCTGTTCGTTTGTATGGGGTGACCCTTGTAAGGTAGCATTCGAGGATGTGAAACAAGAGCTAGCAAGAGCGCCCGTTTTAAAAGCACCTAAAAGAGGTGAGGTGTTCTATATATTCTCAGCAGCCACCATGTATAGTATCAGCTGCTGTTTAGCCCAATTTTGGGAAGAGAAGTGGTACCACCCGATTGCTTTTGCTAGTCGGAAGCTGGGGGTATCCGAAATCAATTACACCTACATGGAGAAGCTGTGTCTAGCGATGGTCTTTGGGACCAAGAAATTCAGGCATTACATTCTCTATGAGAAAGTCGTACTTTATACGAAGGCGGAGGGACTTCGACTGTTGATGAATAAGTTACAGCCGCCTGATCGTTTAGCGAAGTGGTTGATCACTTTGCAGGAATTTGATTATGAAATCAAGAGTAAGCCACCAAGGTTGCAAGGCATCGTGGAATGTCTTGTGGACTTTGGGGAGCTGAAAGAATCTGTGGCTGAAGGTAGTGACATGGAGTCGTTATTTAAAATAGATACGGCATCTATTCCCTCCTGGTATGCTGCAATAACGCATTATTTATCAACGGGAGAGGCGGGATCCGAGTTATCTAAGGCTGAGAAAAGGAAAATTAAGCAGCAAGCGTTAAAGTTTGCCTTGATCGCAGGTACATTATATCGGCAAGGGGTTGATGACATCTATCGCCGATGTGTGATGCCTGACGAGGTGCCATTCATTTTGGAAGCGTGCCATGATTCTGCTTGCGGTGGCCATTTTGCTGGACGACTCACAGCACAAAAGGCTTTAAGAGCAGGTTATTGGTGGCCTGCCATCTTCCAGGATGCGTTTGCGTATGTTAAGCGATGCGATATTTGCCAACGACATGATAGTCGAGAGAATAGGAAACGACCACTCAACCCTATTATGGCGATACTTCCATTTGAGAAGTGGGGAATAGATTTTGTGGGTCCTATTACTCCGTCGTCGACTACGCAAAAGTGATACATCATTGTAGCAACTGACTACTTCACAAAGTGGTCAGAAGCACGTGCAACAAGGAAAGATGATGCTAAAGAAACTGCTAGTTTCCTTTTAGAGCAGATAATATCCCGGTTTGGTCCACCGAAAGAATTAGTGTCGGACCGCGGAACTCATTTCCTGAATAAGGTGATCAAAGGTTTGACAGAGATGTGGAACATCAAGCACAACAAGACAACCCCATATAACCCGCAAGCCAATGGGCAAGTTGAAAGTACCAATAAGCAGCTTGTGGGCATCCTGTCCAAAATTGTGTCGGAAAAGAAACGGGATTGGGATAAAAAGTTATACGTGGCAGTGTGGGCCTATAATACGACTTTCAAACGAGCCACTGGCCATACCCCGTTCAAGTTAGTATATGGGGAGGAGTGTGTCTTGCCTTTAGAGATTGAGCTGCCGACTATTCGGTTTGCCATCAATCATTCTTTGAGCGATGAAGACGCTCTTTTTGAGCGTTTGACGACACTGGCACATTTAGATGAGCTTAAGTTGCAGAGCTTATTGCACCAAGAAGTGGCGAAGCGCCGCATGAAGAAGCTACACGACCTCAAAGCCAAGAAATACACCTTCAAGAAAGGACAACTTGTTCTGTATTATGACGCACGACGTGAATTATTCCCAGGCAAGCTAGAACCCAAATGGGATGGGCCTTATAAGATCGTTAGGATAGGAAAGAATAAATCTACAGTGTTGTTAGCTGACCTTGAGGGGATAGAATTTAAAAATAAGGTTAATCTTAATAAGATTAAACCTTATTATTTCTGATTGCACTAATGCTATGACTTCCTTGCAGGTCTAGGCACGATTGATCAAGCATCTGCAAGGAAATTGTGATAGAGGTTGATGGGTCGGCTGATCCCTTATTTAGAACACCCATATTTGGAACAGAGATATCATCAGGGAAAGCTCATTTGGTGGAGCAAAGGATACAAGGTGATTGAGCAAGAAGGCGGGACATTCATTTGGGAAATCAAGGTCTTCTGCCATCACTGCCTACAAATTTTGACGAGCATCCCTGTTGAATTCAATGATGATGGAGGGATGGAGCCTACAGTCCACCCGTTGAATATGCTGAATTTCGATTACCATAATTACGAGTAGAGTTCAGGATGGCAGAATATGTAAACCCTTTATGGACGTACACCTTGTACTTTGATGGGGCGTCCAGGGGTCCATGCAAAAAAGGAAGCGTAGGAGTTGTCATCCGAGACCCCCGACGACGCATTGTCATGAAGTTAGCTGCTTATCTCGGGGCGAATTTTACTAATAATATGGCCGAATACAAAGCCCTGATCATGGGTTTGAATATTGCAAAAAAGGGGGGTATCCGCCAGTTGTTGGTGAAAGGGGACTCTCAGTTGGTTTTAAATCAACTCAATGGGACGTACATGGTGCGGAACCCGATCCTTTGTATGTACCATCACACTGCCATAGCCCTGCTAGACGAATTCGATAGAGTGTCTTTTCAGCTAATTCCACGGAATTGGAATCAGTTTGCCGATTCATTGGCTAATCTTGCGTATGAAGAGGACCTCTTCTTTAATTGTGGCCCTTGTCACGATATATCTATTGATGGTGATACAGGACCTGGTCGTTTGTGGGGTATGCTTTCTGAACATGCCCTTTTTGGTAGACGATGGTTGATTTGGGTGATGCAGAGGGTAAGCGAGACTCATCTACCTTTATTATCGGGGACCCACAGACTGATTAGACGACATGTGATGCGAACACCTCTTGCGATATACGCAGGGGGGATAGGTCATAATTTAATGCACCTAGTTTAGGGCTACGAGCCTTTGTTCCCCTGGGAATGGTATGCTTTGATGTCTATCATGGTTGTTTCCAGG
The DNA here is from genome assembly GCF_053477565.2 of Lygodium microphyllum. Taxonomy (NCBI): domain Eukaryota; kingdom Viridiplantae; phylum Streptophyta; class Polypodiopsida; order Schizaeales; family Lygodiaceae; genus Lygodium; species Lygodium microphyllum. Next base: position 12,191,707 of record NC_141161.1, on the reverse strand, counting down.
TGGATGTTCTGCATAGTATTGGTTTATTTCATTAGGCCAAGAGGGCCGATTCAGTTTTGTAGCAAAGTCATGTCTGATTTCATTAGGCCAAGAGGGCCGATTCAGTTTTGTAGCAAAGTCATGTCTGATTTCATTAGGCCAAGAGGGCCATTTTCCTGTCTAGTGCGGGTGCGTTTAATTGGGTTTTTGTTGAGTGTTGTGCTGGACAGGTTTCGTGGTTCGTGGAATTTGGTGGAGCCTGGAGGAGCCTTTGCTGCGATGGAAGCTTCTTGTGGCCACTCCAGGTGATATTTCTCCTTTACAAGTACCTTTCTTTCCTGTTATATGTGTATTTGTACTTGTCGAGGGGATCTATTTTGGGGACCGGCAACCAAGGCATGAAGTCCCAGGTTTAGGCTAAGTATGTTTAAGGGAGGTCGGAGTAGTCATTGCCTCCTATAAAGACATTGTTAGACATTGAAAGACCTGTTTTAGAAGGAAGCCCTAGTGGCTCTGTTCTGCTAACCTGCTAGGCAGCCGTTCTAGGAGTTCTTGTTAGTAGTGAGGCAGTTAGAGAAGCCTGCTAGAAGATAATAATAATGATGTCAAGAAATCCTGAATATCTTAAAAGATGAATATAAATGCGAAGGTGTGTAAAAAGGGGTTCTAACCCCTATCAAAGAAAAGAAATGAAATAAAAAATATATAAGCAGTTGATCATTGCCTTGCGAAGGCCTGGTAGGTTCCTGGGGACGAGTCAGACCCGGGGCCGATACCTTGTCTTCCTCGGGGTGGCTTCTTGCTGGAAAAATAATATCAAAACAAGGAAGGTTGGAGCGAAAATAAAAGTGAGCGTTAGAAAAGGATTACGTGTCGCCTTGCGAGGGCTTGGTAGGTTCTTGGGTGCCGAGACAGGTCCTGGACCGATGCCCTATTCTCCTTGGGTCACTACGCTCAGCTCCCTCCTTTTTACATGCCCAAGTATGTTCATCCAATCAAAATCCTAAAAGAAGAAATGGACTGAAAGAAAATATCCTTTGCTCAGGCTATAGGAGTCCTCGCCTTGTAGGAGCTCCTAGTGGTGTTGTCTTTAGTTGGTAAGTAGTTCAGACTACCATTTAGGGCAACCTCTTTGATAGGTTTTTTTTTGTTTGGCTGTGTTGGAGCAGCTGGTTAGTGATTCGCTTCGGATCTTCTATTAAATGATGCTAGGCCTCCTCCTTGTGGATGTTATGCCTTGGTTCTGCCAGGGGTAGGGGGAGCATTGTGCTAAGTTTTCTGATGATCATTGTTTTGTATCAGTTTGATGTTTCTTCGGTTGTTTATGTGCAGATATGTTCGTGGATTCGACGGGCTGAGTCGCCCTATCCCGTGGTCGCCAATGAGAGCGGAATTTAGGTGACGGGAAGTGCTTAAAAATAGCTAAAAATTATGAATATCGAGGGAAAAATATTCACCGTCAAAGGCGGCGGCTCGATCTAGGACGATTTTAAGTGCCAAAGTGCTTTAAAGGCGCCCGAGCGACACTTGTTGATTTTTCATAATTTTTCAGACAGTCGTGTGGGTTGACACAAGCTACTGGCCAATGCGGGATGCTAAGTCGGACGCCCAGGATTTTTCAGAGCTCGATTCCGAGTCCGGACGGGGGAAAGGCCACAAACCGGTCAAGATTTGAAAAGGTGGACTTATTTTTGGCCAAAGTGGGCATGACCTTTGGGGCCCAAAATTTAATGTCACATGAAAGTTTGGGAGAGGATGGATGAAGAAAATCGTGGAGAGAGGGCGCCATCAACAGGCGCCGAAAAATGCGCCATGTTGATGGAGATGCTCCTCCCTGCCTGCAAACAACCCCCCCGTTTGACAATGGCCCTTGCCTACACTCCGTATGCTGATCATATCGCCGCCCTTCGCCCGTGGAATGGTGGCCTGGTTTGAAATTTCTGATTCTAGTCTTTCTCTCTCCTCCCTCTCTCTCTTCTAAGAGGCAGTTCATGTGGGGAGAAGAAGGAAGAAGAAAGAATGGTGGAGACTTGTCCGGCATGGACCGGATTGCTACACGGGCTGAGAATGGTGATTTGGGATGTTGCTGGACATGAAGTGTTGCTGTTTTCCAAATCTACAGCCATGGACACAAAACCCGAAACACGCGTTTAAGCGGTAAACTAAAAAATTACAAAGAAAATTTAGTGTTTTATGCTTTTGATTGATGGAATGCCGTTCATATGGACTAAGATTTGATTATGTTGCTGATTCTTCTGAGTTCTTACTGTTTATAACCAGAAATTATGAAAAACATGCATTTCATGGCTCGAAATAATGTCAAGAAACCCGAAAACGTATGAAAAATGGGGAAAAACAAGGGTTTTGGGCATATAAATGGGGAAAACCGTCGATACACATCAACTAATCTTTCAATTGTGTTGCAAATGAACTAAGGGCCACAGCCCACAAACTGGTTTTCATTTTCAGCAATTTAAAAAATACAAGAAAATGAAGAAAATGGCGGGAAAATGATTAAAAAAAACCATGAAAAATAGGGGAAAAATACATTTGGGGCTACGAAAAATATAGAAAAATAGGATTTATGTTTGTTGATGTATAGCAAGGCTGGGGCATGAAGTTATGCTTCAGTTCAGCCTTGTTTATATGTTTTAGTGCGTGTTTCCTTCCTTTCTCTACATAAAATGACAAGGAAACCCTAAAAGAAATGAATATAATGATGCACTATCAACGGGGAAGGGTAGAGTTGTGGAAAAAATGGTTAAATGCCGCTGAGCATGAGGAATAATTTGCTGATTTTATATGCATTGCATCTAGGACGGAATAATAATGATAAGAATTAAAACCTAGTAGCACGAAGATCACTTCGGTGCTAGGTGTTGCAGCGAAGCACAAAGCGGTTAGAAAGAAAAGAATGAAAGAGATGTTTTGCACTTGCACGCTGCTGGTTTTTAAAATGTTTGAGCATTAGGCATCCACCTCTTTGCATGATCATTTTTGAGGAAATTAAAAGTATCAGAGTTAGCTCCTGGATATGCATAGCAATTGTTTTCAGCAGGCCTGTGACCTACCGTTGAGAGTGTGAGGTTCCTATGCTGTAGGCTAGTCGTGGGATCATAAATGGGAAGTCAAGTAAGGACAACGGTACATTCCTGGATACGTTTATTTGGTACCTTGAGTGACGTTTGTGCGAAATGTCTAAATGTTGAGCGGCGCATCGAGGGGCCAATCCCCAAGGTGTAGGAGAGTCGCAGAGGGTTGACGGCATTCAGCCGTAGGAGGAACCCCATGTGTGTGTGATTCGAACCTTTTGGCTATGTGAAAGGGACTCCCTCTGAGGAGCAATATTGGGTTAGGATCAGTTGGACTACAACGTATTACAAACGCAATGTTTAGGAAGGCAGAGATTTTGATAGACGCTCCTGGCCGCGAGGCCGAGGGGTTGTCTTGTGCGTAGTGACGAGGTCCGGCTAGTGCATGAGCCAGTGCCGGCCCGTTTTTAGGTCCATCAGTGGTGCGTCTGCCGGGAGCTGCTTAAAAGTGGTGGTTCTCGAATCCTGGTTGTTTAAGGACCAACTAGCAGTTTATGCCAAAGGATACTGAGCTTGATCCGTTATTTATTGATAAGCATCGTCTAGCAGAAATCCAAAAGCAAGAAAGAGACGAAAGAGCTAGGCGACGTGCTGAAATTTTTAGGAGATATTCCCCTAAGCGTAGCGGTGCTGAACCCTTACGAGGGAGTGGATCTAGTGGTCTTAGGACCACAAGCAGTAAGTTAGGAGAAGGTGGAAGCTCTAGTGCTCCCCTTTCTTCTATAAGTCAGTCCACGTCAAGTACGGGAGGTGTAACCCCACCGTCCCCTATTCCTAGTACAAATCCAATCCGCGTCATGGCACAGCCTATTGCAATTCCAGCAGGAACGACGGATTTGCCGGCTCTAGGTTACCCGCTACCCATTTTTAATGGGCTAGTTGAGGAAGATGCGGAACTCCACATTAGGGAGTTTCAAAAGCTGATGTTTAACTGTCGCATTCAAGAGGAAGGACATTTGATGATGTTCTTCAATATGACTCTCAAAGGAAGAGCCGCTATATGGTATCATGGTTTAGAAGCCGGAACCATATTGAACATTGATGCATTTTATGGAGCTTTTCGAAGGGAGTTTGCCCCTGAAAGGGGTGGGCAATATTGGTTGCGTGTACTCAACGTGACCCGCCAAGATCCACATGAGGATATTCGTGCTTATGCGAAGAAGATAAAAGAGGTCTTCCGTAAGTTGGACACCTCTATTCCTATCCCCGCAGCTGCCCAATTGCAATATTTTCTACATGGGTTGGACTTCAATATCCAATTGCAGTTGAGTAGTGTCCCCTTGGGGGATATAGACACTGCCATTACACGAGCACAAGAGGTGGAATCCCGACTACAAGCAGCTTATGCTTCTCGAGGCAATTCGAATATGGCTTTAGTATTGGGAAACAATATGGCGATAGCCAATGGCAGTAGTGGCCAAGGGATAGCGATGGCTAACCCTAATGGGAGAGGGAACATGATACAGAATGTCCCTCTATTACCAGCTCCCCCTAGCATGTCGATGCCGACGGGCAGCCAAATGGCTCCAAGTGGTGGAGGCCAGGCAGTCAATTCCAATACCATGCCTGTGACTCAACAGCCTGTGCCTAATCGAATTGTTAGGCCAATTGAAAGACACGGTAATGACCAAGGCTATGAGTCGAGTCCTTCCAATGTTCTTGGCGAGGTTAAGGACATGATGAAGCATTATACCGACATGATTACGGAGCAGTATCAACAAATAGCTGTTGATGTCAACTTCCTTAAAAAACAACAAAATTTGATAGAAAGTAGATACCCGGAGGAGGGTGCACCGTCGAGGTTTAGTTGCAAATGGTGTGGCGGGCAGCACTATCCAAGAAATTGCCCAAATGTTAAGTGCGACATTTGTGGAAAATCCGGCCATTTAGCAGCTACTTGCTGGAGTAAGATCAGTTCTCTCCAGCGTGGAAGTCGGCAACCAGGGCCTGTTAATCATCGTGCCCAAGGAAATGACCCCCAGCCAGAAAATGGGCCTAAACAAATACTTCAACGACCAAAGACTACAGTGGAAGAGCTACCAAGTGGTAGTGGGGTTAGTTTGATTGAGGCTGTACGCGTTAATGATGCTGAAACCTCTAATCTACGAGCTATCCTTACAAGAGGTAAAAAGGGTAGAGAAGCCGACAAGGATAAGCCTGTCGACGGAAACCCTAAGCAAGGTGACAAAGGAACACAAGTTTTGGATCCTGCCCTAGAAGGGGGACCTTTGAAGCCCGTAGAGAGTAAAGCCGATAAGGAAGCACCAAAGAAGAAGGTGAAAGTTAAGAAAGAGGCAATAAAGCCAGTTCAGCGACCTAAAGAGCGGATGATTTGGCGTGAAAAGCGAGCTCTATCGAACTATCATGAATTCGATTTGGCGGGCTCTCTTTGCGAAGTCAAGCCGGATGTGAACCTTTTGCAGCTTATTAAGCTTTCCCCAGGAGTACGTAAGGAATTTAGAAAGATCCTACGTACCGGGTATATCGTAGAACCTTTGGGTATTGCGCGAGTTGGTGATGACTGGTTCGAGCATGCTGAGAAGCATTGCCCAAGGGTTGTAGCCTATGTCGATGGGATATTAGTAGATTATGCCATTGTCGACACGGGATCATCTGTTAACATTATGAGTTCTGAACTGATGGAAAGGTTAGGTCTTGCGATCCAAAAAGATACCTCCACAATTCTCAGAATGGCAGATGACAGTTTGAGATAGCCGGAAGGCTGCATTACTAAGGTCCATGTCACTGTTGCAAATGTAGAATGCATGTTGGACTTTAGGGTGATTCGTTTTGCAGGGCGGCCAAGTTACCAAGTATTACTTGGACGACCTTGGATCTTGCAAGCGGATTGCGAAGTGGATATACCCGCCGGTCGATTGATATTCGACAGAGGTGCCCAGCATGTGGTGGTTGATGCTTATCCTGAGTCCCCGCAGAGTGAGAGAGCTCCTCTATCTTCTACAGAATTGGAGACATTAGAAGATTTATCTGCTAGTGAGACATCATCGAGTGATGAGTCCAAAGAGGGATCCACCACGGAGGACATCTATCAGATCACTTTGAACGAGCCAATAGAGGCCCAAGATCGTATAAGAGATGCAGATGTTATCGAGCTAGACCTTGGTACGCTTGATGATTCGCGGCCAATCAAATTAGGGTCCATGCTCAGCACAGCAGAAAGGGAGGACTATGTGGCCTTGATCCAAGAATTCCGTGATATCTTTGCCTGGAGTTATGATGAGTTGAGAGGCATTCCTCCTAGTCTTGCTGTTCATACAATTCCGTTGAAAGAGGGCAGTCGTCCTGTACGGCAGAAAGTAAGGCGTATGCCTTTCGAATTGAGGGACGGGCTGTTTGAGGAGTTACAGAAGCTTCGAAAAGCGGGTTTGATTTTTCCTGTGCAACACACGGAATGGTGTTCGCCAGTTGTGATTAGAAAGAAGAAGAATAATCAGATCCGTTTATGTGTAGACTTTAGGGAGCTGAATAAGCAGACAGTTAAGGACTACTACCCATTGCCATTTATTGACCAGATTTTGGATCAATTAGCGGGTAGGGAGATATATTCGTTTATGGATTGCTTTGCAGGATACAACCAAATGGCAATTGCAGAAGAGGACAAGTTGAAAACAACTTTCATCACTGTATTTGGTACTTTTGCTTACCATGTGATGGCTTTTGGTTTATGCAATGCGCCTGGTTCGTGGCAACGAACAGCCGATAAGACATTCGGTGGCATATCCCCTGAAGAGTTGAGGGTGTTTATTGATGACTTAGGGGCCGCCACCGTGAGGGAAAGGCAGTTGATCATTTTGAGAAAATGCTTTGAGCGCTGTAGACAATTTTGCATCGCCCTAAACCCATGGAAGTGCGCTTTTGGAGTACCTTATGGGCTATTGCTGGGCCATGTGGTCAGTTTGGTAGGAATTGCGACAGACCCCGAGAAGGTCAAAGTTATAGTTGCCATGGGTCCACCACGCACTCCGAAAGAAGTTCATGGCTTTCTGTCTTCGGTTGGTTACTACCGTAGATTCATTAACGCCTTAGCAGAAAGAACGTTGCCACTTACAAATTTATTGTCCTTTAGCTGTTCGTTTGTATGGGGTGACCCTTGTAAGGTAGCATTCGAGGATGTGAAACAAGAGCTAGCAAGAGCGCCCGTTTTAAAAGCACCTAAAAGAGGTGAGGTGTTCTATATATTCTCAGCAGCCACCATGTATAGTATCAGCTGCTGTTTAGCCCAATTTTGGGAAGAGAAGTGGTACCACCCGATTGCTTTTGCTAGTCGGAAGCTGGGGGTATCCGAAATCAATTACACCTACATGGAGAAGCTGTGTCTAGCGATGGTCTTTGGGACCAAGAAATTCAGGCATTACATTCTCTATGAGAAAGTCGTACTTTATACGAAGGCGGAGGGACTTCGACTGTTGATGAATAAGTTACAGCCGCCTGATCGTTTAGCGAAGTGGTTGATCACTTTGCAGGAATTTGATTATGAAATCAAGAGTAAGCCACCAAGGTTGCAAGGCATCGTGGAATGTCTTGTGGACTTTGGGGAGCCGAAAGAATCTGTGGCTGAAGGTAGTGACATGGAGTCGTTATTTAAAATAGATACGGCATCTATTCCCTCCTGGTATGCTGCAATAACGCATTATTTATCAACGGGAGAGGCGGGATCCGAGTTATCTAAGGCTGAGAAAAGGAAAATTAAGCAGCAAGCGTTAAAGTTTGCCTTGATCGCAGGTACATTATATTGGCAAGGGGTTGATGACATCTATCGCCGATGTGTGATGCCTGACGAGGTGCCATTCATTTTGGAAGCGTGCCATGATTCTGCTTGCGGTGGCCATTTTGCTGGACGACTCACAGCACAAAAGGCTTTAAGAGCAGGTTATTGGTGGCCTGCCATCTTCCAGGATGCGTTTGCGTATGTTAAGCGATGCGATATTTGCCAACGACATGATAGTCGAGAGAATAGGAAACGACCACTCAACCCTATTATGGCGATACTTCCATTTGAGAAGTGGGGAATAGATTTTGTGGGTCCTATTACTCCGTCGTCGACTACGCAAAAGTGATACATCATTGTAGCAACTGACTACTTCACAAAGTGGTCAGAAGCACGTGCAACAAGGAAAGATGATGCTAAAGAAACTGCTAGTTTCCTTTTAGAGCAGATAATATCCCGGTTTGGTCCACCGAAAGAATTAGTGTCGGACCGCGGAACTCATTTCCTGAATAAGGTGATCAAAGGTTTGACAGAGATGTGGAACATCAAGCACAACAAGACAACCCCATATAACCCGCAAGCCAATGGGCAAGTTGAAAGTACCAATAAGCAGCTTGTGGGCATCCTGTCCAAAATTGTGTCGGAAAAGAAACGGGATTGGGATAAAAAGTTATACGTGGCAGTGTGGGCCTATAATACGACTTTCAAACGAGCCACTGGCCATACCCCGTTCAAGTTAGTATATGGGGAGGAGTGTGTCTTGCCTTTAGAGATTGAGCTGCCGACTATTCGGTTTGCCATCAATCATTCTTTGAGCGATGAAGACGCTCTTTTTGAGCGTTTGACGACACTGGCACATTTAGATGAGCTTAAGTTGCAGAGCTTATTGCACCAAGAAGTGGCGAAGCGCCGCATGAAGAAGCTACACGACCTCAAAGCCAAGAAATACACCTTCAAGAAAGGACAGCTTGTTCTGTATTATGACGCACGACGTGAATTATTCCCAGGCAAGCTAGAACCCAAATGGGATGGGCCTTATAAGATCGTTAGGATAGGAAAGAATAAATCTACAGTGTTGTTAGCTGACCTTGAGGGGATAGAATTTAAAAATAAGGTTAATCTTAATAAGATTAAACCTTATTATTTCTGATTGCACTAATGCTATGACTGCCTTGCAGGTCTAGGCACGATTGATCAAGCATCTGCAAGGAAATTGTGATAGAGGTTGATGGGTCGGCTGATCCCTTATTTAGAACACCCATATTTGGAACAGAGATATCATCAGGGAAAGCTCATTTGGTGGAGCAAAGGATACAAGGTGATTGAGCACGAAGGCGGGACATTCATTTGGGAAATCAAGGTCTTCTGCCATCACTGCCTACAAATTTTGACGAGCATCCCTGTTGAATTCAATGATGATGGAGGGATGGAGCCTACAGTCCACCCGTTGAATATGCTGAATTTCGATTACCATAATTACGAGTAGAGTTCAGGATGGCAGAATATGTAAACCCTTTATGGACGTACACCTTGTACTTTGATGGGGCGTCCAGGGGTCCATGCAAAAAAGGAAGCGTAGGAGTTGTCATCCGAGACCCCCGACGACGCATTGTCATGAAGTTAGCTGCTTATCTCGGGGCGAATTTTACTAATAATATGGCCGAATACAAAGCCCTGATCATGGGTTTGAATATTGCAAAAAAGGGGGGTATCCGCCAGTTGTTGGTGAAAGGGGACTCTCAGTTGGTTTTAAATCAACTCAATGGGACGTACATGGTGCGGAACCCGATCCTTTGTATGTACCATCACACTGCCATAGCCCTGCTAGACGAATTCGATAGAGTGTCTTTTCAGCTAATTCCACGGAATTGGAATCAGTTTGCCGATTCATTGGCTAATCTTGCGTATGAAGAGGACCTCTTCTTTAATTGTGGCCCTTGTCACGATATATCTATTGATGGTGATACAGGACCTGGTCGTTTGTGGGGTATGCTTTCTGAACATGCCCTTTTTGGTAGACGATGGTTGATTTGGGTGATGCAGAGGGTAAGCGAGACTCATCTACCTTTATTATCGGGGACCCACAGACTGATTAGACGACATGTGATGCGAACACCTCTTGCGATATACGCAGGGGGGATAGGTCATAATTTAATGCACCTAGTTTAGGGCTACGAGCCTTTGTTCCCCTGGGAATGGTATGCTTTGATGTCTATCATGGTTGTTTCCAGGTGGATGTTCTGCATAGTATTGGTTTATTTCATTAGGCCAAGAGGGCCGATTCAGTTTTGTAGCAAAGTCATGTCTGATTTCATTAGGCCAAGAGGGCCGATTCAGTTTTGTAGCAAAGTCATGTCTGATTTCATTAGGCCAAGAGGGCCATTTTCCTGTCTAGTGCGGGTGCGTTTAATTGGGTTTTTGTTGAGTGTTGTGCTGGACAGGTTTCGTGGTTCGTGGAATTTGGTGGAGCCTGGAGGAGCCTTTGCTGCGATGGAAGCTTCTTGTGGCCACTCCAGGTGATATTTCTCCTTTACAAGTACCTTTCTTTCCTGTTATATGTGTATTTGTACTTGTCGAGGGGATCTATTTTGGGGACCGGCAACCAAGGCATGAAGTCCCAAGTTTAGGCTAAGTATGTTTAAGGGAGGTCGGAGTAGTCATTGCCTCCTATAAAGACATTGTTAGACATTGAAAGACCTGTTTTAGAAGGAAGCCCTAGTGGCTCTGTTCTGCTAACCTGCTAGGCAGCCGTTCTAGGAGTTCTTGTTAGTAGTGAGGCAGTTAGAGAAGCCTGCTAGAAGATAATAATAATGATGTCAAGAAATCCTGAATATCTTAAAAGATGAATATAAATGCGAAGGTGTGTAAAAAGGGGTTCTAACCCCTATCAAAGAAAAGAAATGAAATAAAAAATATATAAGCAGTTGATCATTGCCTTGCGAAGGCCTGGTAGGTTCCTGGGGACGAGTCAGACCCGGGGCCGATACCTTGTCTTCCTCGGGGTGGCTTCTTGCTGGAAAAATAATATCAAAACAAGGAAGGTTGGAGCGAAAATAAAAGTGAGCGTTAGAAAAGGATTACGTGTCGCCTTGCGAGGGCTTGGTAGGTTCTTGGGTGCCGAGACAGGTCCTGGACCGATGCCCTATTCTCCTTGGGTCACTACGCTCAGCTCCCTCCTTTTTACATGCCCAAGTATGTTCATCCAATCAAAATCCTAAAAGAAGAAATGGACTGAAAGAAAATATCCTTTGCTCAGGCTATAGGAGTCCTCGCCTTGTAGGAGCTCCTAGTGGTGTTGTCTTTAGTTGGTAAGTAGTTCAGACTACCATTTAGGGCAACCTCTTTGATAGGTTTTTTTTTGTTTGGCTGTGTTGGAGCAGCTGGTTAGTGATTCGCTTCGGATCTTCTATTAAATGATGCTAGGCCTCCTCCTTGTGGATGTTATGCCTTGGTTCTGCCAGGGGTAGGGGGAGCATTGTGCTAAGTTTTCTGATGATCATTGTTTTGTATCAGTTTGATGTTTCTTCGGTTGTTTATGTGCAGATATGTTCGTGGATTCGACGGGCTGAGTCGCCCTATCCCGTGGTCGCCAATGAGAGCGGAATTTAGGTGACGGGAAGTGCTTAAAAATAGCTAAAAATTATGAATATCGAGGGAAAAATATTCACCGTCAAAGGCGGCGGCTCGATCTAGGACGATTTTAAGCGCCAAAGTGCTTTAAAGGCGCCCGAGCGACACTTGTTGATTTTTCATAATTTTTCAGACAGTCGTGTGGGTTGACACAAGCTACTGGCCAATGCGGGATGCTAAGTCGGACGCCCAGGATTTTTCAGAGCTCGATTCCGAGTCCGGACGGGGGAAAGGCCACAAACCGGTCAAGATTTGAAAAGGTGGACTTATTTTTGGCCAAAGTGGGCATGACCTTTGGGGCCCAAAATTTAATGTCACATGAAAGTTTGGGAGAGGATGGATGAAGAAAATCGTGGAGAGAGGGCGCCATCAACAGGCGCCGAAAAATGCGCCATGTTGATGGAGATGCTCCTCCCTGCCTGCAAACAACCCCCCCGTTTGACAATGGCCCTTGCCTACACTCCGTATGCTGATCATATCGCCGCCCTTCGCCCGTGGAATGGTGGCCTGGTTTGAAATTTCTGATTCTAGTCTTTCTCTCTCCTCCCTCTCTCTCTTCTAAGAGGCAGTTCATGTGGGGAGAAGAAGGAAGAAGAAAGAATGGTGGAGACTTGTCCGGCATGGACCGGATTGCTACACGGGCTGAGAATGGTGATTTGGGATGTTGCTGGACATGAAGTGTTGCTGTTTTCCAAATCTACAGCCATGGACACAAAACCCGAAACACGCGTTTAAGCGGTAAACTAAAAAATTACAAAGAAAATTTAGTGTTTTATGCTTTTGATTGATGGAATGCCGTTCATATGGACTAAGATTTGATTATGTTGCTGATTCTTCTGAGTTCTTACTGTTTATAACCAGAAATTATGAAAAACATGCATTTCATGGCTCGAAATAATGTCAAGAAACCCGAAAACGTATGAAAAATGGGGAAAAACAAGGGTTTTGGGCATATAAATGGGGAAAACCGTCGATACACATCAACTAATCTTTCAATTGTGTTGCAAATGAACTAAGGGCCACAGCCCACAAACTGGTTTTCATTTTCAGCAATTTAAAAAATACAAGAAAATGAAGAAAATGGCGGGAAAATGATAAAAAAAAACCATGAAAAATAGGGGAAAAATACATTTGGGGCTACGAAAAATATAGAAAAATAGGATTTATGTTTGTTGATGTATAGCAAGGCTGGGGCATGAAGTTATGCTTCAGTTCAGCCTTGTTTATATGTTTTAGTGCGTGTTTCCTTCCTTTCTCTACATAAAATGACAAGGAAACCCTAAAAGAAATGAATATAATGATGCACTATCAACGGGGAAGGGTAGAGTTGTGGAAAAAATGGTTAAATGCCGCTGAGCATGAGGAATAATTTGCTGATTTTATATGCATTGCATCTAGGACGGAATAATAATGATAAGAATTAAAACCTAGTAGCACGAAGATCACTTCGGTGCTAGGTGTTGCAGCGAAGCACAAAGCGGTTAGAAAGAAAAGAATGAAAGAGATGTTTTGCACTTGCACGCTGCTGGTTTTTAAAATGTTTGAGCATTAGGCATCCACCTCTTTGCATGATCATTTTTGAGGAAATTAAAAGTATCAGAGTTAGCTCCTGGATATGCATAGCAATTGTTTTCAGCAGGCCTGTGACCTACCGTTGAGAGTGTGAGGTTCCTATGCTGTAGGCTAGTCGTGGGATCATAAATGGGAAGTCAAGTAAGGACAACGGTACATTCCTGGATACGTTTATTTGGTACCTTGAGTGACGTTTGTGCGAAATGTCTAAATGTTGAGCGGCGCATCGAGGGGCCAATCCCCAAGGTGTAGGAGAGTCGCAGAGGGTTGACGGCATTCAGCCGTAGGAGGAACCCCATGTGTGTGTGATTCGAACCTTTTGGCTATGTGAAAGGGACTCCCTCTGAGGAGCAATATTGGGTTAGGATCAGTTGGACTACAACGTATTACAAACGCAATGTTTAGGAAGGCAGAGATTTTGATAGACGCTCCTGGCCGCGAGGCCGAGGGGTTGTCTTGTGCGTAGTGACGAGGTCCGGCTAGTGCATGAGCCAGTGCCGGCCCGTTTTTAGGTCCATCACTCCTCCCGATCGGCTGCTAAGACGTGTCCCAGAAGTGGACAAGAGGACACGTTACAGTTGGTATCATAGCAAACCAACGAGATCTAAAGATTATAAGGGAACTTTATGGAAGGAAATAAGGGGAATAAGGGGGTAAATAGGGGAGGGTGAGTAGAACAGAGTAGTGTTTTCTATTGAAAACATTTCTTTACTCACTTATGGATGCTAGGTTGCACAGTCACGAAGCATGGAGCATGTTCTTGGTGTTCCAGGTCATGTTCATGACTGCAATGCATGCTTTGAATTATCATTAGAGGCTTGGCATGATGAATATTTTGGACCGCATCTATAATCCTTCACCCCTGTATGCGGAGTGGAGATGGATGGGAGACTCAGGAATATACTACAATAGTAGCCCACCGACTCGCATACCTTCAAACCAACTTGAAGAGAATCAAGTGGATGGAGGATTTAAAGATTGTGAAGCTATTCATCTTTGTCGAAGCTTTCGTAAACGTAACTTTGCATGTTAGCGATTGGCAAGTCAAGTAGAACAAGTGTCTCTATGAAGAAGTGACCTAAGTGATCTCTGTTGACAAAATCAAAGTGTTAGGGCACTATGAGAAGAACGGGTATCAAAGGAAGGGATACCCCAAGCTTCCTTTGACTTACCATTTCCTGAAAATCCATGACCCCTCTCCATATTATTATTCCATCCCTGTAGCCGATTGTAACATAATCCTATCTTTCCCAAACTGATGTATCAATCAGCATGTCGTACTTATCCAAATAAATGTACTCAAAGGGTTATGCCCTCATGAATAAATAAGACTTTTTACAATTATCTATCTTGATCATAAATGTTAACTAAGGTGTTAAGTGATTAAATCACTTAGCTAGTCATATTAACATAATATGAGCACGTATAATAAGATGTTAGCGTAAAGAATCTTATTGTTCACACACAACCCCAAGCGTAGGTTCCAAATTTGACTTTTGCACTAAGTCTAGCTGCAGCTCAAGAGAAGAAATTCCTTCTCAAACAAATTAAGCCACCCGAGTTTGATGGCAAGGGAAGGATTGTTTAAGCCGATGCTGAGATCTAGATTGAGTCTATGGAGGACTATTTTGAGGCAGCTGGAATTGCACCTGCTAACCAAGCCATGCTCACCAAACTTAAGTTAACAGACGAAGCGAGACTTTGGTTGAAACAGTGGTTCAGAGACCAAGCGATCTCGGAGGGGACAGTCACTTGGGATAAGCTTAAGGAAGCTGTGCGAGGGAGGTATTTGCCACTTGCTTACCACACACAAAAGATGAATCAATTCTATGACTTGAAGCAGCTAGGATTATCCCTTGAAGCATATTATTCGAAGTTTGTTTCACTCTTAAAGTATGCACCTCCAATGGATTATGACACAGGAGGTGTCAAAATTCTGTATTGGGTTGAATCCACCCATAAACACTCGATTGGAATCAATGCGCCCAACGGACCTACAAGATGCACTCATTCGAGTTGCTCTAATAATATAGGAGGTGCAGAACAAACCAAGGAACAATAGGATTTGGCCTTACAAAGATCAAAATAAGGGCATGTCTAAGGCTCAGACTAAGAGAGCACAGGGTCAAAATCAGGGCCAAAGAAAGAAAGCTAGGGTCAATGCTGTTAACAACTTTATTCCAACACAAAGCAATGATCGCAACCCACGTTGCTTCCATTGCAATGAGCCAGGACACTTCAAGAGGGAATGTCCCAAGCTTGGCAGAGGGCATCGCCAGGGGAAAATTACCAGGGTCAAAATAGAGCCACTCATGGCCAAGGAACCACCATTATGGCCAAAGGGAGAACCTCCAATGTTTCCATCAAGGAGCTGGACAATGAAGAAGATCCATCCATGGATACTGACATTGAGAGGGCAACGGTTCACGCCACTCTTCATAAGAAGGGTCCAAATTGCCAATTCTCAGTGATTCAAACTCTATCAGAATATCAAGGTAAAAGCTTCAAAACCTTGATTAACTGTGGCAGGACACATTCCTTCATCTCACAAATCTGTGCAAAGAGATTAGGGATAGCCACAATAGATGCACCTCCATTACTTGTGGAGTTAGCAAATTGTCCTGAGGTCACTTGTACTAGGCAAACTGCTAAGGTGAAAATCCTACTGGGTGGGAAGCCAACTTCTGTGAGATTCAGGTTAACAAACCTAGGTGTCCACGAATGTTTAGTCAGAATAGATGGCTAATATCCAATGATGCCCACATCCACTTTGGGAAGGGCCAAGTCTCCTTTCGCAATTCTGAAGGGGAACTAGTCACGACTCAAGGTGAGGCTGGTAAGCCAAAAATACAATTGGCAAAAGCAACACGGATAATAAAAGGTGTTCAAAAAGGGTCTACCTGTCTATCTGATTAAACTGAATAAGCTAGATCAGAATCAGGAATCTGGAGAAGAACCTTAATGGTTAAAGGAATACGTAGACGTATTCCCTGAAGATCTGACGGAACTTCCTCCCCAAAGGGAAGTCGACCACAAAATATAACTTGTGCCAGGAGCTGCACCGGTCACAAAGAGACCATATAAAGTATCCATCTCGGAAGCTATCGAACTGAAAGAGAAACTTAATTAGACCAAGGCTACATCCATCCTAGCAGTTCACCATGGGGAGCTCCAGTATTGTTCCAAAAGAAGAAAGATGGAACGCTTCACCTATGCATTGACTGCAGAGGGTTGAACCAAGAAACCATAAAAAATAAATACCCCATTCCAAGAATAGATGAATTACTTGACCATCTTCAAGGGGCAAAGATCTTCTCAAAGATAGATCTCAGATCTAGATATTATCAGATAAGTATCAAAGAAGAAGATATCCCAAAGACTGCATTTAGTACAAGGTATGGACACTTTGAATTCCTAGTGATGTCATTCAGGCTGACGAATGCTCCTGCTACCTTCAACAGGCTAATGTAGGATATCTTTACGCCCTATCTTAATGACTTTGTACTCATCTTTTTTGATGCTAGTCTACTCAAAACAGGGAAAGGGTCATGAACCCTAGCTTTACATTGTTCTTGAAACAATGTGAGCACACAAGCTTTATGCCAAGAAGAAGAAGTGCACATTTTTCAAGCAACAAATTGAATATCTGGGATTCATTGTATCAGTAGAAGTAATTTCAGTAGATCTAGCTAAGGTCAGAGATGTTTTGGAATGGCCAACACCAACTTCTGTCAAAGAAATACGTAGTTTTCTTGGGTTAACAAGGTGGTACAAAATTTTTATCAAAGATTATGCTTTGGTTGCAACACCTCTAACTGATCTACTAAAGAAGCAAGTAGCAATTGTATGGTCACCTACTAAACAGACCAGCTTTGACAAACTAAAGCAAAGCTTAATATCAACACCCATCCTAAAACTTCCTGATCTTATTAAGGAGTTTGAAGTGCTAACTGATGCTAGCACACTTGCTTTAGGAGGTGTACTTATGCAAGAAGGTCATCCCGTAGCAAATTCTTCAAGAAAATTGAAGACCCATGAAAGGAATTATGCTACCCACGACCTGGAGCTGTTGGTTGTCATCCATGCTCTCAAACTTTGGAGACATTACTTGCTAGGTAACAAATTTTCCTTAGTAACAAACCACAAGAGTCTTAAATGGATTTTCACCCAGAATGAGCTCAATATGAGGCAATGACGATGGATCGAAGTGCTGGAAGAATATGATTTTGAAATCAAATATAGGGCTGGAAAAGAGAATGTAGTTGCCAATGCACTCAATCGTCGCAAGGCATTTCTAAATTCTCTCATTTTGCAAGATCCATCAACAACAAGGTCTCTAGCCATAAAGGTATCAATGCCAAACAACCCGATTCTTGAGCTAGCAAAAGAAGGGGCATATCATGACCCAGTCTATCAGGAAATGCTAAGGGAGATCCCCATCAAGGATCAATACTTGAAGCTAAAGATGAAGTATCAAGAATTCTCCATCAGTAGTGGACTTGTCTACTTCAGGACAAGATTATGTATCCGTGCAAGCCAAACTCTCAAGTAGAAGATACTCTGGGAATCCCATGACCCCCTTTCTCAGGACATCTTGGTTATGCCAAGACCCTTAACACGGTCAGAAATAGCTATTTTTGGGAAAGGCTCAAGGGAGGTGCACTCAATTATATCACGAAATGTTTGTCTTGTCAACGCATTAAGACAGAATGTGTTAAAATGCCTGGGAAATTGCAACCACTTGACATTCCACAAATGAAATGGGAGTTCATTAGTATGGACTTTATTGTTGGCTTGCCCCAAGTTCAGGGAGGATATAACTCTATTTTGGTTATACTAGATATGCTCACCAAGGTTGCACATCTCATCCCTATCAAGACAAACTATAAAGCTTCAGACATCGCAAGATTATTCATCAACGAAATATTCAAACTTCATGGGTTACCGAGAAGAATCATTAGTGATCGTGACTCTCTTTTCACATCACACTTCTGGAGGGCTATCTTTGAGGTTATTAGAACTCAACCATGTTTCAACACAGCTTACCATCCCCAAACTGATGGTCAAACAAAATGAGTCAATCAAGTCATTGAAGATATTCTTAGGGCATACTGCTGTCACGAACCCAAAAAGTGGATTCAATACTTACCACTAGTTGAGTTTGCTTACAATGATTCTTACCAAACGGAGTATTCAAAAGACCCCTTTTCAAGGATTGTATGGGCATGATTGTCATACCCCCTTGAACTTCTCGGATCCAACTTTGAGGGTAGAAGCTTCAAAAAAGATGCTGGAAGACATGGATGATCAAATCAAATCAATAAGACAAGACATTCAAACTGCCAAGGATAGACAGAAGGCTTATGCTGACTTGAAATGGCAAGACACATCCTTCGTCGAAGGTGATATGGTCTTCATCCATGTATGCCCTAAAAAGAGTTCACTGTCCTTGGGAGAGTACAAGAATCTAAGTCTAAGGTATTGCGGACCTTATAAGATCATCAAGTGCCTAGGGCCTAATGCTTAGAGACTACAACTGCCCGCAACTCTAAAGATTCATAATGTATTCCACGTTAGCCTATTGAAAAAGTATCTACCTAATCAGAATCATGTACTTGATGATCAGAAAATTGTAATGCCTAGCCAAGGAGTCCTTGAGCTATAGCCTGATAGAATCCTAGATGTTAGGGAGAGGCATTTGAGATTAAGGACCTTGAGAGAAAACCTCATCTAGTGGAAAGATTATCCCAAAGAGGATGCCACGTGGATGGATGAAAATACTCTCAATCAACAATACCCCCAGGTCTTCTTGAGATGAGGACATCTCGATTCCTCTAAGGGGGAGAGGATATATTATCTCTCCTGTGCCTCCCCCATGAGAACCCACCTTTTTAAAATTTTAAAATTGGTTTAAATTTTCTTTTACCTCTCTCTCTCTCCCCCTGTCGATAGCATGGTGGGGAGAGAGAGAGAGAGAGAGAGAGAGGGATTATGAGTGGGAGAGGGAGAGAGGGAGTATGAGTGGGAGAGGGGGCATGCACCCCCCTAGGTGTAGGGGTGGCGGCTGTTAAATGGCCATCTCCCCCCTCTTGTGAACCACCCCCTCCCCACTATATAAGGGGAAGCCCCCACCTGTGGTCTCAGGCTCTACCCCCTTTCTCCGTCTTCAGCGCCAGTTCCCCGTGCTCTGCTTGACGTGCCACCCCACCCCTTGCTCCACCTGAATGCTGCCAGGCTGCCAAGGCCACCGCCACCCTCATCATCCTCATCATTTTTGCCATCATCACCTCTCTCAGCACAATTGAGGAGGAGGAGATGCTGTCAGGTCCAATTGACAAAAAGGAAGAAAAAAAGAAGCTTCCTAGAAGCTTCCACCAAAAAGCTCCTTAGGGGTGCTTCACCCACGGACCACGTAAAGGACACAGTTTCTTTGTGAAGGGAGTTTCCGTGCAGGAAGGGAGGACTACCAACTTGTAGAAAATTTCAGCACACCCTCCACGTGCTCAACTTATTCCCAAGTCCCAATTGCGATGGCCCCAAAGCGCCACACAAGAGGAGCACACGCAGGAGTAAGAGGAGCACATGTAGGAGTCCCCACCCGAAGCACAAGAATCGATAATACCCCTCTTGCAGATGTTCAGGTTCCATTAAATTCACCCTTTTCATTTCCGCATGATATGGGTGCATTAAGTATAAATTCTCATAGGGAAAACTTAATTAGAATGCTTTGTTTTTAAAAAAGATCATAGGAATGTTCGAAAAAGTTTTAAATCTCATGACAAGGTACTTATATTTCTCGCACCATCATGATGAAAGGTTGTTGCATTTTTGAATATATGTTTCATGTGTTAAAAGATGAACTTATGCAATAATGTCCTAGTTGCATCTCACATATAGATTAAATATAAATTGCGATGTTCTTGTGCACTAGAAGGTTTGCATTGGGTAATTCACGATGGAAAGAATGAATTATGTTGTATACATTGCATTTATGCAATAAAAAAACCCCTTATGACGATCATAAATAGGTTAATTCATAGAAGGATGTTTAATTAAAGAATAGATAGTTGCTATGGGGAGGAATAAAAGAGTTATATTTTATTTAGAATTCACATAAGCAACTGCATTCTTGTTTGCGTGACTTGCATGGCAAAAGAAAAGATTATGTTTTATAACATTATAAATCTACGTAGCATAACTTGCATGCACAAGTAGATGTATGAAAAGAAAAACGGGTTATATTTCATTTGATGAAAAGCATATAATATGCATGAAATGACAGTTACATTCAATATGAAAGATAGGTTAAGTTAAGTTAAAATGTTGCTTAGTATTGCACTTGTAGAGTTAATCGAGCGTTCTCCTACTTAGATCATTCTATGTTGTGAGTAAGAGAGGGTACCACGAATACTAGTAATATTGACAAACAAAGGGATGTAATTCCTCAAGATAGGCACTGCTACCTATCTCGTGCAACTAGTCTACAAGGTCAGATGCTATTGCAACTAAATCATAAGATGATACTACTACATCTTAGGCAAAGGGAGGCGAGATCTAATTACAAGCTAGATTCGTTAAGAAGTTGAGTAGTCGCCCTACTACAACTCTCTCTCCTAGGGAGATTTGTCAAACTTAGGGAAATTGTGAATTTCCAAGAAGCAAATTGACCAACGGAGGACGACGGGGTTGTCCAAGATCTATTTTACAAGGAGACCAGAGGGTAAGGATAATTGGGGTCAGTAGGGTACAAATCCTAACCCAAAGAAAAAGGGAAAACAAGCAACCTAGCTTGCCAAGCCCTTGGAATCTTGCCAAGTCGTGAACGATCCAGGATCAAATGCTGGGAGTATTCAGGAAAAAGGAATCACACCTTAGTAGTTGGTTGTACGAACGACCACATAAATGATTGTGATTGTACACTTAGATACATTGTTGAACTTCTTTGCTCAAGAAACTAATTCAAGGCCAAAGACTTAATGCTTCAGGTTAATAGCTTGGAGGGAGAGGCAGGTTCAGTTACCTCTGACTGCCTACCTTGCCCTATCTAGGGGGGTTGTTAGCCGCACCGGGTACATGGACCGAACCCCCCATGAGAGGTCTCTCCGTGGGTGCCGCTTGGAGCGAGAGGACACTTGGGTGCCAAGGGAGGCTCTAGTTGTAAATTCCTTGCCTCCGAATCCCGCACAAGAGGCCGACGTGACTTGAGATGGGATCTCGAGGCCTGTGTACTAGTCTACAGGCAAAACTTGGAGCAACAACCCTGTTGATTGCTGGGCTAGCCTTCGGGCATGATACTGATGTATTCCAAGACTATGATAAATAAATGTCAAATATTTGGAAAAGGAACTTGCTTGACATTGTTTTTTGTATGTTAGGGCCTAAGTTACGTGAAGGAAGCTATGTCTAAATTGATTAATTAAGGAAGCTGCCTTTGCATGTCAAACATAATGTGGTAGGTAATTAGATAACTAAGCAACTCGAGGAAAGTGCAGTAGACGTGACTTGGGTCTGTCCTACGGAAGGGTGGTCCCGATTAGCTAGGAACTTTTCTCAAAAGACGTGATAACGAGACTGTGAAGACCTAGAGTCAGTAGAGTTAGAATCCAGATTTATGTTGTTTTAGGGGAGTGGAATGGGACTATGCCTTGTGGGCAGAAAGGTTGAGCTTTGCATCCCTCTCGTTTCCTATTCTCCATGAACCAAGTGCAGCATAAATCCGCTTCAACTCTATTGTTCCTACGCAAAGTGGTTCATCTGGAGCTCGACGCTAGCTACTTCCTAGAGACTTTGCTGATAGGAAAGAAACCCTGACTTCAGGTCGGTCCTAAGTGGGAACGATTGGATACTTCCGCTTCGGGGCAGACTTGGGAAGACCTAGATCGCAAACCCTGTGACATTCCTTGCAAGTGCTAGATGGCACTTTCTAGGCTCCCCTCTTGATGGGCTGCTAAGACGTGTCCCACAAGTGGATAAGCGGATAGGTTATAGATTGTTTGACCCTCATTTAATGGTCGCAAGATTTAGTGTTGTAAAGTAGTCTATCGGATCTAGGAGCCAACAAGAAGAGTGTAACAGAGGAAAAATAGATTTCGATGCCAGAAAGCTAGTTATCTAGTTGAATCGCAATTCCAAGCTTGTTTGCCCCCTTATCTAGGGCCGAAACCACTTGTAAATAAGTATGAACATGTAAAAATGAATAAGATATTTTAATGATTAGTAATAATGATTAATTAGAATATCTTTATGCTCATTTTCTCTTTACGAGATAGGGGGACTCAAAATTTTTTACATCCCCTCAAATCCATTGATTAGAGCATTTTGCAACTAGGGGAGAGATGGGAAATGCTTTGGGAAATGTGATCCACAATTTCTTCACTCTGTATCACCTATAAACACATGCAATATGATACAAGAAATCAAATTTTCTTATTTCAATAGTCCTCTCTCCTCTTTCTTTCTCCTCTCAGCACCTTGTTCCCATGGCTATTCTATGTGATGTATTTTCATGGTTCTTTTGGTGTTCATATGGGGTCATATGCAGTATAATTCTAGTTCTTGGTTCATGCAAGTTCTACATATCAAACAATAGGAAAAATCAATAATAAAGTATAAAATCAATCATGCAAAAATCCAAAAATGAAAAAAAAAGATTTTACGCATGGAAAATTTACAAAAAATTATGAATATGTCAGTGAATGTATGGTGGGACTAGGGCATGAGGTTTAACCTTATCCATGTTCTTTATGTTAAAATGTGTATTTATCAAAATTTTAATACAAAAAACACATTAAAAATACTCTTTATACATACCAATGAATGTAAAATAAAAAACAGTATGGGGAAGGGCCTGTGGGAAGTTGAATATCATTGGAATACTGATTTTATGCATATTTGATATATAGGATTCAATTGTTCTAAGTTTAAGAAAGGGAAGTAGCATGAACTACTTCAGTGCTGCCTTGGAAAACGATGCACTTTGTAAGGGTGAAATCGTGAAAATAATTGTTTGTGCACATCTACATTATTTGATCTATAAATTTACTTATTTGTGCACTCTATAACATTCACTTTGCATCCACATTCTATAAAGATGATATCATGAGATTAATCTCTTGGATGCATAATGGCACCTATTTTTGAGTGATTGACCCATGTTGAGTGCCAGATTTCCTTTATGGGTCTAGTTAACTCATTTTCCTTTGGTACTAACTTGGTGATGATTTCCTAGAACCAACATTAAAAGATACTATGCTATGTATGTGTTTTATGTGGAAACGGTGCATGTTGGGGCTAATCCTCCATGGGATGTAGGAGAGTTGTAGTGAGGCCACAACAATTAGCCAAGGGGTGCTCCTTGTGTATGTGATACGAATTTAGGTGGTATACCAATTTCTTGGAGACAAGAAGGGCGACACATTGGACTACAATTTAGAAATAGTATCTACAAATGCATTCTTTGGTAAAATCAACCCAGAGTATTTATATGCTCCTACCCACCACGAGACTGTGGGGTTGTTTAGGTGAGTTTAGGAGGCTCATGGCTAAAGCTGTAAAGCCAATGTCAGGGCCCATTTTTTGGTCTTAAAAATATACAAATGGAAATGGATGAGTTGGTATGCTTCACTATTATGTTATCACTCTCAAATTCCATGTATTTTAATGTGAAAGACATGGAAGGTACATATGGTGTATTTTGATGTGAAAGATATGGAAGGTACATATGGTGTATGGAAAAACTTGGTGACTTATATTAACAAAAAAGTGCAGCCTTGCAGGTTTATTGGCTAAAAAAATCAATGATCTCTACATGGAGGAGGAGACTTTTATGTATAATCACCTAAATAAGCTCAATACCATTTTCCATGAATTGACATAGAGTATTTTTCTTTGAGAAGGTGAATAGAAAGAACAATGTCATGGCAAAGAGCTTCAGTGCACTTATGGCTAGAGGAAGGTCAAATACTAGGGAAAACTCTTATTTGAGAGGCAAGTCAAGAAGCAAGTCATGTAACAAAAAAGATTGATAATGCTTCTTCTATAACAAGAAGGGCATATAAAAAATGACCGCTACAAGTGGAGAAATAATCAAAAAGAAAAAAAGACAAATCGAGATGATGGAAAAATAGAATACAAAGCATATAAAAATGACCGCTACAATGGGGATGATGGAAAAGTATTTTTTATGTATTCTCTTTGAGTCATGCATTCTTAGATGCTAAGGATAGTGGTATATCTCAAAACTATGAAAACAGACAAGAAGGGAGAGAGATTAAAAGTACACACATAAAAACAATGAAGACTTGAGCACATAGAGATATAGGGTTGAAATATTATTATTATTATTCTTTCTTTTTCTTCCACACAAAATAACTAAGTCTAAAATATGATAAAAGACTAATGTGAAAGTACCACAACGTATGTATACATGGACACTAAGTGTGAACATGCTAAGGAAAAAATATGTGGCTCAATAAATGTGCCATAACTAAGGGTGGACTACATGTGCACTTGCAACTATGGCATCACTAGCATATCCTCATGTTAGTTAGCTAAAATGCTAGTGTAAAATATCCTACCACATCACCAAGGTGCATATTGGATGCCAACTCATGTAAAGCTCGACATCCCAACACTCCTCCTCGATCTCAATATGAGCTTGTGAACTCTAAGTATAAACCTAATGTGTTGAAGCTTCTTAGCCCCCAAGACCTTGATGAAAATGTTAGCAGCTTGAGCCTTTTGTATTGATATAAATCAAGTCAATATCACCTACCAAAATCCACTTCTAAATGAAATGGTAATGGATCTCTATGTGTTTGGTACCTCAGGTAATTTACTCAAGAATATATGTGTGCATCACGTGGGTTCAAAACTAGGTATTTTTAAACTACCATATATATATATATTTTTATAGACAAAAGGGTATAATACAAATGGTTATTTACAAATTCAGTAGAAAAGGGATATGTTTTATTCAAGAAAAATTCACAAATAAGGATATTTATAAATAGGCCTTGAACACACGTGATGTAGAGGATATATATATATATAATAACTTCCCTGGGTTTGGTACATGCATGATACACTAGCTTCTTGGCCAATTGAATGCTACTAAGGTTATCATAGTAGATGATAGCCTTCTTGTCCACCTATATCATGCATGTTTGGTACACACATGATATACTAGCTTCTTGGCCAATTGAATGCTTCTAACGTTATCACAGTAGATGATAGCCTTCTTGTTCACCTATATCATGCATGTTTGGTACACACATGATACACTAGCTTCTTGGACAATTGAATGCTACTAAGGTTATCACAATAGATGATAACCTTCTTGTCCATCTATATCTCCAAATCACCAAAAAGTAGGTTGCATAGCTAAAGCTACCTCACATATTGCATTGAAGCACCTTTGTACTCTACCTCTACACTAGACAAGGCAATGGTTGAGAGTTTCTTGCTACTTCAAGTAATAACATCACTACCAAAGGAAAACATAAAACCATCATTAGACCTCCTATATGAAAATAGACAAGAAGAGAGAGAGATGGAGCACCCAATAGTGCACACATATGCAAAAGTAATGGAGATTTAAGCACATAGAGAGATAGGGTTGAAATCTTCTTCTTCTTCTTTCTTCTTCCTTCACAGAAAAGAACTAAGTCTACAACATTATAAAAGAATAATATGAAAGTATGGTAATGTATGTATATTGGTCATTAAGTGTAAACTCACTAGAAAAAAATAGGTGGCACAATAAATATGCCACAACAAAGGATGGACTATGTGGGTATCATTCCAACTATAGAATCACTAGTGTATCCTCAAGTTGGTCACCTAACACACTAGTGAATACTATTATGTCACATCACCAAGACACGCAGTAGATGCCACCTCATGTAGAACTCGACATTTCAACACTATCCATTGATCTCAACATGAGATTGTGAACTCCAAGCATAGTCTTGAAGCATTGAAGCTTCTAGTGAAAATATCAACATCTTGATCCTCTATGCAAACATAAACTAGGCTAATATCACCTACTATAACTTGCTCCCAAATGAAACAATAATGGACCTCTATGTGTTTGTTTCATGTATAATACACCGGGTTCCTAGCCAATTGAATTCTGTTAAGGTTATCATAGTAGATGATAACCTTCTTATCCACTTGCATCCTTAAATCACCAAATAGCTTATGTAACCAAGCTACCTCACATGCTGCAATTGCAACACCTCAATACTTTGCCTTTGTACTAGACAAGGCAACTGTTAGTTGTTTCTTGCTACTACAAGTAACAATACTCCCAAAGGAAAATATAAAACCACTAGTAGATCTCCTACGTGAAATACTACCATCCCAATCTATATATGTACAACCATGCAAATCCAATGGTACACCTACATCATAGAATAATACATAGTCAAAGACATAGCACAATGTACGTTGCACTACATCCAAATGTGGCTTTCGTGGAAGTTGGATAAACTAACTCTCCAAAGCAATTGTGTAGTTGAGGTTTGGCATAGTGATTATGAAATATATAAGGCTACCCACAATCTCTTGATATATAGTGACATCCTCAATCAAGTCCCCCTCATGTGTACTAAGCTTAGCTTTAACATCCAAAGGTATAGAAATTAGCTTGTAACACTTAGCCATACCATTCTTCTTCAATATATCCAATGCATACTATCTTTGTGACTTCGATATACCCTTTCGAGTCTTGATTATCCCTATGCTGAGAAAGTAATAGAGCTCTTCTAAATCCTTCATATTAAATTCATCCTTGAAAAGACCCTTTGCATTGACAATCTTTGTCTCAATATCACCCACAATGATAAAATCATCCACATATATAGTAATCTTTACAATACCCGCATCACTCTCACATACATAGAGTGAGTGATTAGCTTCTACTTTGTAAAATTCAATGCTGACAAGGTATTCTACCCTAGGTGCTTACTTTAGTCCATTTAAGGCCTTATGAAGCCATTATACATAATTTGGATGATTTTCATTCACATAACTGGGTGGGTGCTTGACATAAACTTCTTCTTATAACTCCCCCCTGCAAGAAAGCATTCTTAACATCCATTTGATGAATGATCTAAACTTTTGATGCAACCACTACCATGAGCCCTTATAGTAGCCATTTTAGCCACCAGAGAAAAGGTCTTCTCATAATCAATACCATGATTCTATGCATATCCTTTGGCAATCAACAATGCCTTATAGTGCTCAATAGATCCATTTGCAACCTTCTAAATCCATTTGCAGTCAATAGCTATCTTTCCTCTTCAAGTAAGGGCACCAACTCTCATGTGTCATTATCTATAAGTACAACCATTTCTTCATCCATAACATGATCCTAATACTCATTACCTTCACCACTCCATTCTCAAAACAAGTGGATTCCATATCTTACATAACCTTAGCCATGTATGCATAGTGATGAGGTACATAGCTATCATATGTTAACCATTACATTGGCTTTCTTACTCTCATTAATCTATGTCGACCTGGATTGTCAAGATTATGGGAGAGAAGGAAGGAGTCTCACTTGTAGCTTTCTTGCTTGCACAATGGGGGAATACACACAAAGGTGGAGGCTGAAAATAGTTTTCCTCTTCTTAGTTGTGTAAGCCAAAAAGAACTCAAGTACATAGAAATAGAAGAACCCTATATATGGATCTCAAACCAAACTCAACTAACTAAGGTGGCATACTAACTGAGCCATGAACTAGAGTAGATAAGGATAGCTGTCGTCTAGCTATTATTCATGGGCGGTGTACCAACCGCATCTGCAACCGACAAGTCGATGACATAAATGCACAACGGTCACCCTGGCATATCACGAGTGGAGCTCGATATCTCAACACTCCCCCTTGAGCTCAATCCCAATTTCTGCACACCAAGCAGGTCTCTGAACTTGCACAGCTTCTCTGCGCCCAATGCCTTCGTGAATATGTCAGCTACCTGATCCTCTGTGCTGACATAAACTAGATCAATAAGACCTAGTAAAACCCTCTCTTGCACATAGTGATAATGCACCTCAATGTGCTTTGTTCTAGCATGATAGACTGGGTTATTTGCCAAGTGTATACTACTCATGTTGTCACAATAAATGACAACTGGCCCATCTGTAGGAGGATGCATATCATAAAGTAGCTTATGCAACCAAGCTACCTCACATGCAGCCATTGCTGCGCCCCTGTACTCAGCCTCTGTGCTGGATAAGGCAACTGTAGGCTGTTTCTTGCTGCTCCAAGTGACTGTAGCACTCCCAAAAGAGAACACATATCCACTGGTAGATCGTCTATCAGAAATGCTACCAGCCCAATCAGCATCAGTGTATCCATGCAACTGTATATGAACCCCAATCTCATAAAATAGTCCATACTGCAATGTGGACTTCACATACCTGAGTATGCATCTAGCCGCATCCAAATGCGGTTTCCTTGAAGCCTACATAAACTGACTTACCAATCCAACAGCATAGCTCAAATCTGGCCTGGTAATAATCATATAAATCAAACTTCCTACTATGCGTCTGTACATAGTAGGGTCTTCTAGAAGCTCACCTGCATCTGTGCTCAGCTTCACATTCTGCTCCAAAGGAACTGAAATAGGCTTATAGCCTATCATCCCATATTTGGACAGCATGTCCAATCCATACTGCCTCTGCAAGAGCTATATCCCACTTGGTGATCTAATCACCTCAATGCCCAAGAAATAATGCAGCTCTCACAAATCCTTCATCTCAAACTTCTGCTTCAATAGCATTTTCACATGAAGGATATCTTCATCACTGTCACCTGTCATAATCAAATCATCAATATAAATGACAAGTAGCATAATACCTTTCTTTGTTTTTCTCACATAAAGTGAAAAATCTGCCTTGGAAATCTGAAAGCCAATAGTGACAAGATACTGTCCTATCTTGTCAGACCATGCTCTAGGTGCTTGCTTCAAGCCATACAAGGCTTTCTTCAACTTGCAAACAAACTCAGGATGAACAGCATGCACATAACCTGGTGGCTGCTCCATATAGATCTCTTCTT
Organism: Lygodium microphyllum; assembly: GCF_053477565.2. Classification (NCBI taxonomy): domain Eukaryota; kingdom Viridiplantae; phylum Streptophyta; class Polypodiopsida; order Schizaeales; family Lygodiaceae; genus Lygodium; species Lygodium microphyllum. The sequence goes on along the minus strand of NC_141161.1, from coordinate 12,162,638 downwards.
GCAAATCACCATGCAAGAAGGCATTCTTTACATCCATCTGATGTAAAGACCATCCCTTTGATGCAGCCATAGCAATGACTGCTCTTACGGTTGCCATCCTTGCAACCGGACTGAATGTTTCTTCATAGTCAATGCCATATGTTTGTGCATACCCCTTGACTACTAATCTTGCCTTGTATCTATTCACAGAATCATCTACATTGTGCTTCACCTTATAAACCCACTTACAGCTAATTGCATTCTTACCTTTAGGCAAAGGTACTAACTCCCATGTAGCATTTGCTTCCAAGGCATCCATTTCATCATCCATGGCTTTCTCCCATTTTTCTTTTCCCATGGCTTGCTCAAAAGAAGTGGGTTATGGTTCTTGCATCACTTTGACCATATATGCATAGTGAATGGCTGTAAATCCATCATATTTCAGCCTATCCACAGGATACCTAGCTCTGGTAGACCTGCGCAAAGTAGGTTCACTCCCAGGTGCTCTCAAAACATCCCTGGTCTTCCTTACTCCAGGTGTAACAATAGAAGGAATACCCAACTCAACATCAATGCTCTGTTCTGAGCCACTGGATTCACCATCCACATAAGAGTGACCTGCATTCACATCAAACATGGGCTGATCTACCTTCTCTTTTCCTTTTCGTGAAACTTGCATACCACTATCTGCATTGTTTTGAGGAGATTCTCCTGATCTCAATTTGCCTGTCCATGGCGAAGAATATGAGCCACTGCTAGAGGACACTCCAGGTCCACTAATATTTTGTGACTGCTGCTATGAATTCTGTGTAACATTACCATTTTGTGCATCTACATCATCAATCACATTTACTGGTTTATACCAGCTACTCATCTCATAAAAAACAACATCTCTGCTCACTGTAAACTTATGAGCAGAAGGGTTATAGCATCTATACCCTTTCTACTGCAGAGAGTAACCAATAAAGATGCACTTCTCAGCTTTTGGATCCAACTTGGATCTCAACTCATCTGGCACATGAACATAGGCAATGCAACCAAAAATTTTTAAATGAGAAATATCTGGTTTCCTACCAGTATACCTCTCCTCTAGAGTCATCCCATGTATTGCTACAGTGGGAGTCCTGTTCATTATGTAGATTGCTGTAGCAATTGCCTCAGCCCAATAAAAATCTGGCAGGTCTTTTTCATTGAGCATGGCACGAGATACCTCTCCAATATGCCTGTTTTTCGTTTATGCAATTCCATTTTGTTGTGGGGCATGACTGCATGAATATTGTTGCTTTATGCCATGCTCCTGCAAGAACCTTGCAAACTCATTTGAGAGGTACTCTCCCCCTCCATCTGACCTTAGGCATTTTATTTGCAGGCCTGTTTCTTTTTCAACCATAGCTTTAAGAGTTTTGAAATGCCCAAAAACTTCACTTTTCTTTTTCATAAAATACACCCAAACTTTTATGCTATAGTCATCAATAAAAGTGACAAAATAATGACAGCCTCCAAGAGATGCAGCTTTAGTAGTCCACACATCAGAGTGGATTAATTCCAATGGCTTCTCACTCTCTTGAACATGTCTAGGAAATTGTTTCCTTGCATGTTTTCCAAATTGGCAGGCTTCACATACCTTATGCATTTCTGCAACCTTGAATTTAGGCAATCCTGCAACAATATTTTGCGCCTGCATTGATTTAAGTCGCTGTACATTAACATGACCAATGCGTTTATGCCAGATATTAATATCTGCAACTACATCGGTCCCATGTGCAAACATTGCTGCACTCAATTCAGACATGTCTGCATCCAACGTAAACATTCTGCCCTTCTTCTTTCCTTTTGCTATCAATCGACCTTTATTTTTCATATCCTCAACAAAGTATCCATGAGGATTAAATCTGACCTGCAAGCCCTGCTCAACCATTTGACCAACAGAAACCAGATTCTTGGTGATATTTGGGACATGAAATACATCGGACAGGTATTTCTTTTTCCCATCCTACATAGACAAAGGAAATTTTCCAATCTGCACAATAGGATGTGCAGCATCATCACCAGTCTCCACAAATCCTGGTTTTTCCATTTTCCTTGCATCCTCCATCCATTCTGCATGACCTGTCATGTGGTTTGACGCATCTGAGTCAACATACCATACATCCTTGCTTTCTTCTGCACTTGTCACAGAATTATTTATGTGCTGCACCATAAACAAATGCTCATTTCTGTCATCACCCTGTCTACTAGAAGATGCATAATTCCCTTGTTGCAGTTTTCCATTCATGATGTCATTCTGCTTTTTATAGCAGTCTTTAGCCATATGACCCATTTTACCATAGTAGTAGCATTCAACATTACTGTTTGCATTTTGGCCTCTTTGCCATCCATCACGACCTCTTTGGCTCCCCCTGCCTCTAGAGTTACCACATCCTCCTCCATAGGACTGGTTTTCTTGAGTTTGCTGCATATTTTGATTTCTACCACGGCCTCCAAATCGGCCTCCTCTACCTTTGCCTCTACCTCTTCCAGCATTTGAGTAGAAGACAATTTCTTTTGAAGTTTCTCCTGAAGAAGATGCACCACCATTTCTTTGCTCCTTAGAAATTAGAAGAGCAATCAACTCCTCAAAATCAGGAAATCTTTCACGAACTGAAATGGATGTCCGAAACTGTGCATAATCCTTTCCTAGACCATTCAAGGTCACAGAAACTAAATCATCATCTTCCACTGGCGACCCAATGGAAGCAAGTGCATCTGCAATCTTCTTCACCTTCATGTGGTAGTCATTGATGCTCATACTTTCTCTTTGCACATTATGCAACTCTTGCTTGAGGTGCATTTTCTTGGCTTGCGTATTTGTGCTATAAATTTTTGACAAAGTATCCCATGCCTCCTTTGGCGTACTTGCATCCTGAATATGCACAATCATAGAGTCTGAAATACTGATAGACAGCCAGTACATAACTTTCCTGGCTCTCTCATGCCATGCTTTGAATGCCTGCATTTGCTGTTGATTGGGAACATCAGGAAGAATTGGTTCTTCTTCATTTCCCGCAACAAATTCCTAATATCCTTTTCCCATAAGGAAATTCATCATTCTAAACTTCCATGTTTGGAAGTTGTTCTTGTCAAGCTTTTCAGTTACAATTTGTGAAAGAGAATCAAACGCCATTACAGAATACTGCAAAAAATTTTGTCACTGCAGAGAACACAGCTTCAGCCTCACAAGTGCAAATATGTAGAACAGTGGCTCCAAAGCATAAAATTAGGCCTTTTCCTGAGTGCGTGCAGAAAACTTTTGCCTCCAAAACATTCCCTAAAATGGCCTCAAATTAAAAAAATAGGGTCTCAAAGGGCTAAAGCTCTCTCCCATAGCATATACTGCCCTCTTGCTTCACCGCGAAGGGCGTCTCAACCTAAGACAATGCACTCTTGCAATTTTCGGCTGTGCTACCTGCAGAGATCTGCTCCCAAAACAGAAAATGAAAGCAACACTGCTTCTCTTACTAGAACACCGCGAGCTTGGCTTGCTTTCTTGAGCTCCTTACCACGAACAAGGCTCTAATACCATGTCAAGATTATGGGAGAGAAGTAAGGAGTCTCACTTGTAGCTTTCTTGCTTGCACAATGGGGGAATACACACAAAGGTGGAGGCTGAAAACAGTTTTCCTCTTCTTAGTTGTGTAAGCCAAAAATAACTCAAGTACATAGAAATAGAAGAACCCTATATATGGGTCTCAAACCAAACTCAACTAACTAAGGTGGCATACTAACTGAGCCACGAACTAGAGTAGATAAGGATAGCTGTCGTCTAGCTATTATTCATGGGCGGTGTACCAACCGCATCTGCAACTGGCAAGTCGGTGACATAACTACATAATGGTCACCCTGGCATATCACGAGTGGAGCTCGATATCTCAACATCACTACTAGGTGCTTTAGTATCCTCTTGTATACGAGGTGTTTTAATAGATAGAATCTCAAATTCCTCATGCAAGGTTTTCTTAAAGCCATCTAAATTATTATCAACATGAGAGAAACTTGCTGATACATCTATCACTATACGTAACCTTTTCTTGACATCTATGATATACTTGATGGTGTAACCTGTGACCTTAATTTTCCACCCCAAGGTTTATCAACAAAACCACCACTAGGAGTCTCTTGTGGTCCACTCAATGTCTGCTATTGATTTGTCTTTGACATAGCCACACTCTTATGTTCATCAAACCCAACTACATTTTACACATTACTATACGAGCTTCTCATTTCATTTAAAAAAACATACTTCTTACTCTCAACTCACTTGTTTGAGGGTTATAATATCTATATCTCTTTTTCTCAAGAGAATATCTAATAAATTACAATTTTTTCTACTTTGGATCCAATTTATTATGCAACTCTTTAGGAATATACACATAAGTAATAGATCCAAATACTTTCAGATGGGATAGATTTGTCTTTCTATCGATAAACTTCTCTTAAGGTATCATACCATGTGGAATAGCAATGGGTAGCATGTTCATAATATATACATCATAGCAATTGCTTCAACCCAATAGTAATGAGGTAAGTTTCTTTTTGCCATTAATGCACGAGTTACCTCTGCAATATGCCTATTTTTTTGCTTAGCAACTCCATTTTGATGCAAAGTATATCTACATGTATACTGTTGTTGTATAATATTTTTCTACAAAAAGATTAAAAAATATATTCGAGAGATATTCTTCTCCTCCATCCAATCTTAGGCATTTAATATATAATCATGTCTCCTTCTTAACCAAAGCCTTAAATTTAAAGAGAGTGAGCACCTCACTTTTCTCATGCATAAAGTAAACCCATACTTTGAAAGTATGATTATTGATGAAGGAAATATAATACTTGCAATCACTCAAAGTTTTAGTCTTTATAGGATCCTACATATCAAAATGTATCAATTCAAGTGGCTTCTTGCATACATGCTTTTCATGTGGAAACATGCGCCTTGTTTTCTTTTCCAATTAGCATCCTTCATATAGTTTATGCATTCAATCAACTCTAAACTTAAGTAAGACATCCACAATTTGTTTTGACTACATGTCTTTTAGTCGCTGCACATTCACGTGACATTCTCTTATGCCAAACTTTGATATCAACCACAATACTTGAACTTTGTACAAACATGGCAATATTTATTTCGAGAGCAGACTTGCATCAAGGGTGAATACTCTACTAGCATGTTTCCCTTTTGTAATAAACTTGCAATCATTTTTTAGATCTTCTACATGACAACCATGAGATGTGAACCAAATCTACAATCCCTACTCTACCATTTGACTAACAAAAACCAAGTTTTTTGTAATATTTGGTACATGTAGCACATTAGCCAAGTACTTAGTTTTTCCGTCCTACATTCTCAAAGAAACGTTTCCAACATGAGTATAGTGGGGTGAGTTGTATCATCCCCTACCTGCACATAGCTCAAAGGCATTGGACTGTGCAACACTCTAAACCACTCTCCATGAGAAGTCATGTGGTTAGAGTAGGGCCATGACAATCAGCCGGTGGGGTGCCCTTGTGTTTGTAATATGTGGCATTTAATGCCGATATATGTATAATCTCCCTCTGAGGAGACATGGAAAAGGGAACATCCATTGGATTATAGACTATAAATGCACAATGATTAGTGTTTAGGATAGTGTATCCCTTGATAGACGCTCCTGGTCCGTGAGGCCGTGAGGTGGGGTTGTCTGTTGAGGGCATGAGGTCTGACTAGTGCCTTAGCCAGTGCCGACCCACTTTAGATCCCATCAGTTGGGAGCAATTAGGGTTGACCAATAGTGGTCTAGTGATCATACATTAGAATATTATAGTCAACTCCCTCATCAATTAGCGTATCAAAGGTATATGCCTTTTGAGTAGTCACTATTATATGTAGGTAAGTTGGTGCTACTGCTTCCTCATCCTCATCCTCTATTTTAGTGATAGTTGCAACTCTCACATTCATTGGTGATTCTATCATTAGAGGTGGTTCATGCAGTGGATGTGACAAAGGGTGATACATTTTGATGTGACTTCCATTGAAAAATCATATGCCCTCCTGCTCTAAGATTTTGAGTTCTACATTACTTATTCTATTGATGTAGCAAACCTTGAAAGGTCCCAATTCCCTAAATTTCATCTTCTACTTGTGACCCTTAACAGAGTACAACAAGACTAAGTCTCCTTGCTTGAAGTCTCATTATTTGACGTGCCTGTTAAACCAACTCTTGCATTGTACCTTCTTATAGATTAGGACATTCTTTGCTATGAGATGAGTCTCGGATAGACATTCTAACTCTGCCAAATGAGTTATTCATGCCTCTTTGCCCTCCCATCTCTCCTGGGGAACTGATATTCTTAAGCTTGGAAAAACAAGGAATTCCATTGTTATATTTTCTTCACCTCCGTAGGTCAATTTGAACAAGGTCTATCTTATGGATATTTTGTAGGCCATCCCATATGCCCATAAAGCTGCCATGAGCTTGTTGTCCCAATCACTACGTGAAGCAGAGAGACTACCTTTGTTAGAACATTCACTATGTAACGTGTCCACTAGTATCATCCAGGACACGTCTTAGCAGTCCATCGGAAAGGATGTCTAGAAAGCTCAGCCCAGCACTCCCATGGAATGTTACGGGGTTTGCGATCTAGGGCTTTCTGCGTTTGCCATGTAGCGGAAGTATTCCGGCTGTTCCCACTTAGGATCAACCTGAATTAGGCTTTTCCTGATTCAACATTTCCTAACAGCAACTAGCATCAGATCCAAGAGAACTACTTTACGCAGAAACGCCAGATCCAAAGCGCATTCACGCTACACTTGGTTCAATGAGAATGGGAAACGAGAGGGATGCAAAGCTCAACCTCTCTGCCATAAGGCATAGTCCCATTTCGTTCCCCTAAAACAACGTAAACTAGGTTAAGAAATAACTCTAGGTCAACGCTTTTGTTGTTCGTGTCCTTTGACGATCTTCCCGCTGTTCCTCGTGATTTGAGAAAAGTTCCCGACCAACCGGGACCACCCATCTGTAGGACAGACCTATGGCCCATCCTCCACACTTTCCTTGGGTTGTTTTAGTTATTTACTTATCTAACACGTTAGTTGGACATGTAACAACTAGCTTCTTTAATTAACCCATTAGGCGCTGGTTCCTTCACATAATCTTATCACTTGACATAGAAAAACAATATCATAAAAGTTCTTTATTAACAGGTCATCACATTAATCTTTGAAATACAAAGAGTTCCGCCTGTAGGCTTATCCACAATCTGCCCGAAGGCTATCTTGCGATCCACAGGGATCACTATTCCAAGTTTCTGCCCGTAGACTAGTATGCGGGCCTCGAGATCCAATCCCGAGTCACGTTAGCCTCTTGTGTAGGACCCGGAAGGCGAGGGATTTACGGCCAGAGCCCCCCTGGCACCCAAGCGTCCTCCTGCTCCAAGTAGCGCTCAATGGAGAGACCTCTCGTGGTGGGTTCGGTCCATGTTCCTGGCGCGATCAACAACCCCCTTGGTTAGGGTCAGGCAGGTAGTCGAGGGTAATTGAAGCTGCCTCTCCCTTCAGGCCTTCAACCTAAAGTATAGATATTCATTTATTTTGTAATTCATTGGTCAAACAAAGTCAAACAGTGCTCTAAAATCTGTAGCAAGCACAAACATTTTCATTGATCGTTTTTGTTGTTGGCAAACTCCTAAGGAGTGAATCCATCCTTTCAAATGCATCGAGCACTCGATACTGGGTGTCTTGCAACTTGGCAAGATCCCATATATTCTGGGTTAGGGCATACCATATTAACCCAACTTGGTCAAACCTTAAAGTTCATTGGGTACTTCAGTTTCTGGTTTTTAATCTCCTATTAATCTTCCTTACTCAAGAAGGATATCAAAGTATACATCCTCTTGCAAGATAACTTGCGTAAGGATCCGCCATCCTTGTTGAAAGAATTTGGCCTTTCTTCTTGTGATTCAATCACAAGACCATATGATTCCGTACTTGCTGCGCAAGTCCCGCATCGTAGTATGCGATAATGGAGTCACGAAACAATCCGTTTCAGGTTCTTTAAGCTGACCTTGTTAGACCTAGGGCTTCCTAGCTTTGTTTTTTGTAAGAATCTCAGGGACAAACCCTAGTTCCTTTTACGATTACAATTCACTGTCCCTACATTCAGTGAATGTGGGCAAGTATTTAAGTTATAGGCATTTCTTGGAATTTAATTCATTTCCAACGAATATTTCGCAGCTTAGGTGTTTTAAGTTTATATCAGTTTGGTTAACTCTAGAAGATAATTACTTCCACATGATTTGTTATCTATGCGTAAATTGATTTTTCAATCGGTTAATTCCAAATAATCTTCCTACACTTTGCAAACGAAATTCATGCTAAACAAGCAACCTTTTACTTGATAATTTATGTTGTTGATAAACGATATTTTCCTAGAGTTTATGCATCATAGGAATCATTTCATGCTTGCACCTTCCATGATGATTCATTGCAAAGAGGATATGGATTAATAGTACGAGATGCAGTTTATACTTCTAGGCTTAATCGAAGTATACTATTTCAATGGATAAAAAAATCTAGCTTATAATTCATTTCAATGCATAAATCTATTTGCTAGAAATGTGTTTATGCTTTCTTAATTCGCATGTTTTAAACGTATTGATGACTAGTCCCTTCGTCGTGAACAACTAGGACGAGAATATATTCTATTTTTAACAATTAACCTTGCATGATTAAATTACAACAATATCAAATAAAAATTAGGAAGGAAAACCTGGGTTTGGGGTGAGATATCCACATGGATACCAGGAGATGACCCTCCCGCGGCTACGCCTTGGACTTTCTTAGGAGGCATCGTAATTGTAGTGCTTCGAACGTGGAAGCAGCTTTAGACTCCTTTTCAGAATTCCACCGTCGCTCTCTTGCACTTGAATACTCTTCTTCTCTTTTTCGAGTAGGGGAAAAAACCAAGTCCTAAGGGTATTTTGGAAAGGGCAAGGAACAGCTAAGGGGTTTAACCACGAGGGGGGTAATAAGACCTTTAAGGTCTTAGTTCTTTTGGGAGGGAAAGGCTTACAAAGCCCAAGGAAAAGGCCCTATAGGGGTTTACACACGGGGGGGGGGGGGGGGGGGGTAAGAAGCCCAAAAGAAAGGGGTTTAAGGGTTAAATACGGGGAAAAAGGGTTTAAATCACGGGGTTCCAACACCTATGGGAGAGGGGGCTTAAAACACGGGGGGGTTGTGTGTGGTTCCAAAAGGCATAAGAAGGGGGGGCCTTGGGAGATTTTTGGACACGGGGGTGAAAGGTATAGGAAGGGGGGTCGTGGAGGGATTTTAGGACACGGGGGGGGAATGAAAGGGAACACAAGGGGTTGAAAGGGAACACAAGGGTTTTTTTTTCGGCCCAAGACAAAAGATTATTGATTTTAGCACGAGGGGGTAATAAGACCTTTGAGGGCCTTAGATCCTTTGGGGGGAAATAAGGACTTAAAAAGTGTTATTACGTGGGGGAGGGGAAGGGGTTACAAGATGCATAGGAAGGGGGCTTATGAGCTTCAAAAGGGACATTCGAGGGGAATAGTAATCCCAAGCCCACAGGAAGGTGGCCTAAGATAGCACACCCTTGGAAGTTTCCAAGGTTTGTTGGGAAGCCACGTGGGGGAAAATAAAGCAGGCATAGTCGACAGCCTCGTGGCTAGGCCTCGTGGCCAGCTAGTGCAGGATCATGTGGCAGAATTAGGTGAATTGGAGGCGGAACGGTGGCGGCTCTGCTGGCGTGGCAGCTCATGACTCCACCAGGGCAGACTGGTGGCAACTAGCTTGACCTTTCTCCCTCACTATAATGTGATGATGTACAGTGCCTCTCCCCGACTTCTCCCAATGTCTGGCTCCACCTCGTACTCCTCCCCTGGCTCTGGCGATGACATGCAGCTCAACAACTCTCCCTCCACTCCTCCCCAGACGGTAGCAGCCCCCCTTGATTTAAATAGGGTAGGGGAGGGGAATCCTCCCTCTCCATCGTGTCAGTGCGCATGGCATTGAGGATAAGCAAGCTCCAACGAGGAGCTTGCTGGCCTTTCTAAATCCCTCTCCCCCTCCAGCATGACCATCACCGATGAGAGAAGAATTAAAAAAAAAAATCCCATGAATTTCCAATATTTGATATATTACATTCTCTCCCCCTTAGAGGAATCGAGATGTCCTCATCTCGAGATAAACTAGGGATATTGATGGTTAAGTGTGCCTTTATCTATCCAAGTGGCATCCTCTTCGGGATAATCTTTCCACTAGATGAGGCATTCTCTGAGGGTTCTGGATCTTAATTGTCTCTCCCTAACATCTAAGATCTTATCAGGCCTTAGTTCAAGGACTCCTTGACTAGGCATTACAACTTGTTGGTCATCAAGTACATGGTCAGGATTAGGTACATATTTCTTCAATAGGCTGATATGGAATACATTGTGAACCTTTAGGTTCTCAGGGAGTTGTAATCTATAAGCATTAGGTCCTAGGCTTTTGAGGATCTTCTATGGCCCACAATACTTTGGACTTAGCTTCTTGCAATCTCCTAAGGATAGAGAACTCTTTTTAGGGCGTACGCGAATGAAGACCATGTCTCCTTCTTCAAAGACCCTTTCTTGATGCTTCAAATCCACGTATGCCTTCTATCTATCCTTGGCCACTTGTATGCCCTGTCTTATTGACTTTATTTGGTCATCCATCTCTTCCAACATCAGTCTTGAAGCTTCAACCCTTAAGGTTGGATCGGAAAAGTTTAGGGGACTTCTGCAGTCATGACCATATAATGCTTGGAAAGGGGTCATCTGAATGCTTTGCTAGTAAGAAGCATTATATGCAAATTCAACCAAAGGCAAGTATTGAATCCACCTCTTCGGCTCTCGACACTAGTATGCCCTAAGCATATCCTCGATGACTTGATTTACTCGCTCTGTTTGGCCATCCGTTTGGGGATGATAGGTGGTGCTAAAACAGAGTTGAGTCCCAATAGCTTCAAAGATAGCTCTCCAGAAGTGTGATGTGAAGAAAGAATCACGGTCAATAATGATTCTTCTGGGTAAACCATGTAGCTTGAATATCTCCTTGATAAACAATCTTGCAATGTCTGAGGCCTTATAGTTTGTCTTTACTGGAATAAGGTGTGCAACCTTAGTAAGCATGTCAACCACAACCATGATGGAGTTGTATCCTCCCTGGACTTGGGCTAGGCCTATAACAAAATCCATATTGATGAATTCCCATTTCATTTGGGGAATGTCAAGTAGCTGCAGTTTCCCTGGCATCATGACATGTTCGACTTTAATACGTTGACAAGACAAACACTCGGTGACATATTTTAGAATGTCACCTTTGAGTCTCTCCCAATGGTAGCTCTTCCTAACTGCATTGAGAGTCTTGGCATAGCCAGGATGTCCTGCGAAAGGGAAATCATGAGCTTCCCACAATATCTTCTGCTTAAGTGACTCGCTTGCTGGTATACACAGCCTTGTTCTATAATAGACAAGTCCACTATTGGTAGAAAATTCATGATACTTAGCCTGTAATTTTTTATTCTGATCCTTGATGGAGATCTCCCTTAGCATTGTTTGGTAGGCTAGATCATGGCATGCATCCTCTCTAGCTAACTCAAGTATAGGGTTGTTTGGCATAGATACTTTTGTAGCTAGAGATCTGGCTGTTGATGGATTCTGCAAGATTAGGGAATTTAGGAATGCCTTGCGACTAAGTGCATCGGCAACTACATTCTCTTTCCTTGGTCAGTACTTGATTTCAAAGTCATATTCCTCCAACACTTCAATCCACCGACGTTGCCTCATGTTGAGCTCGTTCTGGGTAAAGATCCATTTGAGACTCTTATGGTCAGTTACTAGAGTAAACTTGTTACCCAACAGGTAGTGTCTCCAAATCTTTAGAGCATGGATGACAGCTAGCAATTCCAAATCATGAGTAGCATAATTCTTTTCACGACTCTTCAATTTTCTTGAAGACTATGCTATTGGATGACCTTCCTGCATAAGTACACACCCCAAGGCAAGAATGCTAGCATCAGTTACTACCTCAAACTCCTTATTGAGGTTTGGAAGTTTTAGAATAGGTGCTGATACCAAACTTTGCTTCAATCTGTCGAAGCTATTTTGTTCGGGAGTTGACCAAGCAATGGAAGTTTGCTTCTTTAGTAAGTCCGTCAGAGGTGTTGCAATCAAAGCATAGTTTTTTATGAAGACCCTATACCATCCTGTCAATCCAAGAAAGCTATGTATCTCTTTGACAGATACTGGTATTGGCCACTCAAGCACATCTCTGACCTTGGCTAGGTCCACTGATATTCCTTCTACTGATACTATGAATCCCAGATATTCAATCTGACGCCTGAAGAATGCACACTTCTTCATTTTAGCATACAGCTTATGTGACCTCATTGTCTCAAGGACAATCCAAAGTTGGGGTTCATGATCTTCTTCCTATTTAGAATAGACTAAAGTGTCATCGAAGAAGACAAGCCCAAAATCATCAAGATATGGCCTAAAGATATCCTGCATTAACCTATTGAAGGTGACAGGTGCATTCGTAAGCCCAAATGACATAACTAGGAACTCAAAGTGCCCATATCTTGTATTGAAGGCCGTCTTTGGGATATCTTCTTCCTTGATCCTTATCTGATAGTAACCTGACCTGAGATCAATCTTGGAGAAGATCTTCGCACCCTGAAGACGATCAAGAAGCTCATCTATTCTAGGAATAGGATACTTGTTCTTGACTATTGATTGATTCAACCCTCGGTAATCAATACATAGTCGAAGTGTCCCATCCTTCTTTTTCTGCAATAGTACTAGAGCTCCCCATGGTGAACTGCTAGGACGGATGTAGCCCTGATGCTTGAGTTGTTCCTTCAGCTCAATTGCTTCTGGTATGGACATTGTATAAGGTCTCTTTGCAATTGGGGCAGCTCCTGGTACTAACCTAATCTCATGATCCACTTCTCTTTGAGGCGGAAGTTCAGTTAACTCTTCAGGGAATACGTCCGCATATTCCTCTAGCCAAGAAGGTCCTTCATGACACTCTTACTTCTGATCTAATTTGTTGAGTCTGATCAAGTAAACAAGTAATCCTTTTTTGACTCCTTTTATGATCCGAGATACTTTGGCCAATTGGATTCTCGGCACTCCAGCCTCACCTTGAGTTGTGACTAATTCCCTTTCAAAGTTTCGAAAGGAAACTTGACCCTTTCCATAGTGAATGTGGGCGTCGTTGGGCTTAAGCCAATCCATTCTGAGTAGACACTCATGGATACCTAAATTCATGACTCTGAATTTGATCGAAGTCTTCTTTCCTCCCAGAAAGAATTCCACCTTAGCAGTTTTCCTGGTACAAGTAACCTCACGACCATTTTCCAATTCCACAAGCAGGGTAGGTGCTTCTATTATGGCTATTCCTAATCTTTTTGCACATGCTGGTGAGATAAAGGAATGTGTACTGGCACAATCAATCAGGGTCTTGAAACCTTTACCTTGATAGTCTAACGGTGTCTGAATCACCGAGAACTGGAGATTCAGCCCTTTCTTGTGTAGAGCGGCATGGACTGTCACTTTTTCAAACTTTGCTTCCATGGTTGGATCTTCTCCTTCTTCTCTTTCACACATTTGCCTATTGGCAATGTAGGCGGTTCTCCCTCTTCCTCAGGTAGTGGCTCCTTGACCACGGCCAGTTCCTTGGAAAGGCGCTTGGTGATGTCCTCCACCAAGCTTGGGACATTGCCTCTTGAAGTGACCGAGTTCGTTGCAGTGGAAACAACGGAGATTTTGGCCATTACTTTGAGTAGGAACAAAGTTGTTGACATTATTCATCCTTGCTTTCTTTATTTGTCCCTGATTATGACTTTGAACTCTCTTTATTTGAGGTTTGAATGTTCCTTTGTTCGGGTCATTATAAGACCAAGTTTTGTTACCCCTTGGTCTAGCTTGCACCTCTTGAATTATAGGCACTGCTCAAATGAGTGCGTCCTGAAGATCTGATGGATGCATAGATTTGAGACGGGTATTGACTGGTGGATTTAATCCCGCACAAAATTTAGACACCTACTGTGTCATATCCATCTGCGGTGCATACTTAAGAAGTGAGACAAATTTAGAATAGTATGCATCAAGTGTGAGCCCTAGCTATTTTAGCTCATAGAACTCATTCATTTTCTACGTGCGATAAGCAGGTGGTAAATATCTTCCTTGCATAGCTTTCTTTAGCTTCTCCTAGGTAACGGATCCCTCTGTGATCCCTTGATCCCTACACCATTGCTTCCACCAAAGCCTGGCTTCGCCGGTGAGCTTTAGCTTGGCGAGCATGGCATGATTGGCAGGTGCAGTACCAGCTGCTTCAAAGTAATCCTCCATGGATTCAATCCAAATTTCAGCATTAGCTTGGACGAATCTGCCTCTCCTGTCAAACTCAGGTGGCTTAATCTGCTTGAGAAGGAACTTCTTTTCCTGGATCACAGTAGTACTTGATGTAGGAGGTGAATTAGGAACCTGTACCTGGGGTTGTGCCTGGATAAATGTTTTCTTAGTGTTATCATACGATAATCGTCGTTAATTTATATTACATCTTCAATTCCGTTATCATGTATCCAATGTAGCTACTTAACTTTTGCACAATCAGACATTGATAAAAAAGAAGTCTTTATTTGTATTTATATGGCCATAGCCCTTTCGAATACAACATTTCATGCAATGATAAGCCAACTGTTACATTTAGTTTGGGGAGAACAACGTTGTATTACATTTATCTACAGGGACTGTATAATAGTAAGGTTTTGGGTCATGGATCTTCAGGAATCGATGGGTCATTGGAAGTTTAGGATATTCTTTCTGTTGGAATCCATACTTCTCATGGCGGCCCAACACTTTAATCCTGTCGGCGGGGATTACACGGGTTACTTCCTCATATACATATGAGTTCATCTCAACCCTCCGACCTTGAATATGTAAAGTTGAGTTTACATGAGCTTCCACAAAAATGAACAGCTTCACGACTTTCAGGTCTTCCAACCACTTGATCCTCTTTAGGTTGGTCTATAGATAAGCAAACCAGTGGGCGGCTATATAGTAGATTCTTGAAGCACCCGTCCATCTTCGTTCCATGTACAAAAGTGATGGATTATAGATCTTCTCCAGGATGTTCATCATCCCAATCCTTTGTCTATAAAGTGGAGAATGCATTGTAGTCATAAACATGACTTGAAATACCAAGAACTTGTTCCACGCTTCGTAATTCTGCAAGACAGCATTGAAGGTAAGAAAATGTTTGGACAGCAACATTTGCTTTACTTCATCTTATTATGATTTCATAAAAACAATTCCGTTGTTGGTCAGGCTCTGATACCAGATCTGATACTAATTGTAACGTGTCCACTAGTATCATCCAGGACATGTCTTAGCAGTCCATTGGAAAGGATGTCTAGAAAGCTCTACCCGGTACTCCCATGGAATGTTACAGGGTTTGCGATCTAGGTCTTTCCGCGTCTGCCACGTAGCGGAAGTATTCCGGCCGTTCCCACTTAGGATCAACCTGAATTAGAGTTTTTCTAATTTGACATTTCCTAATAGCAACTAGTGTCGGATCCAAGCGAACTACTTTACGTAGAAACACTAGATCCAAAGCAGATTCACACTGCACTTGGTTTAAGGAGAATGGGAAACGAGAGGGATGCAAAGCTCAACCTCTTTGCCATAAGGCATAGTCCCATTCCATTCCCCTAAAACAACGTAAATCGGATTAAAACATAACTCTAAGTCAATGCTTTTGTTGTTCGTGTCCTTTGACGATCATCCCACTTTTCCTCGTGATTTGAGAAAAGTTTCTGGCCTCGTGATTTGAGAAAAGTTCCTGGCCAACCGGGACCACCCATCCGTAGGACAGACCTATAGCCCATCCTCCGCACTTTCCTTGGGTTGTTTTAGTTATTTACTTATCTAACACGTTAGTTGGACATGTAACAACCAGCTTCTTTAATTAACCCGTTAGGCATTGGTTCCTTCACGTAATCTTATCACTTGACATAGAAAGACAATATCAGGCAAGTTCTTTATTAACAGGTCATCACATTTATCTTTGAAATACAAAGAGTTCCGCCCATAGGCTTATCCACAATCCACCCGAAGGCTATCTTGTGATCCACAAGGATCACTATTCCAAGTTTCCACCTGTAGACTAGTATGCGGGCCTCGAGATCCAATCCCGAGTCACGTTAGCCTCTTGTGCGGGACCCGGAAGGTGAGGGATTTACAGCAAGAGCCCCCCCTGGCACCCAAGTGTCCTCCTCCTCCAAGTAGCACTCAATAGAGAGACCTCTCGTGGCGGGTTTGGTCCACGTTCCCGGCACGGTCACAACCCCCTTGGTTAGGGTCAGGCAGGCAGTCGAGGGTAACTGAAGCTGCCTCTCCCTTCAGGCCTTCAACCTAAAGTATAGATATTCATTTATTTTGTAATTCATTGGTCAAACAAAGTCAAACAGTGCTCTAAAATCTATAGCAAGCACAAACATTTCCATTTATCGTTTTTGTTGTTGGCAAATTGCTAAGGAATGAATCCTTCCTTTCAAATGCATCCAACACTCGATCTGGGGTGTCTTGCAACTTGGCAAGATCCCATATACTCTGGGTTAGGTTGTACCATACTAACCCAACTTGGTCAAACCTTAAAGTTCATTGGGTACTTCAGTTTCTAGTTTTTAATCTCCTATTAATCTTCCTTACTCAAGAAGGATATCAAAGTATACATCCTTTTGCAAGATAACTTGCGTAAGGATCCGCCATCCTTGTTGTGAGAATTTGGCCTTTCTTCTTGTGATTCAATCACAAGACCATATGACTCCGTACTTGCTGCGCAAGTCCCGCATCATACTATGCGATAATGGAGTCACGAAACAATCCGTTTCAGGTTCTTTAAGCTGAGTTGTTAGACCTAGGGCTTCCTAGCTTTATTTTTTGTAAGAATCTCAGGGACAAACCCTAGTTTCTTTTACGATTACAATTCACTGTCCCTACATTCAGTGAATGTGGGCAAGTATTTAAGTTATAGGCATTTCTTGGAATTTAATTAATTTCCAACGAATATTTCGCAGCTTAGGTGTTTTAAGTTTATATCAGTTTGATTAACTCTAGAAGATAATTACTTCCACATGATTTGTTATCTATGCGTAAATTGATTTTTCAATCGGTTAATTCCAAATAATCTTCCTACACTTTGCAAATGAAATTCATGCTAAACAAGCAACCTTTTAATTGATAATTTATGTTGTTGATAAACGATATTTTCCTAGAGTTTATGCATCGTAGGTATCATTTCATGCTTGCACCTTCCATGATGATTCATTGCAAAGAGAATATGGATTAATAGTACGAGATGCAATTTATACTTTTAGGCTTAATCGAAGTATACTATTTCAATGGATAAAAAAATCTAGCTTATAATTCATTTCAATGCATAAAGCTATTTGCTAGAAATGCGTTTATGCTTTCTTAATTCGCATGTTTTAAAAGTATTGATGACTAGTCCCTTCGTCGTGAACAACTAGGACCATAATATATTCTATTTTTAACAATTAACCTTGCATGACTAAATTACAACAATATCAAATAAAAATTAGGAAGGAAAACCTGGGTTTGGGGTGAGATATCCACATGGATACCGGGAGATGACCCTACCGCGGCTACGCTTTGGACTTTCTTAGGAGGCATCATAATTGTAGTCCTTCGAACGTGGAAGCAGCTTTAGACTCCTTTTCGGAATTCCACCATCGCTCCCTTGCACTTCAATACTCTTCTTCTCTTTTTTGAGTAGGGGAAAAAACTAAGTCCCAAGGGTATTTTAGAAAGGGCAAGGAACAGGTAAGGGGTTTAACCATGAGGAGAAGGGTAATAAGACCTTTAAGGTCTTAGTTCTTTTGGGAGGGAAAGGCTTACAAAGCCCAAGGAAAAGGCCCTATAGGGGTTTACACATGGGGGGGGGGGGGGGGGGGGGAAAGAGGGTTTCAAAGCCCATGACAAAGGGGCTTAAAGGTCAAATCACGGGGGGGGGGGGGGGGGGGGGGGAGAGGGGGGTAACAAGCCCAAAAGAAAGGGGCTTAAGGGTTAAATACGGGGAAAAAGGCTTTAAGTCACGGGGTTCCAACACCCATGGGAGAAGGGGCTTAAAACACGAGGGGGGGGTGTGGTTCCAAAAGACATAAGAAGGGGGGGCCTTGGGAGATTTTTGGACACGGGGGTGAAAGGTATAGGAAGGGGGGTCGTGGAGGGATTTTAGGACACGGGGGGGTGAAAAGGGCTTAGGGGTTTTAAAACCCCGGGGGGGGGGGGGGGGGGGTGAAAGGGAACACAAGGGGTTGAAAGGGAACACAAGGTTTTTTTTTCGGCCCAAGACAAAAGATTATTGATTTTAGCACCAGGGGGTAATAAGACCTTTAAGGGCCTTAGATATTTTGGGGGAAAATAAGGACTTAAAAAGTGTAAAACACGTGGGAGGGGAAGGGGTTAAAGATGCATAGGAAGGGGGCTTATGAGCTTCAAAAGGGACATTCGAGGGGAATAGTAATCCCAAGACCACAGGAAGGGGGCCTAAGGTAGCACACCCTTGGAAGTTTCCAAGGTTTGCTGGGAAGCCACGTGGGGGGAAATAAAGCAGGCATAGTCGATGGCCTCGTGGCTAGGCCTCCTGGCCAGCTAGCGCAGGATCAAGCGACGAAATCAGGTGGATTGGAGGCAGAACGGTGGCGGCTGTTGGCATGGCAGCTCATGACTCCACCAAGGTGGATTGGCGGCGACCAACTTGACCTTTCTCCCTCACTATAATGTGATGATGTACAATGCCTCTCCGCGACTTCTCCCAACGTCTGGCTCCACCTCATACTCCTCCCCATGATCTGGTGATGACAGGCAGCCTGACAGCTCTCCCTCCACTCCTCCCCAGACAGCAGCAGCCCCCCTTGATTTAAATAGGGGAGGGGAGGGGAATCCTCCCTCTCCATTGTGTCAGTGCGCATGGCATTGAGGATAAGCAAGCTCCAATGAGGAGCTTGCTGACCTTTCTAAATCCCTCTCCCCCTCCAGCACGACCATCACCGACGGGAGAAGAATTTTTTTTAAAAAATTCCCATGAATTTCCAATATTCGATATATTACACACTAAGATCTTATTCATGGATTTAGCTTGACCATTAGCTTAAGGATAATATGGTGAGGATTTTTTGTGGATTATTAAGAAGGTGGATAACAAGTGAGCAATCACTTCATTGATGAAGTGTGTTCCTTAGTTACTAACCAATTCTATGGGACAACTAAACCGTGAGACTAGTTTCTCCCAAAGGAACTCAGTCGTGGTCCCAGAATCATTTTTACAAGTTGCTCAAGCTTCCGTCCACTTGATAAGATAGTCTGTGGATGTACTTAGCTTATGAGTATTGTGTCATAGGGTTGATTGGAATAATGAAGTTGCTTTCCCATTTTTCAAATGGTTGGTATGCAATCATTCGGGTCAACTCCATTTTGTCCTTATGAATAGGAACTTTGGTCCTTTGGCACTCATCATAGTGCTTCACAAACTTGACTACATGATGGAATAGTGTAGGCAACCATGGCTAAGATTGGAGCACCTTGTGTGTCATGGTGTCTCCACTAAAATATCCTCTAGTAATCCCACCATGTGCTTTCGTGAGCACATTGTGCATATCATATTCACGGACACATCTTCTTAAAAGTTCATCTTATCCTCACCAATATAATTGATCACCAATCAACTGATAGGGTTGGATCTTCAAAATCAGCCTCTTTAACGTAGCTTGTTCTATGGGTCTTTCAAGCAATCCATTCTCTAGGATGTGGACTATATCATCCATCCAATATGATGTGAGGTCTAATCTAAACAACTCTCATTCTTTGGACATTCTAAAAAGATATGCATCTGATAGGTTATCAATGTTGCCTTGCCCAACCACTTCATCTTTGTGGATATGTAGAACATATAATCTTCCATGTAGTACCATTTTTATTTGTTACTACCACATAGAGAAGTCAAATTCCAAAAGAAAAAGTAACCACCGAGTAGTGCATCCTATTGTGCAGGGTTTATTCACAAGATAAAACAATGCTTGATGATCCACGAAGAAGTTAAAGGGTATTTCTAGAAGATAATGTCTAAACTTATTTACAACAAACACCATGGCTAACCCTTCCCTCTCTGTTGTGGAATAGTTCATTTGCGCATCAGTGAGTTTTTTGCTAGCAAAGCTCACTAGATAATCAAGGTCATGCTTACTAGGTTGTCACAACACTACCCCCATAGCAAACTTTGAAGCATCAATGTGCACATGAAAGGTAATTGACCAATCTAGGGCTCTTAAGATAGGAGCTAAAGTTGGAGTCTGTTTAAGCCTTTCATAGGCTTACTAACATTATTTGGTCCACTCAAATACTATCAATAGCTTGTACAAAGGTCTAGCAATCAATGCATAGTTCAACACAAACCAATGATAGTATCATGTGTAGCCTAAGAAGCATTGAACTCCCCTAAAATTGGTTTGAGGGGAAAGGTCTATAGTTACCTTGACTTTTGAGGAGTTTGTGGCTATCCTATTCCTCGACACAATGCACCCTAAGATACAATCGTGCTTCACCCAAAATTGGCACTTTAAGGGCTTCAATGAGAGACCCCATTGCGTACACCATTCAAAGTCTATTTGTAGATATTCTAAGTGCTCTTCCCAATTGGTGTGGATGCACAAGTCATTGACAAATATCTTCAACCATTTTCTCAGCATGTTCTTGAAGATGGAACACATGAGGTGCTGGAAGGTAGTAGGGGCATTTTTCAATGTCCAAATGGCATGACTATATAGGCAAACACCCTCTTTTTGGTGGCAAATGCTATCTTGTGCCTCTTGTCTAGATAGACTTGCACTTGGCTATTAAGAAGCCATCTACGAAATTGTAGGCTTCTTTTCCTGCCACTCTCTCTAGCATGTGCTCAATGTATGGTAATGGGTAGCTGTCTCTTTTTGTAGCTGCATTGAATTTTTTATAGTTTACACACACTCGAATATTTTTATTCTTTTCATGAATATCACTATGGGTGATATCCAATTCATATGCTCTATCTCATAAATAATCTTGCATTTACTAGCTCATCAATCTCTTCCTTCATTGCATGTGCATGCTTAGGACTCATTGCATATGGTCATTGCTTATCTAATATTGTATCAAGGGTCATGGAAATATAATGAGTCATGATACTTGGATCTATTCCTTTTAGCTTGTCCAAGGACCATGAAAATATTCAAAGAATTCCCTTAAGAGATTTATGAGGTTAGTCTCTTTCTCCTTAGTTAGGCCATGTACTATGTACATGGGTTGAGGCTTGTCTCCTTCCCTTGAAAAGTCGATGTCTTGTCCTTCAATGGGTTCACTCACCTGCCCTTTTTGGTTAGCACATACTAACACCACTATTTGATCACCCTTCTTAAACTCCATGAAAAACTTGGACAAATCCTAGGGTTTCTTATATCGGTCACCTTCTGAAGACTTCAACTATTTCCTTCTCTCTTCCTTTAGTCTCTTATGCCTTAGATGAACCTTGGTGTTTTTGGTCCTAGGTGGTCAAGGAATTTTGAGGTTGCTACTATCAGAGCTTACCTCTGGCTCTCAGAGTTGTACTCACAATCCTCACATTGGAAGAGTCTGTCTCCCCTAGTGGTCGTAGCGCCCTGAGGCTGACTCCACTCAAAATAATGATGTGTGCCAAGTTGGACTATTCCCACTTACTCATAATCTACTACATCTAGGTATTCTAGCCAAGTTCAATCGCAATCTACCTTGTCAACTCCTTCGTTCACTCTAAAAGTGTTGACCTCTTGGGGTTTAGAGTCTACTCTGATTTTCTCAATCACTCTTCCATCTGTGTCATTTTCTATGGTCTCCACTTCCTCTTCTCTTTCCTTCGATGGAACAATAGTCTTTGTACTCATCATCAAAATCCTTATACTCAGATTGTGTGTTGTTTTCACGGTTCCTGTCCTCAAATTTTTTCTCACTTGTAATGAGAGCCTTGATATATAACATGTTTAAGTCACGCACCTTAGTCAATCACCACTCCTTACTCTCCATGAGATCCTTGACAGGCTTTAGGTTTGTATTAGCTGGGTTGAAAGCTAGCTCACTTGTCAAATACTCAAGGATTCTATGGAGCTCCATTAATTAGAACATGAAAATTGATTGCTAGTGATTGTCTGATGGAACTCCTGGCTATCATGCATAGGGCCACTATGGATAGGTTAGAAGTTGTGGCTTTGTTAGGTTTTCTACCTAAGTCTACAACTTCCATATATCCATCCTCATCATCCAAGAATGGAAGATCTATGGTTTCCAACACATGCATCTAGTCGTGCCCATCCTCATCATTTGAGAATGGCATATTAATGATTGCCAACACATGCATCTAGTTGCACTCATCCTCAAGACAAGGAAATTACTTAGTTAGAGATCCATAATCGCTTCTGGCCTTTGAATCACCCTTGAGCATAGCAAAAATGGCATCTAGATCCACTGGTGAGGTTTTCCAAGTGTCCATCTCTACTCAAACTACTTCTAATCTATCACCTAAGAATATTAGGCCATTACCCCAATCCTCTATCACTCTAGTATTCCTCATCCAAGGTTTGCCTAGCAAGATATCATAACCCACTCCCTTCATAACTATAGAGTTAAAAAAGAATTGAATTCCCACTATCTTTAAAGGCTAATCCTTCAAGACTCCAAAGGATCTGACCTTCATCCCATTTTTTAGGGTGACATTGAACCGTGTAGTTTCTATCGGTGGGTTTTCCCAAGCTTGTAGGACTACATGGCTAAGTATACTAACTCTTGCTCTTATGTCTACTATCCCCTTTCAAATTGTATCTCCTAGGGTAATGATAGGTAAGACTACATGCATCTCAGTGCCTTCCCAAAAGGCATTCACTTGTGGGGACTTCAACATTGGATTCAACATTAGGCTTGGCATGTGCATCATAGCATCATGGTTGGGCAGGTCTTGTGGTTTTTCATGTCTATTAGTTCATTCTACCCATTATTTCAATGCTCGCCGTAGTGTAGGGTTTTGCCTAAGCCATTCTTCCACTAGCAATGTTACAAGAATTGATATAAGTGTGGTGAGTAAATTTCCAACCATCTCTTCCTCTTGTATTTCATGGACTTACTACCAATGCACTTGGGCAATTTATTATTCATGGCATCTGTGTTCTACCTATGTGATTATGTATGTGGTGATGTTGCCTCTCCTACTTTCAAGTATGTGTGGGAGAGATTGGTGGGCTCATGGTTGAGAGTTCATTGATCTTGTCCTCAATGATAAGCTCAATGACTTGCAAGTGAGCTTGTGCTTTTTTATCCATTATTTGATATTATCCATAGCCTTTAGTTGTTGGTTGGGGTCAAGATACTCTCCAACCTTAGCACTTTCCTTCTCCCTCATCCTAGGAGTAGATGTTTGTGCTTTGCATCAGTAATCTACCTTTCCTTTGTCAAAGTGGTCGTGCTCTTTATTTTGAGTGTTATTTTTTCATGACTCCTCTTTATTCTCCTTTGTCGAATCGTCTTCCCCATAAAGGTTACATCTAGGTTGCTAGGTCTAGGTAATGAAATACCAGCTTGTTTCACTTGGGCTCCTGTAATGAAATTTATGGGGATGGGTGTGGCATTATCATTAGGTGACTCGGTAGAAAAGAGCCTGAGCAACACAAATGGCATGATCAAACCAGAAGAGGGTTTTTATCTAGGAAAATTGGCAAATAGGTGTGTGAATTTGATATGGGATACCACAAGTTGGCCTTCTCTCTATTTGCTTTCTCCTTTTTAGGGAAGCAGGGTGAGATATGCCCTGGATGGCCACACATCCAACATGCTATGGGCTCATGGTTCTAACCTCCTCCTATGCCTTTACCTCTCCCTCTACCTAAAGATGATGGGACCTCAAATGGGCTGGCACTGGCTATAGCACTAGCCGGACCTCTGACATGCACAAGACAACCCCACAATCTTGCGGTCAAGAGCGTCCACAGGACACATTGCCCTGCCATCGTACATACATTTTGTGTTTGTATCGTATTTGTAGTCCAATCCTTAAACTTCTCAGACTCCTCAAAGGGAGACCCTACACATTTTGGTGTAATTCACCACGTAGAACAACATAGGAGGCACCCCTCCACTGATTGCCATGGCCCCACTGCGACCCTCCTACACCTTGGGGATTGGCCCCTCGATGCATCACTAACACATATAACACATAAAAAATAGACTCCACTCTTGGTACCAATATTATATCATTCGAGGAATGTACCAGTCCTCACTTATCCCCTTGGACCCACTGTCTAGACCTACAGCTTCGGTACCTTAATCTCTCCAGCGTGGGTCATTTATAATTCAACCAATTGCTATGCATACCAGGAATAGATACCATGTGTATGATTCATGCAATAGTGGATGCCTTATTGTGCACAAACAGTTATGGTTTGAAATTAGCCTATGTGTCGTGCAAAAACAACCCTTTTAATGAATATCCGCTAATACGCAATGCTTCATTGCAAGAACCTAGCACCAAGGCGAACCTCATGCTGCTAGATCCATTATTTCCAAATAAACAGTATCCTAAATGTTATGCATAAAGAGAACAATCAGAATTGGTATTATTTCAACGCTTAAACTATTGTATAACATCATCCTCCCCCTCACCGTTTAAATTTTGTTGCATTGCATAGGTGTAGAGGTTCTTTTATGTCATTTTTTGTATGTAAAAGCAATAAATACACACTTTAACACAAAGTAAAAGGACCGAACTTAGACTTAACCTCATGCTTCAGCCCCGTCAAACATTGGCATACATAGATTTCATTTTTTCATTTTTTTCGAACGCAAGAAACCCATTTTTCTCCATTTTCTTTATTTTTCCTATTTATTTTTAATAGAAAATAGGTATTTTCTAGGTTTTTTTCTAATGACTAATCATTAGAACTGAAACTCAGCAATTTCTCTTATTTTACCCCATGTCCACTCATTTTTCCCACTCAAAATCAAAGAAACTATCAATTTCCATCAAAATTTATGTTTTTTCAGGTTTTGAAAATTTATAATTGCTATAAATCAATACGAGTTTTGCATAATAGTGATTGCAGCCCTCAAACATAATGTAAGGAACATTCAAATAAAATTTGAGCTCATGTACACACCATTTAGACCATGATTGATAAAAAACAATCAAAATTCTTTCATAAAGTAGAGCATACCGCCTTTTTGCGTGTTTCAAGTTTTTTTGAATATCTAATTGGGACATTGTATCAACCAACCAGCCATGGATTTTAGCATAGGTCTTCATCCTTCAGCCTCCTTAGCCTCTTAGAACAATGCGATGCCTCCCGGACAAGCATCCATCTCCCGATTCTCTTCTTGATTCTTGCCACATGAAGTGCCTCTATGCAAGAGAGAGAAAGAGGAGAGAGAAATACTGGTTTTTTTATCTCTTTTCTCAGTGCATCAATTCTTGATCCGTTTATGGCAATCGAGGGCGAAGAATAGAGGCATCTCAGGCCCAAGAGGATTCCTCATGCCTCAGATTGATCAGAAATCACAAAAAAAAAGGGCATTTGGGAGGCACCAAAAAATTGACATCTCCCCCCCCCCCCCCCCCCCCCCCGCCCCCATGGTGTTTCATTTCTTGAGTTTTTTTCCAAGCTTGAGCAAGCTTAAGCTTTTAAACCCAAAGTATATAGTTCATTTGCTTTCACACTTCCGACACGTGGGTTTTTCAATTTTGAGGGGGCAAATGACATCAGAATCGAGATCCATCTGGATAGGTGATTCTGTGACGTTGACATCTACAAAGCTGGGCCCCATCTCACTCTTCCTGGCTTCCAAATCCAGTAGTCACTTCACAATCCCAAACCTTGTGGGGATTAAATGGGGTATCAAGCGACCTCGGAATGGAGATTCGAGACTTGCATTGGATTCCTGATGTCATTTTTTATCTAGGAAAACTCTAGCTCGGCCATCTGCCACCATTTGATTTTCCATGAAAATAAGCACTAGTGCTTTAGGGACTTGTCACTTAAAATTTTACTGATTGCAGCTATTGCCTTCGACGAAGTCTATTCTTTCCCTGAAATTTAGATTTTTTGGCTATTTTTAAGTACTTCTTGGCATCGAAAATCATCCATCAAAAGCCATGATTGGCATAGGTCTAAAGTCCATCAATATGAGATTACCCTCCTCATCATAAGATATATAAGGGTTCACGCATGAGTGTTTCTCAAGTGGTTCCTCTACAAAGTGCACTAGAGAATCACTTGTTTTGGTGGATGGGTCACTATAGGTCCTGGTGGTCTAAGGATTCATGTTGGGTTGATGTCAATACTTGGTGGAGTAGCTCTCTTTGAATTGTTAGGTGCAAGTAGAGCCAAATGGACTCCTCTTCCAAAATTAGGCTACCTAACTCTTGGATGGTATGGTTGAGCATAGGGTTGTTCATATGACAACTGTCTTGGCAATCGATAGTAGATAACATCATGCCCAAATCTTCTACAGTTGGCACAAGACCGAAACCTATAATCAGGGCACTGAAACACACATTGCACATGTCACACTAGTCTTCACAACAATGACTCATGTAGTATGGTAAACTTTGACTTAAGATATTGGGTCTAGTCAATACTCTTTCCTTTATCCTTCTCACTAGGGACTGATCATTTGCTAAGTGCTATGATTCTCTTGACATCTCTAAACACATTTCTCTCTTACTGCATAGCCATAGAGCTTCTCTCTTTGAGCAAGTTATACACTCATATAGCCTCCCTAAAGACTTTTTCCAACACATCCCTTTGTAGGTTTGAGTTTCTTGCGAAGGCCTTATAGAGTTCCTTGTTGTGGATCCCATTTTATGAATACAATGGGGACCAATCTCTCATTAGGTCACTCAGCTATTGCAAGTATCCTCTTGTAGAGACTCCTCACGTGAGTGACGTACAATGAGGTTATCAGAGTATCCTACCTTCAAGAATATCTTGATGAAGATATTTTAGATCATTGAAATTATTGCATTTGATATCATATTGATGAAGAGATCCTTTAGATAATACAATCTATCGATCAATGCAGTGAGACCGTGCTTCTCTGCATATCGAGTCTCAAGGCCAGTCGGATCGCGATTTGTAATGGAGTGCTGCAAAGAAAATAAAATGCTAACTGTTAGAAATATGATTGTTAGTACAAAGAATATTTCAAAAAAATAAATAAGCAAAACAAAAGAAAAAATTACAAAGTCCTCCAAATATGTCCTATGGCCGCTACTCCGAAGATGATGGACCACTCCGACCTCGAGTCGTGCCCTCGCCGCCTCGCGCTGCTGACTCCAACATCCCGGAGAATCTGTAGCCTCCTCCCTCAGTCGGCGCCAGTCGTCTGCATCTAACCACTCGAGCTTTGCAAGCCCACTCTTGATTGCCTTGCGTGTGTTGGATCATCTATGTGACATGTATGCATGCATGCAATCCATCATCCAGCCCGTAGAGAATTTATCTACTGCAACTGGCACGAGAAACTCCTCGTGCAAGGATGCTACTATATAGTCCTTGCTCCCCTCCAATATGTTCTTCCAATGATCCAAGACGTTGTACCGAAAAACTTGTTGGCACAACTCTCTCATGCGAGCCATCACCCTCCTCCCCTCATCATTCATGATGATGGCTCCTGACCTACTATCGACTAGATATCCATAACCCCCTATCTGCCTAAGATGGGTCCTCTCCCATCTGCATCCACGCTCTTGGGCATATCTAGGAGACCCATGTGCATCCGGTGTACCGGCGGGGGTAATATCTCTCGGAGTGGCACCCACAGGGGTGCCACCTGCTGACGGCTGCACAAAAGCTGGAGTAACTGGAGTAGACATCTCCACAGGTGTGACAAATCCTAGAGGTGACACATCTCCAGCTGAACGATGAGATGGAGACACCGTGTCCGTGTCTCCATAGCATCCACGAGAGTGAGGAGTCACACCTTTATCCTATGTCAACCACGGGCTCACTACCTCTGTATCTCTGTAGCATCCCCCTGATCCCGATGCACTCCCTCCCTCTAGCCCAAGTCGTGAGTGTCGAGCTCGTCTGCTCGAAGCCGAAGCATTCGATCGCGCTGAAGCAGATCTAGAGAGTGCCCTGATGAAGACCGAGACATCTCCTGGTCTGTCATCTCTTTGAATCTGGAAATCTGGTCTGGAGACATGCGTGCAAAGATGTCCTGTAACTCCTCATCGCTCATCCCCCTCGACTCATCCTGAAAATGTCACTTGCACAAACAAAAAATGATGTTAGAACCATCAATTTAAATCATACAAAGCACAGTAATATAAATCATTTAAAAAAAATCTCACTTAAAATGCATATCTTATGTACCCTTATAAGCGATTGGTCAACGAATTGAGTAAGTGGATGCTCCAAGTATGAAGTATCCTATGGTCCCATGTTAATCTCTTGACACAACTCCGCATACACTGGAAGGTCGATAGACATGTCACCACAAAAGAATGAGTCCACCTCATTCTCAAAGAATTCTTGGACTCCTGTATTTCCATCATTGTTAGCCGATGCTGGCTCCAAGCTTTCGACGGCTTCCACCCCTTGCAATATCGACCCCTCTATTTGCATATTATCTTCATCTATGCTCGAAACATCGCTTTGATCATATACTCTCGCACTTCGGGGAGTTGAAGGTATAACATACCACCATCGAGGTTGTCAGGGGTTTGGATAGAAGATTACCTATTCACAAACATGTACAAGAGAGTTCAAACCATTGTGACATAAACCATGTCGTAATACAATTAGCAAGCAAATGAGTCCATGCACCTGTTCCCAATGGGCCGGCAACACAAAGGTGTCGCGCATATCCATCCATTTTTTTTCAGAATCTATTTCGAGAAATCCAAATGGACCTCGTCAAACTGTTGCTCCAGCTCCTCCAAGTACCACTTTGAACCAATGCACATCGAATAGTATCATGGAGAAGCTACGGTAATCCACCGTAACAATACTTTGCAAGTTCCCAAAATACTCCATCTCATCCAAAACCGTGTTTGGATCTGTTGCATCGCCGGCTCTCTTGCTCGAACCTTGCCATGACACCACAGTCCATTGTGGAGTGCATTTTGTTAGTACGCTCCATGCAAAAATGTCGTCCACGCGACTAGCTGCAGTATATATTTTGTGTTATACATTGAAACACTAAAATTAGATGTCTTATATAAAATTTAGATACGACAGATTCTAAACCCCTCATCACCTTTGGACTACATCCCCTTGAGAATTCCCACTCCTCCATTGAGACCTCTGTCCCTTTGCGAGACGCTGCGGTCAAGGCTCCATGCAACCATCGCGTTGACATAAACTATGGCATCTCCTCCATGCCTTCGGGATATCAAATCAATCAATGATGCGCACTACGTCGAAATTCAGCTCGCGCTTCCTCTCAATCTTGCCTAGCGATTTGGTACTTGGCGAGCCACGTCTCCATAGAGGCATGGTGCAACATACAAAAGCGATTCACCTTCTCTTCCATTGAGGCATCCATTCTTTTTTCTACCCCATTTCCAACCACCACATCTCCAATCAGTCTATCATCGTCCTTTAGCGACCATAGCATTTCATTGTCTGGTTCCACCGTTGGTAGCCATTGTGAAATATGCACTAGTGCCTCAGACACCAACCAAGCTTTAGCCATGCTACCTTCTAGCCAAGCTCGTTGTCGCACAAAGCCATTCAGGGTTTTCATGAAGCGCTCCAAGAAGAACATCCATCGTGTATGGACAGGTCCAGCAATCTCCACTTCATCCACAAGATGCACAAGAAGGTGGATTTGTATCGTGAGTATGCTGGTGGGCAGGTATTTCTCAAAGAGATAGACCGTCTCCACTGCTCCTCGCCTCGCGGATTCAATAGAGGATGTCTTAATCTCCTTCTGTGAGATCCATTACACCAAAGACGACAACTTGTAAATGGCCCCACGTATTTCTGGAGTAAGACATCCTGCGATCGTGATCGGTAGTACAAACTGCCACAAATGAGAAAGCATTATGAATAATGGCTACATTCCAAATAGCAAAATACCCACCTAATTACAATACATTCTAGTACAAACCTGACATATCTTATGCCAGTCATGGGATTTTAGCCCTGATAATCGGTCATCTTTAGAAAATCCGGACCTGAGAGAACACATTATACCCGTCGGAGTGCGGATAGACTTGATTACTTGCTTCACAATGCGCTCTTCTTTAGTGGACAAAACCCAAGGAGCGCGAGGAAGCTGCACGCAATCATCAGCACTTGACTGCGGCCAAAGCGCCTCCATCTTACCTACCTCCTTCAAATCCATTCATGCCCCTATAGCGTCTCTCTTTCCTGTGATGTGGTCCCATAACAAGCTGGCCACATTCTTGAAAATATGCATGGGATCTAATAGCACAAATGTTTGTAATAATAGTGCCGAGAAAAAAATCAATGAAGCGTATGTACAAGGTACCTGAACAACTCGATCACACTCGTATCGCTCCACCTGTATTTTGCTTGCACACTTAAGAGTGCAAGTAGTGTCTTCAGCCGAGATACTCAGCACCCATCATATAATGGTATGGATGCTTCCTCTCTAAGCGAATCAGAAGTCTCGACATCCATGGGAATCAATGCATCAATCATTGCCTCCATCTCAGGCTCTAAGATTGTAGGTAGGTCTTGTCTCCTCTAGCATTGACGGTATAGATTGGCCTTGCGAGTGGTGGATTGGCTCTAGCACTCCATCCATCGCATGCCCACGTACTCTTCTAATTGGCCACAAAGGGTGCACTTCCCCTTGGGACAAGACATCACCTCCTTGGAGAAAATTTGCCAGCAAGACCCAATCTTATTGCATATGGTATTCAATTAGCTTGCGAGTACAATGCATGATTGATATTAACTTCAAATTACTGTTTGCTGAAAATCCACAATCACCTAATCAATGATCTCCAATTGAAACTTGCCAAATCATCGTACGTGTTCTATAGACAATCAGTGTTTTGGTTTAATTGCCAACTTGCATTGAGAGCAAGGACATGGGACACGCTAATTAAGATACGCCTCGCGATCTTGAACAATAGGACCTTCTTCGTTTTCCATTTTTTCTACGTTACAACAAACAATTTGTTTTTGTTATTATTCTTTTCTTTTCTTAGATTGTTATCCTCTCCTTCCATCTCTCTCTTTTTCTATGACCTAGCATATAGTATCATAGAACACTAGTATTTAGTACCTAATACTCAATACCTAGCACATAATATTTCGTTTTCTCTCTTCCTCTCCCTCTCTCATTTCCTCTCCCTCCCTCGCCCTCACCCTCTCTTTCTCTCTTTCCCTATTAGGTTTAATGATATTTCTCTTTTTATCTCTCCTCTCTCTCTCTCATTTCCTTTTTCTCTCTCCTCTCCCTCTCTCATTTCCTCTCCCTCCCTCGCCCTCACCCTCTCTTTCTCTCTTTCCCTATTAGGTCTAATGATATTTCTCTTTTTCTCTCTCCTCTCTCTCATTTCCTTTTCTCTCTCGTCTCCCTCTCATTCCTCTCCCTCCTTCTCTCTTTTTCTCTCTCCTCTCTCTCATTCCTCTCCCTCCCTTGCCCTCTCTCATTCCTTTTTCTCTCTCCTCTCTCTCTCATTCCTTTTTCTCTCTCATCTCCCTCTCATTACTCTCCCTCCCTCTCTCTTTTTCTCTCTCCTCTCTCTCCCTTGCCCTCTCTCATTCCTTTTTCTCTCTCCTCTTCCTCTCTCATTTCCTTTTTCTCTCTCCTCTCCCTCTCTCATTTCCTCTCCCTCTCTCACCCTCACCCTCTCTTTCTCTCTTTCCCTATTAGGTATAATGATATTTCTCTTTTTCTCTCTCCTCTCTCTCTCATTTCCTTTTCTCTCTCTACTCTCCTTGTCATTTCTCTCCCTCCCTCTCTCTTTTTCTCTCTCCTCTCTCTCTCATTCCTCTCCCTCCTTTGCCCTCTCTCATTCCTTTTTCTCTCTCCTCTCTCTCTCATTCCTTTCCCTCTCTCATTACATACAAATTATACAAAAAATAAATAAAAAAGAGAGAATACACTCTCCCTCTTGCATTTCCTCTCTCTCTTCCTCTCTCATTTCCTCCCCCTCCCTCTCTCATTTCCTCCCTCTCCCTCTCTTTAATGTCACTCTCTTTCTCCCTCTCCCTCTCCCTCATTTCTTCTCCCTCTCACTCTCCCTTCCTTCCCCTCTCCCTCCCTCCCCCATTTTCTCCCTCTCCCTCTCTTTCTCTCTCATTTCCTCTCCCTCTCTCAATATATATACACAAATTGTAAAAGCAAAAGGGAGAGGGAGAGAGAAATGCACTCTCCCTCCCTCTCCCTCTCCCTCTCCCTCTCTTTCTCTTTCTCTCCCTCTCTCATTTCCTCCCCCCTCGCTCTCCCTCTCTTTCTCTTTCTCTTTCTCTTTCTCTCTCTCCCTCTCTCTCGTTCTCTCATTTCATCCCCCTCCCTCTTCCATTTCCTCCCTCTCCCTCCCTCTCCCTCTCCCTCCCTCCCCCTCCCCCTCCCTCTCCCTCTTTCTCTCTCATTTCCTCTCCCTCTCTCAATATATATACACAAATTATAAAAGCAAAAGGGAGAGGGAGAGAGAGAATGCACTCTCCCTCCCTCTCCCTCTCTCATTTCCTCCCTCTCCCTCTCTTTCTCTTTCTCTCCCTCTCTCATTTCCTCCCCTTCCCTCTCCCTCTCTTTCTCTTTCTCTCCCTCCCTCTCCCTCTCCCTCTCCCTCTCTTTCTCTCTCATTTCCTCTCCTAAACAAGCAAAAGAGAAAGATAATTAAACCCTAAACAAGCTAAAGAAGGAGAGAATGGACTCACCGATGAGATATGGCGAGGGTTTGGCGGCTCCTCTTTGCGATGAAGGCTCCTCCTCTCCTTCTCAAATGACAGCGGCGGCGGTGGCATCGGCAAGCCTTCTTCCTCTCCCTCTCTCACGACGGTCGCTCTCTCTCTCGCTCTCCCTCTCAAAACGATCGACGAAAATGCGCGGAATGAACTCGCACTTGGTTTTGGCCTGTGTTTTTTCCCTGTGGGGCGTCTCTATTTGCATCACAAATGCGACGCGGATAGTGACATAAATAGTGACTCAAAAAGCGACGCCGCTACCTGCGTCGCTACCTGCCGTCGCTATAGGTTTAAATCTTTGTAGTGCATCTCCCCGAGCCTCCAAGTCCAAGTTTTTTTTCGAGTTTATTCTCACATAAAGAGATGATTTAGGCACAGTTATTTTCATAAGGAAGAATGCATTTTTGCGCTTATCATTAATGCATGTGGTAGCGATAAATGTACACTTGATAAATTATATCTTTAAACGTTAGACAAGGTTGGTGCATGTTATGAAATTGGAACGCTGCATTTCTAGAATTGTCCATCTTAGGAGATTAGCTGCATGTTGCTAATTTTAGTGCATTTCCAATTTAATGAGTCTAAACGCCTATTACTTAGGGCAAAGGAATGAAAATATTAAGTGCATTGTCCATGAAAGAAAGGAGTATCTTGCATTTAGTCACTAATTCCCTTCATTATGATTCACATGAGGAAATTGTTAACTTCCATTTCACGACATGAAAATGAACTCCAGTCTTGTAAGTTGCATGGGAAAAGGATGCTCAGAAATGGATTAAATCAATACTATCCTTATGTCGCATGAACTTCATTTTCGAGGTTGTTGTATCTAGGGGTCGCATGTTACATATTCGCAAACTTCATTTCGTCAAGTTGCATTTGGGAAGGTTGCATGGTTTATTAAAGCATGAAATTCTAAAAGCTTAGAAAAAGAGTTGTAGGCATGATTCTTGAATGTAAGTCCTAATAGGTTCAATGAAAGTTATTATGTAAATTATCATGCATTTTGATTTTAACAAGAAAGGTTAGGGTTATTGCACTAAGAAGCAATGAATCACGTGTTTACGTGTATTGTGATATGTTGCATCTAGTTTCTCCTTTAGATCAAGTTAACATCTCTAAGAATGGTTCGTCCTTGTTGCAAGACAAGTAGATCGAACTATCTAAATCACCTAACCCACAAGGGATTCGTATAGGGATGATACGATAAATACCCCAAGCACTAGCTAGGGTTTAGCTTGTTAAGGATTTGGCCTAGTTTCGCACTTGTTGCCAAGTCGAAACCCTCATACCCAAAGGTCCAACCTGTTCAAAGTAGAGAGAGAGAGAGACAGGGAAACTCCATTGTCATGAGCCTTCAGGCTCTCAAGGTCATTTCTTCATGTTCCACACACTAAACTGAAAAGCACACACAATACAAAGATAAAGTGACCTAGTGTAAGTGTAGACTAGACAGACTAACTCTAGTCAGGTCACTAACTGACTACTAACCCGACTTTGACCTTAAACTCAGCCTATAAACATGTCTTTATTTCAGCAATCCCATTTTCATCATCTCCTGTAATGATTAAGTCATCAACATAGACAACTAGGAAAACATAGCCACTATCTGTCTTCTTCACAAACAGACTATGATCAGCATCACCCAATCGGAAAACATGTTGCTGCAAATAACTGCTGATGCGAGCATTCCATGCTTTGGGTGCCTGTTTTAGCCCATATAATGCCTTTTCTAGCTGACATACATGTGCTGGAAATTCTGGATGTACATAGCCTTCAGAGTGTTCCATGCAAACCTCTTCCTATAATTCTCCATTGAGAAATACATTCTTTACGTTCATCTGCCATAGTTTCCAGCCTCTAGCTGCTGCCAAAGCAATCACAGTTCTAACTGTAGCCATCTTTACTAAAGGGCTGAAAGTCTCCTCATAATCAAGACCATACTGCTGCGCATACCCTTTTGCAACCAGCCTGGCCTTATATCCTTCCAATGATCCATCTGATTTACATTTTACCTTATATACCCACTTGCATCCAATAGGTGTTTTTCCCTCAGGCAACTGTACCAAATCCCATGTACCATTTTCAGCCAAAGCTGAATATTCCTCATCCATAGCAGCACGCTAATTCTCATCTACAAAACTGCCTCATCAAACTTACTTGGTTCTCTAAAACCTGTTACTTTCGTCATATAAGCATAATGATGGGCTAAATATCCAGTGTAAGTGTATCTATCAACAGGTTGTCTGACCCTCTCTGATCTCCTGAGCTATGGCTCACTGTGAGCTTGCCTCTCATGAGGCGGCACATAACGGCTCTGCCTAGCACCTGGCGTCATAACAGATGGAATCCCCAATTCACTATCTAAGCTTTCACTGCTAGATGAATCATAACCTGCAGTGAGTGGACCTGTTACATCTTCAAAAACCTTTTCTTTTCCCTTATCTATTCTCTCCCTCACTGACATATCCGTGTCAGTGGATGCAGTAGTGTGACTTCGCAATCGTCCTGTCCAAGGACTCATTGTAGATGATACATCACCTATCTGACCACTCATGGAAGTACTCTCTGTAGGA
This sequence comes from Lygodium microphyllum, assembly GCF_053477565.2. Taxonomy (NCBI): domain Eukaryota; kingdom Viridiplantae; phylum Streptophyta; class Polypodiopsida; order Schizaeales; family Lygodiaceae; genus Lygodium; species Lygodium microphyllum. The sequence goes on along the minus strand of NC_141161.1, from coordinate 12,127,054 downwards.
GTATTTTCAGCATGACTCATACTAGGTGAGCCATCAATAGGCACTGCAACAGGATTCCCATACCAGGATGCTAATTTATCAAATACCACATCTCTGCTTATGAGTGTCTCATGCGAAGAAGGTACATAACACTTATAAGCTTTCTGTTCCTGTGCATATCCTATAAACACACTTTTCACTGCCTTAGGATCCAATTTCTTCCTCTTCTCATCCGATATATGCACATATGCAATGCTGCCAAATACCTTCAAGTGCGAAATATCAGGTTTATGACCATACAGCTTTTCGTACGGAGTGACATCATGAATCCCTGCTGTAGGGGTTCGATTCAACAGATAGACAGCAATCATCACTGCTTCAGCCCAATAACCATTTGGCAGACATTTTTCATTCAGCATAGCTCTAGCTGACTTCATCAAAACCCTATTTTTCCTCTCTACAACACCGTTTTGCTGCGGTGTATAACTATATGTGAGCTGTCTTCTGATCCCATATTTAGCAAGATACCTATCAAAGTAATTTGAGACATATTCATCTCCTCCATCTGATCTCAAGCATGATATGTAACATCCCAATTCATTTTCAGCATGCTTCTTGAAGTCTTTGAATGCATCAAACACATCATCCTTATGCTTCAAAATATAAAGCCAAGTGTACCTGTTGTTGAAATCATTAATGAATGAGACATAATACTGTGCACCTCCAAAAGAAGCATTATGTGAAGGACCCTAGACATCAGAGTGCAAAAACTGTAAAGGCCTAGTGCTGTCTTTTACATGTCTCATGAAAGGAAACTATGCATGCTTCCCAAATTGACATGCAGGGCATACATGACAAAAATCATTATACTTGAATTTAGGTAATCCAAGTACTACTTCCTTCTGCTGCATAGATTTTAGCTTTTGTACATTGACATGTCCAATCTTCTTGTGCCAAATCTCTACATCCCAAATGGCACTCTCATCATGAGCAAACATGGCTGCCTTAAGTCCCGGAATGGTCGCATCCAATGTAAACATCATGCCATCCCTTTTGCCCTTGGCAATTAACTTGCAGCCATTTCCATACTCCTCAATGAAACACCCATCTTTGTTAAACCTCACTTGCAAATTTTGTTTTGCCATTTGACCCACAGACAACAGATTCTTTGTTATGGTTGCTACATGTAATACATCATGCATGCCTTTCTTCTTGCCATCAGGCATCATAAGAGGAACAATCCCTTTATGCTTTATGTCATGTTGGGTGTCATCCCCAGTACATACATGACCATGTGTACCTACAACCATCTCATCAAACCACTCTCCATGCGGTGTCATGTGGTTTGACGCTCCAGAGTCAATGTACCATCTGTCATCTCTATCATGTCTCGATGCATTTCTAGATACATGCTGCATGGCAAAGAGCCTATCAACTGGCTCATCATGAGCACCACTGGAAGATGCATAGTGCCCATGCTATCTGCCCTTTGCCTTCATATCTCCCTGCTACTTGTAACAATCCTTTGCAATATGCCCATACCGGCCACAATAATGGCAATCCTTGTCCCTGTTGGACTGATCAGATGACTGCCATGAACCAGATCCACCAGCTCTACCTTGGGGTGATCTCCCCCTGCCTCTAAACCTGCCAGATCCATACTGGCTTTGTGTATTTGCACCATGCCAATTACTCTGCTGCTGCTACTCTCCATAAGCATTACGAGTGTCACCACGACCTCGAAATGAACCACGACCTCTAGATCCTCTGCCACGCTAGCTAGAGTATAACAGAGTGTCTCTACTCTTAGACGTACTGGAACATGTATTCAAACCAAGTTTAACTTCCTCATGCAGCAACAAGGCAACTAGCTCTTCCCAGCTAGGGGGCTCTTCTCTGACAGAAATGGAAGTGTCAAAAGCTTTGTACTCTTTGCCTAAGCCATTCAAGGCAATAGCAATCATATCATCTTCTGATACACTTGAGCCAATGGTAGCAAGTTGATCAGCTATGGTCTTAATCTCCGTGGTATACACCTGGATGCTCTTGCCATTCCTAGACATGTTATTGAACTACTGTTTCAACTGGATCTTCCTTGCATGTGTCATGGTTCCATAAATTTTTATCAGTATGTCCCAAGTATCCTTCGCAGTCTCACATCCAATGATTTGAATTACCATAGCATCAGATATACATAAAGAAAACCAATGCAGCACCTTGCATGCTCTTTCATTCCATAGCCTATAAGCTCTTTTCTGTTCATTTGTTGGATTGTGTGCAGGCAACTCAGGAGCAGCCTCATCTCCTGTACATAGATCCCAATAACCTCTGCCAACCAAAAAGTTTTTCATTCTAAATTTCCATAATGCAAAGTTCTTGTTGTCCAACTTCTCTCCAACTATCTGAGTAATATTGTCACTCCCATGTGCATTAGCCATGATGCAATAGACTGTCTATCAAGTGCCTAACTCCCTGCAGACCAATAAGTATGACTGACCAAGTTTAGTCCGTAACAGTTTATGATAATTTTCTGCACTAAATTGCAAAAAAAAAGGGTATTTCAGCCCATTGACACCCCAAAAACACCCACAAACAAGTGGTCTTAGCTATAGGTATAACAGTCAATACATAAGTTATGTGTTTGGTTAAGCTTAAGCTTCTGTAACCTCACTGCAGGTTACATACATGCAGTCTGAAAACTATAAACTGTGAGTAATCAGCAGTAATTTCACGTCCAAAACTGAGTGGTAATCATATCATGCATGTTCCAAAATCTCCCAGATAGCTGCTAGTACATTTGGCAGTTAAGACATGAGCATAGAGGCACATAACAATGCATAACCAGCACATACAAGTGTCAACAAATTTAGCTGTAGGTTGCACTCAACCAAAATTTAGCATAACAAGCTCCAAGCAGCTCCAAAATGTCTTCCAATCATGTCACACATTTACTTTGTAGTGGCAAGTTCAATACATGAGCATCTGAGTAGGCATAGACAACCTGTCTTCATTGACCAATGGCATAAACTTCATGAACTATTTGTAATTAACCAAGACAGTGTGATTGCATTTACTTTAGCTTCAGAATTCAGTTTTCAATGATGCTCATTGCTTGCTTCAATCCTCCATACATTCAACATGTATAGGTCAATTCATATAGATGATAGAACCCCCAAGATGACCTGTATTGCTTCAGTAATACACGATGCTTGTCATTAACTGTGTATGATAGTTTTCAGCCACTAACATACTTTAGATCTGAGTGATTTCAGTGAGCAACTTCATCTCAAATGCATTACATTCGGTACATATGGCTTCTTGACATACATCTTGGCTCCAGTGATGCTTCTGGGTATGTATGAGTGCTTCAAGCTCATGCCAGACAAGTGTATATGCTTTGTAGTGGCTGTATGCAGCAGGCCACTATTTATGACAGACTTCTAATCTCTGTTTTTAGCTCATAAGAGAGCTCTCACATAAGCATTCACACTTTGTACTCTTTAAGTACTTTCCACTAGTCTCTGTCAAGCATTTAGCCACTTCAATATCACTTGCATATGATATTTCCAGCCACGAAGATGTCTGCAGAACCAGGCGCAATTTCCGCAGATCTGTCCTCTGCTCTAGCAGCTCGATTTGATGAGGTTGATGTTGATGGAGCACACACTAGTACTTAATACCCCCTTCACAAGGCTCTAAACAAGCCACAACCTATAGCTTGAACCATAGAGTAGGAAATCACTCAATGCATACCTTCCATTTTACAATGGCATTTAGCCTGTTTGACAAATGACACAAGTCTTCAATTGCAGATCATCTTCACTCCCTCCTGCTCCAAGAGGTCCACCAAGTCAAGCTCTGATACCATGTTCAAAGTAGAGAGAGAGAGAGACAGGGAAACTCCATTGTCATGAGCCTTCAGGCTCTCAAGGTCATTTCTTCATGTTCCACACACTAAACTGAAAAGCACACACAATATAAAGATAAAGTGACCTAGTGTAAGTGTAGACTAGACAGACTAACTCTAGTCAGGTCACTAACTCACTACTAACCCGACTTATTTAATGTAGTCACATGTAGACAGCTGCACACTCTAGCTATCATAGATGTCGGTCATAGATAAAGACACACTAACGGTGAGATTGATTTCTAACACAACCCACATTCATGGAATGTAGGGTCAAGAGGACACTCATGCAACTAACGATCTAGAGTTTCTACCCTAAGGATCATTCATTCAAATGTTGAAACTCAGATTGAGTTGGAATCCCTATTTAATGCTTAAGGTTGAAGGCCTAAAGGGAGAGGCAACTTTTTGACCCCTGACTGTCTACCTGACCCTAACCAAGGGGGTTGTTAGCCGCCCAAAAAGTGGACCCAACCCGCTGTGTGAGGTCTCTCCGTTGGGCACTACTTGGAGCAGGAGGACTCTTGGGTGCCAAGGGCTCTGACAGTAAATCCCTTGCCTTTCGGGCCCTGCATAAGAGGCCAACGTGACTCGGGATTGGATCTCGAGGCCCTCATACTAGTCTACGGGTGGAATCTTAGATTAGTAATCCCTGTGGATTGCTGGATAGCCTTTGGGCGGATTATGGATTGCCTTCGCACGGATTATGGATTAGCCTACGGGCTGGACTTTATGGATGTATTCCAAAGATAAATAAAATAACCTGTTGAAAAGGAACTTGTTTGAGATTGTTTTTCTATGTTAAGTGCTAAGATTACGTAAAGGAACCAGTGTCTAACTGGCTAATTAATGAAGATACTTGATGCATGTCCAAGTAAATGTGGTAGGTAATTAGACAACTAAAGAAACCTTGAGGAAAGTGCGGTGGATGTGGCCATGGGTCTATGGATGGGTGGTCCCGGTTGGCCGGGAACTTTTCTCAATCGAAATGGAAAACAAGGGGCTCTTCTCGAAGAAAATGAATAGCAAGGGTGCTGACCTAGGGTTTAGGTTACTAGAATCCCGATTTATGTTGTTTTAGGGGAACGGAATGGGACTATGCCTTATGGGCAAAGAGATTAAGCCTTGCATCCCTCTCGTTTCCCATTCTCCTTGAACCAAGTGCAGTATGAATCCACTTCGTCCCTAGCATTTCTACATAAAGTAGTTTGCCTGGGGTTCTACGCTAGCTGTCATTTAGGAAAGTGACCATTAGGGGAAACCCTGATTCAGGTCGGTCCTAAGTGGGAACGGCTGGAATACTTTCGCTACGTGGTAGACTCGGGAAGTCCTAGATCGCAAACCTCGTAACACATTCCATGGGAATGCTAGGCGGAGCTTTCTAGACTCTCTTTCCGATGGACTGCTAAGACGTGTCCTGAAAGGGAATAGGTGGACACATTGCAGTTGGTATCAAAGCTAACCAATGAAGTTGTCTTTATAAGAAAAACTTAATAAGAAGAAGTAAAGCAAATGTTGCTATTAAGAACATTTCCTTACTTTCGATGCTATCTTGTAGAATTATGAAGCATGGAACAGATTCTTAGTGTTCCAAGTCATGTTTATGATCGCGATGCATACCTCAGATTATCGATGAAGGATCAATATGATGAACATCCTATAGCGTATTTATAATCCATCACCTTTGTACGTGGAACAGAGATGGACAGGTGACTCAGGAATCTACTACATAGATGCCCACCGATTTGCATACCTTCAAACCAACCTAAAGAGAATCAAGTGGTTGGAGGACCTGAAGATTGTGAAGCTGTTCATTTTTATTGAGGCTCACATAAACACAATTTTACATGTCGAAGGTCGGAGGGTCGAGCTGAACTCATATGTGTACGAGGAGGTGACCCGCATAATCCCCGCCGATAGGATTAAGGTGTTGGGACCCTATGAGAAGAACAAATATCAAAGGAAAGGATACCCTAATCTTCCGATGACTTATCATTTCCTGAAGATCCACGACCCAAATCCATACTATTATCCAGTTCCCGTAGCTAAATGTAACACAACATTATTCTCCTAGAACTAATGTACCAGTTGCTCTACCATCCCAATAAATATTGTACTCTGAAAGAGCTATGCCCATATGAATGAAATAAGACTTCTTTTTATCAATGATTGTCTTGTCTATGAGTATTGATAAAAAGTTATGTGGCTAGGTTTTTTGGCTGAAAGTTGAATTGGGTATGAAATATAATCGTAACAATTAGCGAGTTGTTAACATTAAGAATCCTCTACCCAAGCGCAACCCTAGGTACAGATTTCCAGTCCGATCCCTACATCAAGTACGACTGTGATTCAGGAGAAGAAGTTTCTTCTCAAGTAGATCAAGCCACCAGAATTTGACAGGAAAGAAAGGACTGTCCAAGCTTATGCTAAGATTTGGATAGAGTCCATGGAAGATTACTTTGAAGTGGCCGGTACTGTGCCTACCAACCAGGCAATGCTCGCCAAGCTGAAGCTCACCGGCGAAGCCAGGCTTTGGTGGAAGCAATGGTGCAGGGATCAAGGGATCTTGAAAGGATCCATTACTTGAGAAAAGCTAAAAAAAGCTGTGCAAGGAAGATACTCACCGGTGGAAGCAATGTTGCAGGGATCAAGGGATCTCGAAAGGATCCGTTACTTGGGAAAAGCTAAAAAAAGTTGTGCAAGGAAGATACTTACCACATGTGTACCGCACGCAGAAAATGAATGAGTTCTATGAACTAAAACAGCTGGGTCTGAATCTTGACGCATACTTCTCAAAATTCGTCTCACTTTTGAAGTATGCGCCACAAATGGATATGACACAACAGGTGTCAAAATTTTGTGCCAGTTTAAACCCACGAGTGAATACCCACCTCAAATCTATGCGCCCAACAGATCTACAGGACACACTCATTCGAGCTGCGCCCATAATTCAGGAGGTGCAAGCTAGGCCAAGAAGTAACAAAAATTGGTCTTATAATGATTATAACAGAGGAGCATATAGGCCCCAAGCCAAGAGAGTTCAAGGTCAAAACCGAGGACAAAGAAAGAAAGCAAGGACCAATAATATCAATAACTTTGCCCCTACCCAAGGTAATGGCCGCAATCTTCGTTGTTTCCACTGCAACGAGCCCGGTCATTTCAAAAGGCAATGTCTCAAGCTTGGTAGAGGACAATGTCAAGCTCCTTTCCAAGGAACCGCCTGTGGCCAAGGAGCTGCCACCCGAGGCAGAGGAAGAACCATCTATGTTGCCAACATGGAATTGTGCGAAGAAGAAGATCTGACCATGGAAGCAGAGTTTGAGCGGGCAATAGTCCCATACCGCCCTTCACAAGAAAGGCCCGAATTGCCAGTTTTCAGTGATTCAAATACCATCGGACTATCAAGGTAAAGGTTTCAAAACCTTGATTGATTGTGGCAATACGCATTCCTTTATCTCACCAGCTTGTGCAAGAAGATTAGGAATAGCCACAGTAGAAGCACCTACCTTGCTTGTGGAATTAGCGAATGGTCATGAGGTCACTTGTACTAGGAAAACTGCTAAGGTGGAATTCTTTTTGGGAGGAAAGTCAACTTCGGTCATATTCAGGGTCATGAACCTAGTATCCATGAGTGTTTGCTCGGAATGGATTGGCTTAAACCTAATGACGCCCACATTCATTGTGGAAATGGCCAAGTTTCCTTTCGAAACTCTGAAGGGGAATTGGTCACAACTCAAGGAGAGGCTGGAAAGCCGAAAATTCAATTGGCCAAAGCATCTCGAATTATAAAGGGAGTTAGAAAGGGACTACCTGTCTACTTGATTAAGCTTAATAAGCTAGATCAGAAGCAGGAGTCTAGTGAAGAATCTTCATGGCTAAAGGAGTACGCAGACGTATTTCCTGAAGAGTTAACAGATTTTCCACCTCAAAGGGAAGTGGATCATGAGATCAAGCTAGTGCCGCGAGCTGCGCCAATTGCAAAGAGACTTTATAGAATGTCCATTCTGGAAGCAATTGAGCTGAAGGAGCAACTCAAGCAACTGTTAGATCAAGGCTACATCCATCCTAGCAGTTCACCATGGGGAGCTCCAGTGCTGTTCCAGAAAAAGAAAGATGGAACGCTTCGACTGTGTATTGATTGCAGAGGATTGAATCAATCAACGATTAAGAACAAGTACCCTATTCCTAGAATAGATGAACTTCTTGACTATCTTCAAGATGTGAAGATCTTCTCCAAGATTGATCTCAGGTCTGGATACTATCAAATAAGGATCAAGGAAGAAGATATCCTAAAGACGGCATTCAACACAAGATATGGACACTTTGAGTTCCTAGTCATGTCATTCGGGCTGACAAATACACCTACCACCTTCTATAGGTTAATGCAAGATATCTTTAGGCCATATCTTGACGACTTTGTACTCGTCTTCTTTGAAGATACCTTAGTCTACTCCAAACAAAAAGAAGATCATGAACCCCAACTTTGCATTGTCCTTGAGACAATGAGGGCACACAAGCTTTATGCCAAGATGAAGAAGTGTCCATTCTTCAAACGTCAGATTGAATATCTGGGATTCATCGTATCAGTGGAAGGAATCTCAATGGATTTGGCCAAAGTCAAAGATGTTCTAGAATGGCCAATACCAACAACTGTCAAAGAAATACGTAGTTTTCTTGGATTGACAGGATGGTATAGGGTTTTTATCAAAGACTATGCTTTGATTGCAGCACCTCTAACGGATTTACTAAAGAAGCAAATGTCCATTGCATGGTCAACTGCCGAACAATCTAGCTTTGATAGATTAAAGAAAAGTTTGGTATCAGCACCTATCCTGAAACTTTCGGACCTTAGTAAGGAGTTTGAAGTAGTAATTAATGCTAGCACACTTACCTTAGGATGCGTGCTTTTGTAAGAAGGTCATCTTGTAGCATAATCTTCAAGGAAACTGAACAGCTATGAGAAGAATTATGCTACCCATGACCTAGAGCTGTTAGTTGTCATCCATGCTCTCAAGCTTTGGAGACATTACCTGCTGGGTAACAAGTTTACCCTAGTGATGGATCATAAAAGTCTCAAGTGGATCTTTACCCAGAACGAGCTCAACATGAGGCAACATCCATGGATTGAAGTGCTAGAGGAGTATGATTTTGAAATCAAATACCGACCTGGAAAGGAGAATGCAGTTGCCGATGCACTCAGTCACAAGGCATTCCTAGAATGAGCTCAACATGAGGCAACGTCAGTGGATCATAAAAGTCTCGAGTGCATCTTTACCTAGAACGAGCTCAACATGAGGCAATGTCAATGGATTGAAGTGCTGGAAGAGTATGATTTTGAAATCAAATACCGACTTGGAAAGGAGAATGTAGTTGTCGATGCACTCAGTCGCAAGGCATTCCTTAATTCTCTAATCTTGCAAAATCCATCAACAGCTAGATCTCTAGCCACAAAGGTATCCATGCCAAACAACCCAATACTTGAGCTAGCTAGAGAAGAAGCATGCCATGATCCAACCTATCAAAAGATGCTAAGGGAGATCCCTATTAAGGATAAGGACCAAAAGCTATAGGCCAAGCATCATGAATTCTCTATCAATAGTGGACTTGTCTACTATAGAACGAGATTATGTATACCACCAAGCCAGTCGCTCAAGCAGAAGATACTTTGGGAAGCTCATGATTCCCCTTTCTCAGGACATCCTGGCTATGCCAAGACCCTCCATGCAGTTAGAAAGAGCTACTATTGGGAGAGGCTTAAAGGTGACGTTCTCAAATATGTCAGTGAGTGTTTCTCTTGTCAACGTATTAAAGCCGAACATGTCAAAATGCCAGGAAAGTTACAATCACTTGACATTTCCCAAATGAAATGGGAATTCATCAGTATGGACTTTGTTGTTGGCCTACCCCAAGTTCAGGGAGGATACAACTCTATTATGGTTGTGGTTGATATGCTTACTAAGGTTGCACACCTTATTCTTGTTAAGAAAAACTATAAAGCCTCAGACATTGCAAGGCTGTTTACCAAGGAGATATTCAAGCTACATGGGTTGTCCAGAAGAATCATTAGTGATCGTGATTCTCTCTTCACATCACACTTCTGGAGAGCTATCTTTGAAGCCATTGGGACTCAACTCTATTTTAGTACAGCTTACCATCCCCAAACCGATGGTCAAACGGAGCGAGTCAACCAAGTCATCGAGGATATGCTAAGGGCACATTGCTACCATGAACCAAAAAGGTGGATTCAATACCTGCCACTGGTTGAGTTTGCCTACAATGCTTCTTACCAACAAAGCATTCAGATGACCCCTTTTCAAGCATTATATGGGCATGGCTGTTGAAGTCCTTTAAACTTCTCAGATCCAACCTTGAGGGTTGAAGCTTCAAGGCAGATGCTGGAAGAGATGGATGACCAAATCAAGTCAATAAGAGAGGACATCCAAGCCACCAAGGATAGACAGAAGGCATACGCGAATTTGAAATGTCAAGATAGAACCTTCAAGAATGGAGACAAGGTCTTCATTCGCGTACGCCCAAAGAAGAGTTCCCTATCCTTAGGAGATTGCAAGAAGCTAAGTCCAAGGTATTTTGGACCATACAAGATCCTCAAGTGCCTAGGACCCAATACTTATAGACTGCAACTCCCAGAGAACCTAAAGGTTCATAATGTATTCCACAGTAGCCTACTGAAGAAGTATGTACCTAATCCTAGCCATGTACTTGATGACCAACAAGTTATAATGCCTAGCCAAGGAGTCCTTGAGCTATGGCCTGACAGGATCTTAGATATTAGGGAGAGACAATTGAGATCCAGAACCTTGAGAGAATGCCTCATCCAGTGGAAAGATTATCCCAAGGAGGATGCCACTTGGATGGATGAAAGCACTCTCAACCAACAATACCCCCAGTTTTTCTCGAGATGAGGACATCTTGATTCCTCCAAGGGGGAGAGAATGTAATATTCCTACTCGTAAATATTAACTCCCCGCACGCCACATAAACCCTGTGCAAGGTTATCTTCTGCATTGTAGTTGTTGGCAATCTAATCCGTAACCTGTATGCGTAAAAATGGGACCTCCGCATTAGCAAATCGAGCCGGGGGTTCAAGTCCACATAACCATGGGAAAACACCCTCTTGGGAGGGGCAAAATGGATAATATTAATGCAAATTTTTTTATGTTTATCCCTTTCCCCCAGCCGATGCATGGCTGGAGGAGAGGGAGTGTGGGGAGGGATGGGCTTGGTGGAGTTGTGGGCTGCATGAGGAGGGGGGGAAGCCATGCAGAGGCCATATGGGGGAGCTTCTCTACCCACCCCTTAAGGCCTATATAAACCCCCCTTAGCTTAAGGGGGAAAGGTAGAGAGATCAGAGGACGACACCGTGCTGAGGGAGAGGAGTGAGAGAGCAAGCTGCCATCGCCCCTCGAGCTCAATCCCAATTCCTACACACCAAGCAGGTCTATGAACTTGCACAGCTTCTCTGTGCCCAATGCCTTCGTAAATATGTCAGCTACCTGATCCTTTGTGTTGACATAAACTAGATCAATAAGACCTAGTAAAACCCTCTCCCGCACATAGTGATAATTCACCTCAATATGCTCTGTTCTAGCATGATAGACTGGGTTATTTGCCAAGTGTATACTACTCATGTTGTCACAATAAATGACAACTGACGCGTCTGTAGGCTGATGCATATCATAAAGTAGCTTATGCAACCAAGCTACCTCACATGCAGCCATTGCTGCACCCCTGTACTCAGCCTCTGTGCTCCATAAGGCAACTGTAGGCTATTTCTTGCTGCTCCAAGTGACTGCAACACTCCCAAAAGAGAACACATATCCACTGGTAGATCGTCTATCAGAAATACTACCAGCCCAATCAGCATCAGTGTATCCATGCAACTGTATCTGAACCCTAGTCTCATAAAATAGTCCATACTACAATGTGGACTTCACATATGTCTAGCCGCATCTAAATGCAATTTCCTTGGAGCCTGCATAAACTGACTTACCAATCCAACAGCATAGCTCAAATCTGGCCTGGTAATAGTCATATAAATCAAACTTCCTACTATGCGTCTGTACATAGTAGGATCTTCGAGAAGCTCACCTGCATCTGCGCTCAACTTCACATTCTGCTCCAAAGGAACTGAAATAGGCTTACAGCCTGTCATCCCATATTTGGATAGCATGTCCAATCCATACTGCCTCTGCAAGAGCCATATCCCATTTGGTGATCTAATCACCTCAATGCCCAAGAAATAACGCAGCTCTCCCAAATCCTGCATCTCAAACTTCTACTTCAATAGCATTTTCACATGAAGGATATCTTCATCACTATCACTTGTGATAATCAAATCATCAACATAAATGACAAGCAACATAATACCTTTCTCTGTTTTTCTCACATAAAGTGAGAAATCTGCCTTGGAAATCTGAAAGCCAATAGTGACAAGATACTATCCTATCTTATTAGACCATGCTCTAGGTGCTTGCTTCAAGCCATACAAGGCTTTCTTCAACCTGCAAACAAACTCAAGACTAATATCATGCACATAACCTAGTGGCTGCTCCATATAGACCTCTTCTTGCAAATCACTATGCAAGAAAGCATTCTTTACATCCATCTGATGTAAAGACCATCCCTTTGATGCAGCCATAGCAATGACTGCTCTTACGGTTGCCATCCTTGCAACCGGACTGAATGTTTCTTCATAATCAATGCCATATGTTTGTGCATACCCCTTGACTACTAATCTTGCCTTGTATCTATTCACAAAACCATCTGCATTGTGCTTCACCTTATAAACCCACTTACAACCAATTGCATTCTTATCTTTAGGCAAAGTACCAATTCCCATGTAGCATTTGCTTCCAAGGCATCCATTTCTTCATCCATGGCTTTCTCCAATTTTTCTTTTCCCATGGCTTGCTCAAAAGAAGTGGGTTCTGGTTCCTGTATCACTTTGACTATATAGGCATAGTGAATGGCTATAAATCCATCATATTTCAGCCTATCCACAAGATACCTAGCTCTGGTAGACCTGCACAAAGTAGGCTCACTTCCAGATGCTCTCAAAACATCCCTGGTTTTCCTTACTCTAGGTGTAACAACAGAAGGGATACCCAACTCATCATCAATGCTCTGTTCTGAGCCACTGGATTCACTATCCACATGAGAGTGAACTGCATTCACATCAAACATGGGTTGATCTACCTTCTCTTTTCCTTTTCGTGATACCTGCATACCACTATCTGCATTGCTTTGAGAAGATTCGCCTGATCTCAACTTGCCTGTCCATGGTGAAGAATATGAACCACTGCTAGAGGACACTCCAGGTCCACTAATATCTTGTGACTGCTGTTGTGAATTCTGTGCAGCATTACCATTTTGTGCATCTACATCATCAATCATATTTACTGGTTTATACCAGCTACTCATCTCATCAAAAACAAAATCTCTGCTCACTCTAAACTTACGAGTAGAAGGGTTATAGCATCTATACCCTTTCTGCTGTGCAGAGAGTAACCAAGAAAGATGCACTTCTCAGCTTTTGGATCCAACTTGGATCTGAACTCATCTAGCACATGAACATAGGCAATGCAACAAAAAATTTTAAAATGAGAAATATCTGGTTTCCTACCAGTATACCTCTCCTCTAGAGTCATCCCATGTATTGCTGCAGCGGGAGTCCTGTTCATTATGTAGACTGCTGTAGCAACTGCTTCAGCCCAGTAAAAATCTAGCAAGTCTTTTTCGTTGAGCATGGCACGAGATACCTCTCCAATATGCCTATTTTTCCTTTCTACAATTCCATTTTGTTGTGGGGTATGATTGCATGAATATTGATGCTTTATGCCATGCTCCTGCAGGAACCTTACAAACTCATTTGAGAGGTACTCTCCCCCTCCATCTGACCTTAGGCATTTTATCTGCAGGCATGTTTCTTTTTCAACCATAGCTTTAAGAGTTTCGAAATGCCCAAACACTTCACTTTTCTTTTTCATAAAATACACCCAAACTTTTTTGCTATAGTCATCAATAAAAGTGATTATAGCCTCCAATAGATGCAACTTTAGTAGTCCACATATCAGAGTGGATTAATTCCAATGGCTTCTTACTCTCTTGAACATGTCTAGGAAATGGTTTCCTTGCCTGTTTTCCAAATTGACAGGCTTCACATACCTTATGCATTTCTGCAACCTTGAATTTAGGCAATCCTGCAACAATATTTTGGGCCTGCATTGATTTAAGTCGCTGTACATTAATATGACCAATGCATTTATGCCAGATATCAATATCTACAACTACACCGGTCCCATGTGCAAACATTGCTGCACTCAATTCAGGCATGTCTGCATCCAACGTAAACATTCTTCCCTTCTTCTTTCCTTTTGCTATCAAGCGACCTTTATTTTTCATATCCTCAACAAATCATCCATGAGGATTAAATCTGATCTGCAAGCCCTGCTCAACCATTTGACCAACAAAAACCAGGTTCTTGGTGATATTCGGGACATGAAATACATCCGACAAGTATTTCTTTTTCCCATCCTGCATAGACAAATGAATTTTTCCAATCTGCACAATAGGATGTGCAGTATCATTACCAGTCTCCACAAATCCTGGTTTTTCCATTTTCCTTGCATCCTGCATCCATTCTGCATGACCTGTCATGTGGTTTGACGCACCAAAGTCCACATACCACACTTCGTTTCTTTCTTCTGCACTTGTCACATAATTATTCATGTGTTGCACCATAAACAAATGGTCATTTCTGTCATCACCTTGTCTACTAGAAGATGCATAATTCCCTTGTTGCAATTTTCCATTCATGATGTCATTCTGCTTTTTATAGTAGTCTTTAGCCATATGATCCATTTTACCACAGTAGTAGCATTTAACATTACTGTTTGCATTTTAGCCTCTTTGCCATCCACCACGACCTCTTTGGCTCCCCCTGCCTCTAGAGTTACCACGTCCTCCTCCATAGGACTGGTTTTCTTGAGTTTGTTGCATATTCTGATTTCTGCCATGGCCTCCAGATCGGCCTCCTCTACCTCTGCCTCTACCTCTTCCAGCATTTGAGTAGAAGACAGTTTCTTTTGAAGTTTCTCCTGAAGAAGATGCACCACCATTTCTCTACTCCTCAGAAATTAGAAGAGCAATCAACTCCTCAAAATCAGAAAATCTTGGAAATCTTTCACGGACGGAAATGAATGTTCGGAACTGTGCATAATCCTTTCCTAGACCATTCAAGGTCACAGAAACTAAATCATCATCTTCCACTGGCAACCCAATGGAAGCAAGTGCATCTGCAATCTTCTTCACCTTCATGTGGTAGTCATTGATGCTCATACTTTCTCTTTACACATTGTGCAACTCTTGCTTGAGCTGCATTTTCCTAGCTTGCGTATTTGTGCTATACATTTTTGACAAAGTATCCCATGCCTCCTTTGGCTTACTTGCATCCTGAATATGCACAATCATAGAGTCTGAAATACTGATAGACAACCAGTACATAACTTTTCTGGCTCTCTCATGCCATCCTTTAAATGCCTGCATCTGCTGTTGATTGGGAACATTAGGAACAACTGGTTCTTCTTCATTTCCTACAAAGAATTCCCAATATCCTTTTCCCATAAGGAAATTTGTCATTCTAAACTTCCATGCTTGGAAGTTGTTCTTGTCAAGCTTTTCAGTGACAATCTGTGAAAGAGAATCAGACGCCATTACAGAACACTACAAAAAATTCTGTCACTGCAAAAAACACAGCTTGAGCCTCACAAGGGCAAATCTGCAAAACTGACGAAAGTGGTATTTGACCACAGAGTCACTTCCTAGTGACGATTTTGCATCAACATGCAACAAGGATGATTCTGTAACTCCCAATGTCTCTGCGCACAGGCATACGATGCAATTTCTATGGTAACTTTTCACCGACCTGTAGAACAGTGGTGGTCGCACAACAAAAAACATGGCCTTTTCCAAAGTGCATGTGGAAAACTTTTGCCTCCAAAACAGGCCCCGAAATGACCTCAAATCAAAAAAACAGGGCAACCAAGGGCTAAAGCCCGAACCCGCAGTATATACTACCCTCTTGCTACACCGTAAAGGGCATCTCAATTTGAGACAGTGCACTCTTGCACTTTCCCGCTATGCTACCTGCAGAGACTTGCTCCCAAAACAGAAAAATGAAAGCAACACTGGTTCTCTTACCAGAACACCACGAACTTGGTTTACTTTCTTAAGCTCCTTACCATGAACAAGGCTCTGATACCATGTCAAGATTGTGGGAGAGAAGGAAGGAGTCTCACTTGTAGCTTTCTCACTTACACAATGGGGGAATACACACAAAGGTGGAGGCTGAAAACAGTTTTCCTCTTCTTAGTTGTGTAAGCCAAAAAGAACTCTAGTATAGAGAAATAGAAGAACCCTATATATGGGTCTCAAACCAAACTCAACTAACTAAGGTATCATACTAACTGAGCCACGAACTAGAGTAGATAAGGATAGTTGTCATCTAGCTATTATTCATGGGCGGTGTACCAACCGCATCTGCAGCTAACAAGTCGGTGACATAAATGCACAACGGTCACCCTAGCATATCACGAGTGGAGCTTGATATCTCAACACTGCAAAGTATGGACCATGTGCTTCAAGTATATGATGCACAAGAAGAGAGATTAGAAACAAAAACTAATTTCAAATGATTATATTTTTTTGTAGTGGTGACAATACTAACCATGTAGTGTGCTATATTATTTGTAGTCCATGCCTTCACCATGGACATATGAAATTTAGCAACTCTCTCTTTGAATGTATTGGCATCACCATCCCTAAATCTTAACTTTTGTAAGAGAGCTGATAATCTATCTAGGTGTATCCACACTTTTGCCTTTGCAATCCTTGTTTGTCCCCATTGCTCCAATCCAAAACAGCAAGGTGCAAATTTTTCCATGCTTCATACTTCTCTAGTTGTTTTACAAGTATATTACCTTCCTCATATCGAGGTGGAGATATAAACTTCCTAGCCTTGGGTCCATCAAAGTATGGTTTACAAGGGATATTTCCACTCTTGCCCGATTGTCCTTTTTTATTTATACTTGGCCCCTGTGCAATCCAACTTCAAAGAGGCCTTGTTCTACCTTCTTGCATGTAGCATCAACTTCTAACACGGGCTGCATCTTGTATGCAAAGCATATATATTCATATACTAGCTTCTCAATTATTCTAACCAAACAATGCAATGTGCAAAAGTGAACCCTTGTTAGTGGTATTTCCAAAATAGGGCACCAATTTGATTCCATTGGAACTAGCATTCCATTTCTCATGACTTTTTGATCACGTGTTGGAGCACCTTGTTGTCTTGCCTTGGCAAGCCATTCTTTCTTTCCATCTTTCCCTTTCTTCCTAGTTTGCATGAAATATATGCACAAAAATTCTACATTCGATGCATTTGATAAACCAAACATACACTTCAATGTTTTTAAATCACTTGTAAGATGCCATTCAACTTGATAGTTCCCAAACCCCTTGATGTTTAAAATTGCTCCATTATTTTGTTGTTAATAACACTGGGTATATTAGTGAGGTTAAAAAAAACTTTAAGTACTTCATGGTCCTCCTTTGGTACTTCAAATGTTGCAAGCCACCATATGTCATTCTCTGATTTCACACTGAAGTATAAAGGATAGTTTTTATCAATGTTGGGATCCAATTCTTGATTCAGAAGTGTTGTTCAAGTTTTTGCCCCTTAATAATCTCAGTCTCATCAAGTTTGAGGACTTAAGCTTGCCTCTACATTCTTCCATAGACATATTGTAGAACTTGACCATAGCAATCATATATCCAACACAACATTGCTGGATGCATTCAATATAAAGGCAACTTCTTTGGAATTTTAGGCACATTAGTGGATTCATGGTAAAAAGATTAATAAAAGGGGTTACATCCATGATAATCTTCATCCACATCCTAATGCCATCTTGTTCATCTACATGTTTATGATAATCTTTAGGGCTATTGAATTGAGGTCCTAAAGTATAATTATCATGAGCTTGTGATGAAAATAAGTTACCCCAACTCACTTCTGATGGTTCACCTCTTTCAAAAGTAGGCATAATACACTGCGTACTTTCCTTATTAAGTGGACTAGATTGGCATCATGAGATACCCTATGAAAGTCACCAATAGGTTGGGATTCTTTTTGTGATTTGGTATCCATGTTTCTTATGGCTCAAATAAGCTCTTCAAATAGAAACGTATTGCTTTGTTGTAGTTCAAAAATGCTCTTATTCATTTGTCTCATTGATTCAACCCTTTATTTTTTTTTTCAAACCTTCATTCAATTTCTTCAAGTCAGTAGAAATCTATTCATTCATGTGGCCTAGCTCCTTGGATAATAAAAAGTAGTCATTGATTGTACATGGTTCATGAGTAGCTTCAATCCTTTGATGCATGTTGTAGGAAACTCCTATACTAATATCTTCATCTCCTTGCTCATGATTTTGAGCCTCATTAGTGTTTTAAATCTCATTAAAATCTCTAACATCATCATTCATTGCTTCTAAAATTAAATCCTTCTTTTTGACTTAGCCATTGAAAGAAGAGAGTTGTAATAGTGGATTGCTTGTTAGTAAATCCCTTGTTTTTTCCCAATTATAGCTCCAATCTAAGTTCTCTATAGATTAATAGGAAGCTTATGAGGTGGAGATATAATATTTAAAGAGGTTTCAACTTGGGATAAAGACTTAGGTGAAATAATGACAAATTGTGTTACCTTGTTATGTTGTTCAAGTATTGTCCCATTGTACCCAGTGTTAGTAAAACAAAAATATCTTAAGCTCTTGATATTAGATTGATGAGATTTTTTATTCAAAATGGAGCTTAGTAGTCCCTCTACATATTGAGCTACCAAGCTCCAACTATGGGTTGATACAAACATTTCTATAATAAAATCTTTACTACTATACACAAATTTGTCGCATCCTGTCTATTATCCGTAAATACCCTATTTAGACCTGTAGGAGCTCCTTGGGTACAACAAACCTTACAAACACATGTAGATCATGAAAAGGGATATTGGACAGCTGTGGGGATAAAAGTAGATTTGTAAAATAGCAGGTATCTATTGTGTAAACCTATAAGTGACCTATAGAAACCTCTCGATATCAAGAGAGCAAGAAATACCCTGCTCCTCTTCCACAATTTATTCCAATGTCTAAATGGTTTGACAGTGCCAATCACTATCAAAGATGATATACATGTATCTAAACTTGAAATTTACATGGACTCCAAGACTTGAGGGGTGTGCCAAGTCCCTCCTCAAGCCGGTTCATGCACCCCTTCAAGGTCATAATCAAGAAGGCAGGGTTACCTCTCTATTATCTTCCTAACTTGCTTGGCATTCACTTTGTCCTCACAGAAATAAACATAGCAAGTACATTCTACTTGGCTAAGAAAACAATGATGCTATACATTGACTAAAAATTTATTTGAATCTTTTAATGAAATGCAAGTGAAAAATATACATTGACTAAATTGAAAGAGCTAAGGATAGGGTATTATCCTTTGTAGTGATTCACTATATTATATATATCTCACTTACTATTTTTAGTCTTGTAGCATCAATGATCAACCAATAAATCAAATTCCATATTAGATACAAAATGTAGGCAATGAATCAATGCTTGCAAACCATTTTGACACTAATTTTGAGTGAACAGGAAGAGGAAATATGAAACAATCAAAATCAGAGCCCTATCTTAGGCTCTATATACTCTTCAATATCAAGTTTGATGATCAATTACTCTTAATCTCCCTTTTCCAACAATAGGATTAGCTCAATATTAGGTAATAAGAGAGATTAAAAGCATTAAGTGATAATAATGCCTCTTGTTTGTTGATGAAAATGTTAGAATATCAAGCTCCCGTTACTCTTTAGTCAATCTATCTTTATGTGTGTGACCGAAATTAGCTGGATACAACTGTACATGTGTGACATTCAATAAGTTGGTGTAGTCAGTGGCTCAACCATAGTCATACCTATCTGTATAAGTCTCTTTCACTTAGTATGATGGAAGAATAATGGAAGAAGAACAACAATGAGCTGAGGCTCATCTTTCGCTCCACTCTGTCTCTCTCCCTCTCAACCATAGTCTTTTTTAGTCATACCTATGTGTGTAAGTCTATAGGCTAAATTTAGAGTCAAAGACCTTGGTGAACCAAAGTATTTTCTTGGGATTGAGGTAGTCTCTATGCCTTAAGGTCTATGGCTACTACAGAAGCAGTATGCTCATGACCTATTACAGAAGTATGGTATGGCTGAATGCAAGCCTATGGAGATACCTCTTCATCAGAATGTCAAGCTGCAAATTGATGTTGGGAATGACATAGAGAATGTGACCATGTATCGAGAGATGGTAGGGAGCTTGATATACTTGACTATTACCTGTCGTCCTGACTTATGTTATGTAGTGGGGCTGATTAGTCAGTCCATGCAGAAGCCTCGCAAAACACATTTAGATGCACTCAAGAGGATCATGAGATATGTAAAGGGTACTATAGATTATGGGTTGTTTTATGCACATGGAAAATCCCTTGACTTGACAGGGTTTATTGATGTTGATTGGGTAGTTGTGCCTATGATAGGAGGTCAACTAGTGGTTATGCATTTGAATTGGGCAACAGTATGATTAGTTGGCAGAGCAAGAAATAGCCTAGTGTTGCATTGTCTAGTACAAAAGCTGAGTACAAAGGAGCTGCCTTAGCGGCTTGTGAAGCAGTTTGGTTGATGAAACTACTAAGAGACTTGGGAATATAGTTGGAAAGAAGAATGAGATTACATTCTGATAACCTCAACAGTGTTATGTTGGCTAGAAATCATGTCTACCATGCTAGGTACAAACATATTGAGGTTCACTACCATTTCATCAGAGAAATGGTTCTTACATGGCAGATTGACTTGATTCATGTGAAAAATGAAGACCAGGTAGCAGACATATTTGCCAAGTCTCTTGGTAAAGAAAATTTCATATACTTTAGACAACTACTTGGAGTTTATCAAATGGTTTGAGCTTGAGGGGGGAGTGTTAGAATATCAAGCTCCCGCTACTCTTCAGTTAATCTATCTTTATGTATGTGACGGACATTAGCTGGATATAGCTATACACGTGTGTGATATTCAATAAGTCCATGTAGTCAATGACTCAACCATAGCTAGTCTTGGTTAGTCATACCTATGTGTGTAAGTCTCTTTCAATTAGTATGATGGAAGAATAATGAAGGAAGAACAACAATGGGCTGAGGCTCATCTTCCACTCCACTCTATCTCTCTCCATCTCTTCCAACAAAAAAGTAATGAATGGCCTTCAACTGATCAATTCTCCACATAATCCATCCCCAAATTGATCAAGATTGAGTACCATAGGTTCAACTTTAATAAAATTTGGTCCTATAATACTTGCCCAAATGTGGCTTTAGCTTCTAGCAATGAAGAATGCTCTAATGGATTATAAGAACTCCATGCATGAGTAAAAGACTTCAATCATTGTTGGAGAAGAGCCTATGAGCAATGAAGCAATACTAATTCATGACGGAGATAAAAAATTGATGAAGATATCGTACATTCAAGGGCCCAAGAGAGTGAAAATGCCACCAATCTTAATGATATTCCTCAATGTTGGTCAAATATTGGTGGTATGGATTTGCTTCCATCACTCTTGAGTTGAGTACATCATAAGCCCCATTTATTGAGCCTCATTGAAGAAAAAATTTGAAGAAATGCATGGCTACCCTATTTTCCCCAAATTGGAATGAAGAAATTGCTTCAAATCATGCCAAAAAGCTATGATGTCAACTCAATGATGAATGTAGATACTTGTCTTCTACTTCTTGAGGCACAAGGAGCACAAAATCCATCTCAAATCTTCAAGAAATGTTCAAAATATGATTGATGTTTTGAATGTGCCATAGCTAGGATTTGGAAGAATCTTGAAGACAAGGAATGATTCAATCTCTAAAGGATTAAGCAAGAGAATACTACTTGGAGCAAAAAGAAGTAAAAACTCCATAGAATATTGAAGGAATTCAATGCTATCTTGACAATTTAGTAAGAAGAGGAGATAGAATCTATGGTTGACCTTTAAGCTTGGAGAAATCCTGGATGATCATCACCAACCTATGGAAGAAGCTTTAGGAAGTTCCAAAGGACAATAATCAACCACCAAAGATAAGATCCAAGTTGTAGTAGATGAGCAACATGTAGCCTGAAAGCATTTCACACTCATCATCCTTGGGTCCATGTGGCATCAATCCTTCACAATATGTTTTTTTTTTTGCTTGATAAGAGGTCAAGAATCATGCTAGGTTAGCCTCTCTAATGGTAGAATCCATATAAAGAAGATACGATCAATTGATCCATGGAAGCTTGAGAACAAGTTGAGAGAAAGAAGAGAAATCATTATTTAACAAAATTAATCCTTGTTTAAGCTTTTTCCTAATATTCATTACTCCCAGTCATACCAAGAACCTCCAAAATGTGTGTCTTCTTGACCACAAGCTACTAAAATGTCTAAGAACTTGCCATTTCCACTTTAGATCTTCTCCAAGGGCTCTAAATTTAGTTAAAACTAGTTGTAGGAAATCTCAACTCGTCATAGTTTGAAATGTACCAAATCCTATAACCAAATCTTGAGCCCTGGTTACCCTGAATGGTGCTAGTAACCAGATTTGGACTTGAAAATGGCCTTACCAAGAATCAAATTCAAGGCTCTGATACCATTATAAAAAACCTAATTCCCACAAAAAATACACTAAAATGGGAAGAAAGCCATATCCAGGTAGCTAGGCTACCATAAAATCATGTTAGCACTCGATACAATGGTTGAGAATCATTCATGACATGCTATATCATGATATTGTTCTCATGCTCTGGAGGGGCATGGAATCCACCCCAATGACATAGTAGCCAATGAGTATGCACCCTTAATGGTGGATGGTGAGAGGTGGAAACCTCAAATAGGAAATGTTTACAATTGGCAAAAGATGCTTGGCAAGTTACAACTTAGCCCTTTTATATCTAATACTAAAGCTAAGACTAAATATTGATTAAGGTATTCATGTAACATGCCTAGGTTGCGACACATTGTAGTAAAGGATGCCACTTGGAACTCCCATGGAATGTCACAGGGTTTGTTGGTTAGCGACTCCCGAGTCTACTCCGCAATGAATTGTATCGGCCAGCCCTGCTAGGATCGACTTGAATCTTCCTGTGTTTCTAATGGTCAAGTCATTCTATAACCTTCTAGCATTGGTCTTGAGACGATCTACTCATATTGCACTTGGCTCAAAGAGACTGGGAAATGAGAGGAATGCATCGATCAACCTCTCTACCCATAGGGTAAAGTCCCATTCCCATCCCCTAAAATGATATGAGCTAGGGTTCTACCCTACATTATCTAAGGTCAATACATCATCGTGATTTGAATGTTGCCTCCCAATTCTCTGGAACCACCTTGCTGTAGGACGGACCCATCGGGGGTTCCACCCACCCGCTTCCCTTGATAGCTTTAGTTTCCTACTTACCTAAGGGCACATTAGTGGTAACACATATAAGCAGCTTCCTTAATTAAACCATTAGTCACATGTTTCTTTACATAATTTTATACACTGACACGAAAACAGATAAAAAAATATCCTTGAAAGTAAACTTTATATTAAAATTTCAATTGAGATACGAATCCCGTCTATGGGACGATTCCTGCAATCCATAAGGATGTGCCTTATTTTCCTCCAAGTTTTCGCCCTTGCACTAGTAAGAGGGCCTTGAGATTCCTTCTCAAGTCATGTAGGCCATCTGAGTAGGACGTGGGGGTAGGGGATTTATAGTCAGAGCCCCCCTAGCACCCAAGCATCCTCCTACGAAAAGATGTTTCTCCGGAGAGGCCTCTCACGATGGGTTCGGTCCACATTCACGACGTGGCTATCAAAAACCCCCTTGGATAGGGTTGGCGACTAGCTGAGGGTTCTCAACATGTCTTTCCCAGGTGTTTCAACCAGAATCCAATTTGAAATATTTTCTTCTTATCAATTCTTTTGTTAGATGACTCATTTTCCAAACAAGTGTTCCTAAGTACAAACACAAGAAGAAGTGCACAATATGTAATAGACAATTCTTTGTTCTCTTTGTCGAAGGAAATTCTGATTTGATGCAATAGACAATTCTTTGTTCTCTTTGTCGAAGGAAATTCCGATTTGATGCAATAGCATCTAGTCTTGGCTTTATCCATGTTATTGAGTTTTTTAGAGATAACCTAATTTAGTTTTCTCACTCTTTTGAATGAAGGAGTTTCCTTGAAATGTTGATTGCAATTTGGGACATTGATTTTCCTACAATGAAACCCTATGTATTTATTTGAACTAGGGTTTGTCGTGTAATTCATATAGTTACTTAAGGACTTTGAATTACTTTTAGCTTCAAGCAAGATGGGCCTTGAGAAGAATCCTTCAACTCTTTAGGGTTTGAAATTCTTTCAACTTCCTAGGAACCCTATATATTCTATCACAAGTTCAATCTATGTTTTGTGAGATGTAATAGGATTTCCTATTATTTCAACGATGCATAAAATCTATCTATCTTAGTTGTAGTTCAATACGTATTCTTGAAACTTTTCATATATATATATATATATATATATATATATATATATATATATATATATATATATAAGTATGAAATTTCCGTGTAGTTTAACAACTTCTAAGTGCAATTTTAATTGATCACCTAAGATGAATGCGATGAATAAAATTTTCCTAGTACGCTCTTTATCTCGAAACATGCTCAATTAAGTTGTGATAATTAATGTAAACATTCTTTTTCCTCAATTTCTTTTCCCTAATACAACGAGGTGCACCTGATTCATAAGAGATGCATTTCCTGTAGTTGTGGTCCCTTGGTGGGAGTTTCAATGTTTGGAGAGATCTTTCGCCAAGGGGCCATCATTTGCAAGTGGATTCGAGAGATAAAGAAGGAGGAATGGATTTGAGATGGGAGAGCGTAAGAGAAGATGGCTTATTCAAAGACCGAGATAAGGGGAATTGAGCTAACTCTCTCCCTTGCAGCCGGTTGGGGTAACTCCTCTCTCTCTCTCTCTCTCTCTCTCTCTCTCTCTCTCTCTCTCTCTCTCTCTCTCTCTCTCTCTCTTTCTCTCTCTCTCTCTCAAGCTCCTCGCAATCTCTTGGAGGGGTATCCTTCTACCTCCCTCTCTCCATCTCTCTTTCACAGCCTCTCGGGGTATCCTTGTGCTTTCCTAATTGCTCCTCATGCCTCATATTTATAGCTAAGCAAGAGAAGAAGGGTTGTGGCTAAGAAGAAGAGCTCTTTATGGAGGGGATCTTGGAAAAATCAGCAATCTAATGCTTAAATCACAATTCTGATAGTTATGTTGGCTCCAAAAGGGGGGTAAAACCCCAAGACACAAGAGACTTGTTTAGAAATCTTCTAGGTCACTTCTTCTCTTGATGTTCGAAGTGTTGTTTTTACTGCCTATAAATTGTGATTGCAACGCACTCGATTTTGCTAATCCTTATTTTTTTGTATTTTATCTCCAAAACAAGCTGAAAAAACCACTTGCTTTTTTTTACATTACATCATGTTCTAGAAATCTCCATAGTTTTTTAGGATATCTACAATAAGTAATATCTAAAATATCTAAAATATTCTAGATTTTCCAAAAATCTAATATTTTTGGACCATCCATACTATACACATTAACACTAATGATTAATATGGCTCATAACTCTTGTTCACGTTGTAACTTTCGTGAAGGGTGGCTACAATCCTTGAAATTTTGGAAAAAATGTCAGATTACGACTTTCAATTTTTTTGTATTTTTAATTAAATAAAAATTGTTAGTTAGTTTTTACTTTAGTTAGCCTTTAGTTAGTAACCTTACTAACTTATTAATTGACTAACTAACTAATTTTTAATTGCATGAAAGTATTACAATTCATTTGCTTTATTATATTTATAAATAAAACTTGAACGCATGTGATATAGAGGCTATACATATAGTGAACCCCCTGAGACCAAGATCCAATGCTCAGCTAAAGCAATTTATGGAGGGGGTTTTTTATTGCATGGTATGCCCATGAAGATTATTTCTAATATACATTCCAAGTGTATGCGCTACTTTTTGGAAGAGTTTATTTAATAATGCTATGGGCCCAATCCTCACTTCTAGCACTTCTTACCATCCTCAAATATATGGACAAACAAAGAGAGTGAATAAGTGGCTTGAAGTTTATTTTAGACACTATTGCCATAATATATAGTCTAGTTGGGACCATTGGCTTTATCTTTCTGAGTTTTGCTATAATAATGCTCATCACTTGAGTATTGGAATGTCACCCTTTGAGGCTCTATATGAATACCAGGTCCAAGTATCTTCAACATTCTTTCATAATAATGTCAATCCTTAAGCTAAAGATGAACTTATGTGCACGGAGTCTCTTATGAAGCAATATTAAGAAAATATTCAAAAAGCCCAAGGCATAATGAAGTCTTATCTAGATTATAAGAGAAGAAATGTGGAGTTCCAAGTGGAAGATTGGGTATTTTTAAAGGTACCTAAGTATCGATACGCGTCACTCAAAGGAGGTCATGATAAGTTAGCTCACCAATTCTATGGTCCACACCAAGTGATTCAAAGAGCTAGAAACCTTGCTGATAGGCTTCAAATACCCTCTACTACTTGTATACATAATTTTTTTAATGTTTCTCAACTAAAACCCTATGTTGGACCTAAAAGTCAAGTGCTTGACGAGTTGCCACTCATTGATGAAGATGGTTTAATCAAAAGGAAGGGTTTAGCATTAGAAGAATCTACTTAGCAGCCATCCACTTATTTGGATAACTTTCCATCATTTCTTCAAGAGGACACTTGATCACAAGATAGGAAAATTATCTTTTTGTATTAAATTTCTACATTGAAAATAATTGGCCTAACTTCATCAAACTTGGATTTTTATGGTGTAGATGAGTATTATGGAGTGTTTTCTATCTTTAGACAATTTATTTGTCTTATTCAAATGTGTATATCCAGAGTTGTGGCCATTTTTCTCTTGTATCCCTATTCTATATAGCACTTGGGAATTTTTATACATAGCCATACTTGTGACTCTTCATTTCATGGAGGCTAGCAATGGAAGTTAATCAAGTTTTGTTCATTTTCTTATTCTTAGACATTGAATATTAGTTTGTATTAGTTAGTCCAGGCCTTCTTTTCATAGTGGTCAGTTGCCACTGTCAGCGATCTGCCATCCCTAGATTCTATGCAATCTACTCCATTATAACATTTATAAGTAACATCCTCAATAATCTCTTGATTGTTCCAAACATCTCCTTTGACTCTTCTTATCCTATTATTTTGAATGTGGATAGAAGTACTAATCATGTAACATTTCAAAGATTTCTCTTTTTCAAAATATTTATTTTCTTATTTCCTTTGACAAAATAGTAATCCAATGAATTTAGACAAAAATAATAGTTCTATTTTTGATTGATCATATGCATTGGAAAAAAGAATAATTATCAAAATTCCTATCTTTGTGTCAATTGTAGGATTTGGAGGAACATTTTTATGTTGTGCTAACAATTTGTTGACCATCTTTGTATCTACAAAATGTTTGTGTCTACACTCTTATCTATTATTTGGGTAAAAGAGAACATAAGTAAAAAGTTTTAAATTACTAAATAATTTCCAAAACAAGTGAGAAATTAGATGGATAGATATATAAAACTCAATTTCATTGATTTACAAATGGATTGCTTCATTGCAAAGGATTTACAAAACTAAGGACTTTAGTATGATTCCCCTTTAATTCTCATAACTAGTTGGCTATCTCTATGCATGATAGTTGCAACTTTGTGTGGATCACACAAAGATACATGTCGTTGAAGAAGCTAACTAAGTAAGACTTTGTTGCCTCTTGCATGGCCTCTATAGCTAATGATCAATAACTCTTTTCTCTTCTAATACTTATCTCTCTCACGGCCTTCAAGTGGTAGATCCTCCTCCTCCTCCCTTTCCTTGACATTCATGTTGTAGGAGGCTATCTTCATTGGCCTCCTTAGCAAGGTTATGCTACTTGTGTAGTCAATGGGGTTGATTGTTGTGGCTAAAGGGATTATTGTTGTGCTTGTGTTGTGGTGTAGGAAAAGTGCAAGGGGTTGTTGCACATGAGTTAGGCCTTTGATGGTAAGTATCCCCATAAGCCCTTTGACATGGCCATGGTGTTCTGTTTCATCTCAATTCTCCCTATTTGAGTGTGTTTTCTCACTCTCAGAAGTCTACTCCTCATCTCCACTCTCTTCATCTCCATACTCCTCATCTCAACCCTCATCAAATGGAACATAGGCCATGTCATGGTGGAGGTATCCTCATCATCATCCTCTTATGGCATCTTTATTTTATACTTATTGGACATGATATTATCTACTATCATCAAGTGACCTTTGTTAGAGGTAGAAGAAGAGCCTCTGTGATACAAGAAATTCAATAAACTTTGTCCTTGCCATGGTGGAATCCTTGCATTTTTCCTAAGACGCAAATGGGATCGTGCAAATTTCTTCTACAAGCCATTCTTGTGGAGAGAGTAAGTTAAGAGTCCTATAAATGAATAAAAAGGAAAGTACAACTATGGATTATATACTTTCTATTTAAAGGATAAGTGATTTAAGGGGATATGGATTATTACTTTCTAGTTGAGTCAAGGGGATAGGGTTTCACACATGGGGGATGGGGAATTCATGGGGTTTGTTAAAAGAGAAAGATAGAGATATTAACCAACAGAGAGGAGTTCTTTCCTCTCTTCTCTTTTTTTCATTATTTTACTAACTCATATAACTAAAGTGAAAACAACACACTAAGGTTTGTAAGAACATTCACACCAAGTACATACTAAGTCTAAAGTCACAGACTTATTTAATGTTCGCATAGTACAATTGGACAAGCTAAGTGTCACGTACACACAACCTAAAGATAGTAGAGCTGAGTTTGAAGTCTTAACACTCCCATTCAAGCTCAAGATAGCATCTGTAAACCAAGCAACTGTCTAAAAACACTGAACTTATCTTTACCCAAAGACTTGGTAAAGATATCTACAACTTGTTCATCAGTCTTCACATGCATGAGATCTACTCTCCCTATAAGAACCATCTCTATGATAAAGTGGTAGTGTACCTCAATGTGTTTAGTCTTGGCATGGTATACTAGATTCATTACCAGGAGTACACTACTGAGTGTTGAGAGTGGAAAAAGACTGAATTTTTGACTGATTTTGTTGTTTTTGAGGACTGAATGATTGATTTTTGATAGATTTAGAGTGATGTACGATTTGTAATGGAAGTATTTGAGAGTGTTTTTTATGATATTGATTATTTTTTGGAAGTTCATGATGATTCTCAGTGGAGATATGAGGTTCTGTGATGTTATGATAGGTTCTGATTGGTTCTGTATACCTTCTGTATAGCTTCTGTTTTGTTCTAATTGTCTTCTGTATGAAGCATGGATTGATGATTGATGAAGATTGAGATCTTTTGAAAGCTTATTGAATAGTTTTTGAGAGTTTGGAATGGTTTGAGTATGAGTTATGAGGTTTTGATAACCTTCTGTAGAACCTCTGTCTTTGTTCTGTCTCTACTCTGTCTCTGTACTGTAACTGTACTGTAGATGTTCTGGTGCTGTACTGTGACTGTTCTGTAGACCTTCTGTAGGTGTTCAATAGAAATTATGTGGGACTTTGGGAAGTTTTATAACATTTGGAAAGAATGAATCTAAGTTCAAAAGAGCTAAAACAAGTGGAAGAAGCAGCTGCTGAAGACTGAATAGAAGACTAAGTGACAGTGACAGTAGTGAGCTGTGAAAAGACACTGTAGTGGCTCTGGTAACTCTTCATATCAGACATACCTCTTGGGAGGTGCATCCACGACCTAAGAAGGATTATTGAGAGTTATTATGAGAGCATTTTAGTGAGGAGATGATATACTATTGATAGAGAGAGAGAGAGAGAGCTAGAGATAGTCAATTCTATCAAAACAGTGTAATTGTATATGAGAGATTGAGAGAGAGAACTATGAAGACATTGAAGAAGGATAATATGTGATTGATTTCCATTCAAAGGTGGTGTATTCCTTTGTTTTATTTGTTATATTGAAGAATTTTATGAAGATGTTGAAGATTATGGTTGATTCTATCAAATCCGTGGGAGAAATCTACTATGATGCTGCGTGAAGATTGGTTGTTTTCTTTGTTTTGATAATCAAAAGAATGAAATAAAATCTTGTTGATGTTACAAGATAGATTTTCATGCAAGATAATTCCCTTTTCCTTGGTGTTCCTCTTGGGTCTCAATGTTTTTGGCGCGCAGCCAGGGAAACTTGCCATCAACAAGCATTACAAGAGGCTGAAAATGAAGAAAATGGCATTGTCAAGAAGAGAAGAATTCAATGGATGATTGCAAAGTTCCTTCTTCCACTGAAGAGTTGGAATTTCTCATTATCAAAGCCACTTTCCACAAGAAGTTCATCCCACAATGGTGGAAACATATCACCATCATGATGCATGTTCTATGTGGTGGACTGTTTCCTCTTCCTGTCAAAGCAGCAGAAACTTGCATCTTGGTGGCAAACTATTTGGGAACAAACTGAAGAGCAGAAATAGAGAGAATGACCATCCATGGAAGATTTGGCATTCATTGAGAAGTTTCCAGACATCATCAAGTGGGAGATTGTGAAGAAGCTTTAGGAGTCTTGGTCTGTAGAGGCTCAC
Source organism: Lygodium microphyllum (assembly GCF_053477565.2). NCBI lineage: Eukaryota > Viridiplantae > Streptophyta > Polypodiopsida > Schizaeales > Lygodiaceae > Lygodium > Lygodium microphyllum. Next base: position 12,096,337 of record NC_141161.1, on the reverse strand, counting down.
GAAAACAAGAAGGAGAAGAGTTGGAATCTGTTCGTGGATGCTCAACAGCAAGATACATGGGATGCTTGGAGCACTGATAATCTTCTGTTTGTCCAATTAGCAACCCACTGGGAGTTGGTAGATAGAGTGTTTTTCACAACATACACTGTTGAAACCCTCAGAAGCTAGCATTATTATAATGACGCAACAACAATCCTAAGAAGAATAAGTTTTGATACTTTTAGAACAGAATATCTTCCCCTCTGTAGTGGTTTGAAAGCTAAATTCAGAGATGTTGAAAAGAAGGAAGTAGAGGAGATGTTGGCCAGAGAATCTATCAGAGACTGAAGCCCCCTCTGACACTATCTTGTTGAGTCCAGACCGACTGGTTGAAGTCAACCCCCTGATGAATGATACAATAAAGAGGCAAGCATTGGAAGGAGTCCAGAGGTACGTGAGAAGAGAGAAGGCAAAAATCAAAGCTAAGAACAAGCTCGCAACAAAACAGAATCCTCCTTTGACACCCTAAAAGCACTCTTTACAGAAGTCCCCATGGTGACTCAAGGTCCCCTTCCTAGTCAGATTCGTCCTAGAAATATTGATGATAGGCTAGCAAATGTAGTTCCATTGCCGATTTTTAAGGGAGAGTACAATGAAGACCCTGATCTTCATGTAGCAGAGTTCATGGTAGCATGTGTGGCTAACAATGTCAGAACCCCTAAGCATTGGTTAGCAATATTCCCCACCACTTTCAAGGGCGCGGCGTTTCAGTGGTATGAGAGACAAGCAGCAGGAGCTTTTGGCACATGGGACGACCTGAAATTGGCCTTCCTCACTAAATTTAGGTGTGAAGGTTTTGAAGAGCGGATGCGAGAGGAGTTCATGAATTTAAGTTGGTCCTCTGGAGAAAGAGTAGAAGCTTATGTCTCGCGAAGGGAATCCATCCCAAAGAGATGGACCAACCATCATTTGGATGAAGGTATCCAGAAAGGAGTGTTTCTCAGGGGCCTACAACCCGAAGTTCACAAGTTCCTGGAATTGAGAAGACTAGTCAATCTGCAAGCTACAGTGGAAGGTGCAAGATTGCATGAAAAAGTTGAAGCAAGGCTGTCAATGACTCCAGGAAGAGGAGTCTTACCTCCTCCAATGCCTGGAATGGTATAACCACCAAATGCAGTCCCAGGGACAGTTCCCTACCCTTATCCCCAGATGCAAATAGTGCCGCAGTATAGTGCACCTAATCCAGTGTGGTCACCACAGACGACAGTGCCTCAAATTATGGTTCAACCACAACAACAGTGGTCTCAAACAGTTCCTCCAATGGCGAATCAACAACAGTGGAACCCTATCAACTGTAATCAACAACCCCAAGTTACAACAAGAGCTCTAAATCAGAGCCAGAGCAGAGGACCTTCTAGATCTACCCAACCGGTGTATGCAGTAATTACAGAAGCTTCCCAAAATCCCACAACAAGCACTTGAGGAGGTGAAAATTTGAAGGACTACTTATCCAACTCAGTTGCAAGTATCAAGAAAGAGCTTCTGGCTGTGATTACAGAGCAGCTAGAGACACTAAAGGTGAATACCGCCAATATATCCACTCTTGCAGGAGCTGGAAGAGATGTGATGCGCTCTAATACATGGTGTGGGAAGTGCCATCAAGCGGGACATTTAGCCACTGAATGTACCCGAAAACCAACCATTCCTCGAGCCTTCTGTTCCTAGTTTTTGCGGAAGAACCATGTAGAGGATATTTGCTCTCTGAAAGAGATGCATGAATGAAGACAGAGGACTTCAGGCAGTCGGACTGCCACATGGCAGTCCGACTGCACAGTCCGACTGGAAAAGATTGCCACCTTAACAGCACCGACAAACCTCAAGCAATTGAGAGGATTTCTTGGCCATGTGGGCTATTACAGAAGATTTATTGCACATTTTACAACTAAAGCAGCCCCTCTACATAAGCTCCTAGGAAAAGAAGCTAATTTCTTTTGGACGGATGACTGTGAAGAAGCCTTTAATACCCTAAAACAATGCCTGATCCAAGCACCTATTTTACAGCCTCCTGATTGGACGAAGGAGTTCCATGTGCACACAGATGCATCAGTTGAAGGGCTAGGTGTTGTCCTATGTCAAAAGGGCCTTCTAAATTAGATCAAAAGATATATTATGCAAGCCGAAAGGTCACTAATAGGGAATGGAACTATACAGTGAACAGAGCTTGAGTGCTTGGCAATGGTGTTTGCGCTAGAGAAGTTTCGGCACTATCTATTGTCCACACATTTCAAGTTCTATGTGGATCATGAAGCCCTGTCCTTATTGATGAACAAAGCAGATGTTAAAGGATGACTGATGAGATGGTTGATCTTATTCCAAGAGTTCGACTTTGAAGTAGTCACTAAGCCTGGCCGTTCCCATGTCCTAGCCAATCATCTATCACGGATCCCTCAAACAGAAGAAGAGGAATAGGATGATCCATACCTTCCTGATGCTTCTTTGTTTCTAGTTGAAACAATTACTCCTTGGTATGCAGACATAGCCAATCTCCTAGCAACTCAACAGTATTCTCCTGGCATCTCAAGCCGTGAGAGGAAGAAGCTTCTCTTAGAATCAGCCCCCTACACTTTGCTAGGCGGTGCACTGTACAAGAAAGGCAAAGATGAAGTGCTGCGAAGATGTGTCGCAGGAGAGGAAATCGGCATAGTATTGAAAGCATGCCATGACGAACCATGTGGTGGACACTTCGCAGGAGAAGCGGCAGCCAGGAAGGCTCTATTAGCAGGATACTGGTGGCCAACCCTCCACAAGGATGCATGTGATTACTACAAGATATGTGATGCCTGTTAGCGAATGGTGAAACCCACCAAAACAAGTGCCATGCCACTGCAAACCATTCTTCCCTTAAAGCCGTTTGAGAAGTGGGGGATTGATTTTGTGGGTCCCATTGATCCACCTACCAGACGGAAGCAGAACATATACATCCTAGTATGTACGGATTATGTCACAAAGTGGTGTGAAGCTAAAGCCCTAAAGCGGGACGATGGTAATAGTGTCGCAGTGTTCATGTACGAGAATATCATCACCCGTTTTGGTAGTCCCCTCAAGCTGGTAAGTGATAAAGGGACTCATTTCCTTAACAAAATCATGGAGGAGCTGACGGAAGTAAGATCCGCCATCGTAAGTCCACTCCCTATTACCCCAGAGCCAATTGCCAACTTGAAGTCACCAATTGCATTCTTTGCTTGATTCTAACAAGAACGATTGACGCACATTGTCGCGACTGGGATGATCGACTTACAGAGGCCCTCTGGGCATACAGAACCTCCCATAAGGCAGCTACAGGACAGACCCCTTTCCAGTTAGTGTATGGTACAGAAGCTAACTTCCTTGTTGAGCTGGAATTGCCCTCCTTGCGAGTGGCAGTTAAAGAACGCTTGGGAGATAGTGAGTCACTGCAACACTATCTCCTGCACTTGGAATGCTTGAATGAGATCCGGTGGATGGCCCTACAGTGCATGGAAATTACTCAAGCGCGACGCAAGGCCTATCATGACAGTTTCATCAAGCACAAGGAGTTCAAAGAAGGTGATCTGGTTCTAGCCTATGATTTGAGATTTGGCAAGTTTCCTGGCAAGCTTCAACAATGGTGGATGGACCCGTACAAGGTACTGGCCGTCAATCCTAACGGCTCTGTTCAGGTGCAAATGGTTGATGTCTCTGATGATCCTTTCTTGATTAATGGATATCACTTGAAGAAGTATTTTCCTCCCTGGGGATCTTGACAATCACAGTCGACCTACCCTTTCCCTTTTGGGCATCGCACTATCCTTCTTGTCATGCTTTTGATAGCCCTTATGATTCTCCTCATGAGGCAGTCTCGTTTTGCTACCCCCTCGCAGAAACATCTCAATCCGACATTGTTCTCTTCTTGTCTGATCCAACACCTCTGGCGAGATTGGTCCTGATATATGGTATTTCTACCATTCCCTTTATTTATTTATTTTTAAAAAGAAAAAAAAGGAGAAAAAAAAACAAAAGAAAAAAAAAAACAACAAAACTGTTATGAGAGAAAAGGAAGAAATTCCCTATCATAACACGCCTCATTCCAAGAAAATGTGGAAACACCCTTGGGCGAGAAGCTGACTGTGGAAAAGGTGGTAACACCCCGCAATTCAGGGTAGCTGACTCACCAGCAGAACCTCTTCAACAACAAGCAATTTGAAGCCACCTCCCTTGGTGCGCTGTCTCTACAATATCAATCTGACTGCCCTTCTTAACAAACGACTCTTTTTACAACTCATTGAAGTATGAGATGTGTGGGCTGCCTCCCTGGGTATGCCTCCTCCTTAAGATCCTGATAACACCAACAGTCAACATGATCTTCATCACCAACCCCTTGAGTGATGTGAGCTTTCATCCTAACAGGATGGGGATGTGAGTATGGGTTGCCCTCTGTATCTATCAGAGAGTGAGACAGAGGGTGGGGTGAGTGACCAGTCTTTCCCTTTAAATCCAATGAGAGGTGAGATGTGTGAATGGAGTGTTGCACGCATGGGATGGGCCTCTCAATGCACAAAGCACGATTTGTTCTTGTGCACTGCACCATAAGGCTCCCTGGCCTTCCTTCTTGCACTGTATGCCAACACTGGGCGGGATGCACAGTTGCACCATCAAATGCGCACAAGGCATACAACCTTTGCGCAAGTGACCGTGAGGATTACATCAACCGGTTTCAGGACATGGCTACCCTCTATATCTTTCAACAGAGCGTGAGACAGAGGGTGGGCTGAGTGTGACTGGAGTTTCTTCAATCAATTATTGAGAGGTGAGGATTGAGGGACGTTATGACCTTTAGAGTCAGGTACGCTCCCGTTTTTCTATGCACCCATGGGCTGGGTTTCTGCCATTAGCACAAGACACATCACTTTGTTCTATACACTGCCCTACAAGGCTCCCTTGCCTTTCTTCTTGCACCTATGCCAGATGGGTTGAACGCACCGATGCACCATCAATTATGCACCCTAGCATACTCCCTCTACACCATTCCTTTGTCGATTCCTAAACCGGGTGTGAGCTTTGGGTTTCCTCATCATTTCCTCGCGTGATATTAGTCATGGGGTGAGTGACTGCTCTTTCATTCCATATGAGTGACCGTGAGTTAAGTGCAACATTCCTCATCATCAAAAAATTTCATGTGATTCCTTCAACCAGCTACCTCCCTGGGTGCTGCCGCGTGGTCCCTGCCACGAAGGATGTGTGCCGTGAAGATACCTTGGTACCTCCTATAGCCGACAACGACAGTGGACGTGCCATCGACAATCAACCTTGATTCTCAACAACATGGGCCAAGTTTTTCTAACCCTACACCTTCGATTGTCAGTGGCGGTCATGTTTTAAGTGTGGGGACGTTAGTGGTTGGCCTGTTGTGTGGTACTAGGTCCTTGTTGCTTGGTCAACCCTATCCGTTAAGGTTTTAAGTGTGGGGACGCATCCGTGCACGTCTACATTGCATATCCCTTTGCATTTGCCTTAACCTGATAATGCATCTATGCCTGCCCTACTTTTACCCTGATGGGGTCCCTTCTTCGCCCACCTGTCCATTTTCAACCCACCCTTGGGGCCGTTCCCTTGCAGTTTTTCTTCATTCCATGATTTTGCTATCTTTCCATGTGAATGTACCCTACGTTCACCGAAATTCCAATCCCAACTTATAGCCCTGTTCATCCCTTTGAACTAATCATTTTTCCTTTTTATCGACCCCTGTTCCGACAGACGATTCTCAAGTTGTTAATTTTTGACGTATTTTGTGTAAATTGGACAGTTTTCCATGTAAACGCATCTTGCTTGCTTCGGAACTCTGATCTGATGAGTAAGGCCTGTCCTACCCTTTCTCCCTGACATTTTTCCTTTTTAATCCGTGTCATTTCGATGCACAGTTCATTCGTTATTAATTTTGCGAGTTTTCGAGTCTTTTTCGTGCTTATTTTTCACAATTTTCCATGTGAACCTGCCCTATTTTCACCGAAATTCCAGTTTGATTTGATAGCGGTGTCTTGCCAGCCTTTTCCCCGCTTTTTCCTTTTTCCTTCCCCCTTTTTCGACTATCGAATTTTTAGTTATTAATTTTTTCGAGCGTGTTTTAATTTATTTTTCATGTTTTTTGAATGTGAACCCCTCCTAATTCCCTCAGAACTCAGTTTTGATGTGGCAAGCTTGTGCAACCCCTTCCCTTGCACATTTTTCCTTTTTTCTACCTTCTGTTCCGATGAACCGATTTTTTATTATTAATTTTTGACCTCATTTTCGTGTGCAAATTTTCCATTTTTTCCATGTGAACGCGTCCTATCTCGGTCGAAATTGTGTTTTGACGTGATTGGGGGTATTGGCCACGTTCTTTTGCACATTTTTTCTTCTTTCCCTGCATTTCGGCAAGTGGATTTTCCGATATTAATCCCTGTATGTGTTTTCAAGCTTGTTTTTTTGCATTTTTCCCATGTGAACGCCCTCCTTTTCCTCCAGACACCCCGTCTTACTTTCTATCGTGTTCCCCTCCTCTCTCGGCCCCTTTTTCCGATTTTCGTTTCGATGAACGGTTTCTGAGTTATTAATCTTTCTTTGTTTTTTTCGTGTTCTCGCGTGCCTCGCCTTGCGCATGAACGCGTGCGTTTTCGTTTTTCCGTATCTCGAGATGCCCCCATCGCGTCCGCGACTTGCGTGTCGACGTCCTCGCCGTGTCAAGTCCCACCAACACAAATTTTTTTACCTCCGCCCCGCGCATGCGCGCGGGACGGGGGCGTGCCCCCTTTCCCTCTCTTTTCTTTCTCCCTTCATTTATTTATTTATTTTTAAATCACACCCCCCGGGACCTCCCCCACTTCCCAACCACCCCCCTCTCTCTTCTTCTTCTTCTTCTTCTTCTTCTTCTTTCTTCTTTCTCTCTCCTACCCCTCTTTCTCTCTCCCCGACCCTCCCCCACCCTCTCACCTTCTCCCTCCACCCCCCATTCTTCCTCCTCCTTCTGCGCCTTCCCCACCCTACCCTCCCCCCATTCTTCCTCCTCCTTCTGTGCCTTCCCCACCCTACCCTCCCCCATTCCTTCTCCTTCCTCCTGCCCCCCATTCACCTCCTCCCTCCACCCACCCCCTTCCTCCCCCTCCCCCTCCCTTCCCCTCCCTCTCTTCTTCCTCCCCTCCCTTCACCCCTTTGCCTCCCTCCTTCCCCTCCTCCCTCCACCCTCCTCCCACTCCTTCCTTCCCTCGGCGTCTGCCGCCGTTCGACTCCGCGCGTCGCCTCGGCTCAACTCCGTTTGCCGCCGTCGGACTCGTCGGCCCGCCCCAGCTCAACTCCATCTGCTGCCGTTGAACCTCGCCCGCGCCGCCCCACAGTGCGCCTCCTCTCTGTCTGCCGGTCTCCGCCCGCGCCCCGGCTCTGCACCCGCCATGCTGTCTCCTCCCACTGGCCTCGCCCGCGCCGCCCCGGCTCGCCACCTCCTCCGTCGCCATCCTCGCCACCACTCTCTCCTCCCTCCTCCCTCCTCCTCTCCCTCCTCCTCCCTGTAACTACAGGTCAGTCCACTAACCACACATTAGTCACCTAACCACACCTAAGTTAACTAACCACGATTAACTTAACTAACTTTACTTCAGTTTAACTAACCTTACTTAAGTTAGGTTAACCTTACTTAAGTTAGTCTAACCCTACCCTAGTTACATTTACCTTCCCTAGTTACATTAACCCCCCTAGTTCAACTAACCCTACCCTAGTTAGGTTAACCCCCCTAGTTCCACTAACCCTACCCTAGTTAGGTTAACCCCCCCTAGTTCAACTAACTCTACCTTAGGTTAGTTCAATTAACCCTACCTAGGTTAAACTAACCCTAGGTTACTTAACCCTACCTAGGTTAACTAACCCTACTTAGGTTAACTAACCCTACCCTAGTTAAACTAACTTTAGCCTAGTTAAACTAACCCCCCTTAGGTTAGTCCCCACAGACTTGACTTAGCTTACCTACCTAACTTAGACTAACCCAGACTAACCTGACTTGCCTTGACTTAGCTTACTTACCTAACTTTGACTAACCCAGACTAACCTAGTTCCCTTTGAGTAACCTGACTTGACTTAGTCTGACTTGCTTGATTTACCCAGACTAGCAGGACAAAGCTGACTTAATTTGACCCTACTTACCCAACTAACCTAATTTTTCTAATTTAATTGATTTAATTAATTTATAAACTCATTTTCACTCAAAAAAAATTCTAAAAATTCCCTTAGATTTCTATCAATATTTGGAAATTTGTCAAGTGGAAATTTCCACCCAAAAAATTACAGAAAATTAAATATTTACCCATTTATTCAAAATTACCTAAAACAATGCAAAAAATTCATTTAAAATTAGTAAAAAATATATTAAAATTCTAAAAAATTCCAAAAAATTACACCCACCCCCTGACCTTTTTCTATTCATTTTTAGCTTTACAATATTTTCATATAAGGCACCAATTTTTTTTAAACACAAAAAAATAATAATAAATTAAACATAAAAATCCGAATCTTCTTTTCATACCATAAATTCTGGATATTTCCTAACTGGCTGAAATTTTCTTTTTCCTTCATTCCATATCCATATTTAATTATTATTCATTTTGAAAAAAAATATAGAACCACATACAATTTACTAAAAAACAAATCCATAAAAACACACATAACTCCAACCACCACACATAATACCCCTCAAATATCAAATGCACAATATATAAAATTGAAAAACAGAAAATAAAAATCATTAATAAAACATAATAAAAAATAAAAAAATAATACTAAAAATCAACACATCCACTAAGGTGTTGTCTTTGTTGTTCAATCAGTGGTCTTTACTTTTCTTTTACTGGATTCCTTGCTTTTGGAGGACTCTTCTGTGCACCTTTAGGCCATTGCATACACACCCCTTCCAGGTATTTATTTTATGTGCTTTATTTATTTTTATTACCCCCTTAATCACAAATTAATTGCTAAATTGAACTATTGATTCACCCACATTTTCCAAGCGCATTCGCGCTAAACACACCATTTCATAATAAAAATCAACCAGCCATTCACTTTGCACGCGCTATGTGCGCTTAAGAGGCACTTTAATTTATAATAACAATGAAGCAGCCATCACAGAAGCACGTGCTGGCAAAAAAACACTCCACATCACTCTTAATTTTTAATTAAGGAATTTGCATTTAGAGACCCAGTCTGGGCATCGTAGTCCGGGTTGCGCTAACGCATAGTTTCACCTTAATTGTAATTACAATTTTAAGAAGGAACCGCCGTTTTCTTATTAAGGTTTATAACCTAATAAAATGTCACCCATTGTGAATAATTTATTAAAATGAACCCTTCATTAAAATAATTCCCCTTCACTGCACTTTCTTTCCCTTTTTAATAAACTCGCTTCGTGGGATAGGCACGTAAAAGTCTATTAGTTGCCACTGAAGGTCTCGGTTATGGTCCAGTCTTGATGTATATTTTTATGGTAGTCTGATTTGTCTATGTGTTACGATTACGGGTACAGTGTGTAGTGTTTTTTCTTTATTGCCTGATACGGGGATTTGGGTGCTTGAATGTTGCATCGCATGAAGCTTTCCGTCGCATATGTGTAGAGGTCATGCCAAAATTTTTCTAGGCTGTGTATTTTCCGAGGTGGTACTTGGGTTAGTTACGTCTATGTTTGTATGAGTGTCTTTCTTTTTGGATTGATTCCTTTTTGATAGCCTTTCTTTGTTTTGTAGGCATTCTTTGTGACTATCTGTGTTGTGGTATGTGTGTTTACCATCTGAATGGCGCCTCACGCTCCTCCCCCTATCCAGTATGTCCCACTGGTCAGTAGGGATTACTCTTCCCTACTCACTTTTGAGCCTCTCACGAAGGCGGGACTCACGACTTTCATGGCTGCCTCCTTTCCCTTACTTCCAGAGGATCCATCGATATGTGATGAGTTCTTGGCCTCATACAACAAGAAGTCGGGATTGGTCCAGGGTACTTCCATGACTTTGACACCTCGAGGGTTAGGGAAGGCTCTGTCTCTTCCCTACAAATGTGAACCCTTTGTTACAACTCGTTAGCTCTTCTCTAACGATGAGATTTTGAAGCTGTTACAAAAACAAACCAAGGAAATTCTGGATGTCAAGAAAGTGATCAACACTTCAGGAGTTTCCTTTTCCATGATCACTGATCCTGTATGGAAGTTGGTCTGCCAGTTCCTCCAAGACAGGTTTATGCCTGCAAAAACACCATCCCATTACTTATCCAAAGAGCTCTTTACAGCTTCAAGGATGGTGTTAAAGGGAGTAGCTATTGATTGGAGCACTTACCTACTCACAAAGATGGATCAACATTTCGTTAAAGTAACCAGGGGAAATGTTACTAATGTCACCTATGGATCCTACTTGTTTGCCTTCTTGACCTACTCAGGTTTACAGACGAGTGTGCCTCCACCTCCTCCATCTAATCCAGTACCTCCTCCTCCACCTTCAGATGAGTCAGAACCAATTGATATAGAGAATCAGGATTCTCCTCCTCCCCTGGTCATACAGCACAAACGCTTGAAGCGGGTAGTAGATAAAGCTCCTTCAGTTCTTCCTTCAGTGCCAATTCCTGCTACATCTGGTAGTGATCTCCCTGCTTATCTCACCTGTAACAACCTGTTCAGAGCACATAGAGAAGGTTCCTTGGACATATCAGTTCCCTCATTGAACAGTCTAGTCTCGGGAGATGCCATTCCTTTCCTATGTAAAGACATTCAGAGTTCAATTGAACTATTAGTGACAGCCTGTGTTCAACAACTATATGCTTCCTTTTATGAAGAGTTGATGTAGTCTAAAGACCAGTTGCATAAGGCAACATCCAAGTTAGCCTCTGCTAAGGATACCCTAGCAGATCTGTTTAAGTAGATGGAGCAACAAACCCAACTAATTGAAACCCAAAGAGATGAGATATCTTCTTTGAAGATTCAGTTAACAGAGGCTCAATCAAAGGTCACTAGAATCTCTGAGGAGAAGGAGAGGATGTCCAACGAAGCGCAAGAGTTTCAAACTCTCTTAGATGCAAAACTTTCAGCCTTACAGACTACTAATGACACAGTGGAATCCCAAGCTTCCCAAATCAAACAATTGCAAGACCAACTGGCAAAGTCACGGTCTGTTCCTCCAAGCCCTAATGTTCCCTTGATTCCTTCTCTCTCACAATAAGACTTGGATGTTCTTCAGAGACAGGCTACCTTGTGTCCTCTATTCCAAGCTAAAGTAGAAAGATTGCAGTCCCGGATGGATTTGCTATGGTCTACATTTGAACATTTCCAGGAATATGTTCCTTCGGACCATTCTTTCTTTGTCCACTATCAATTACACAAGTTGGCCTTTTACATGAATCTTTCAACGATGGATCTTCCTCTTCTAGAGGATGGTTGGAGTGGGGCTTGGTCTCCTGAGTTGCTGACAGAAGTGGTCCGTATGATATTTGAAGATTCTGTCACGACAGATACCATGTAGATGTCATATATGTATCTACGGGGAGATTTGTTGATTCCAAATGAAGTGGATATGGCCTGGAATGTGGGAGATGTGGTTTTACAAGCTGTTTTGTATGTCAACTATTTGGAGTTGCGAATAGATGACATGTTCCAGAGTTACTCCTCAAAAGTGGCTACTTGCCCTGATAATTCCTGGCACTCAATGATTGATTCTGTGGTCCTGAACACAGCTTCTACCTATGTACAGAGTACTAACCAACTGAGGGTGGATCTCTTAGCTCACCTTTTCAAAAATAATCCATTTGATTCCACATTTTTTGATGCTGATCAGAGAAGATCTATCTTAGGTCCCTCTGTTCCTAGCCTATTGTATTACCAACAAATGGCTCACCGTTATGATATATATCTTTCCCTCTCTCAAACCAATTCAACGGCCATCTTACCCCTTCTTTTCCAACCTCAATCTTTTCCTCAAATTCCCATATTTACATACTGCTCTTTTATTGAAGATAGAGTATTTTCCCCTTCTCCACCATGTCCTTCTCCATCCATTCATGTACCTTCTACCTTTCCTATTTATCAATTAACACCCTTCCTAAGTGATTCCTTAATATTTTCAGCCACTCCTTCTTTAACTTATTCCTCCTTTTATGATTTTGCCTACCCATCTCTTCATCCACTTTTCCTTATTCCACTTCCATCTCCTGCCACTTCTATCTCTCAACCCCCTCAGTTGGTTAGTGCATATGAAGGGTTTGATCAGTAGATTCCAAGAAGAAGAGGATGGAGCTTGAGTGATACTCTTACAGGAACTCAAATAAACTGGCCAATTATTCCAAGAGATTGGACAACTGCCAGTCAAGAATACCAAAACTATATTCATTTTGCTCACCAATATTCACAATCTCTGGATCCTTCAGTGAGATTGATAGCTCGTTTTGCTTGGTATCTAGCATACATGCATAGGCATTCCCATAGTGATCAAAAGGCCATTCCAAAACTTTGTATGAATGTCAATGTGAACATTGACTCCCACTAGTTGGATGTCCTGTATTTTCATGCCCTATGTCTCCCTAGCAGATAACTTGTCTTGCTAGAAAGGATGTGCTGCTTGCAGTTCTTTCAAAATCCTCCCAAGATATTTGTAGATGAATCCTTCTCCATGGATCGCTTCCGAAACCACCAAGATTTCAAAAGGGATCATCTTCATTGATGCCTTTGCAATGTATCTTGGATGATTCTTAATGATATATCTCTTTTTGGAGGTGTCATTCAGATGGTTGTGTTAGTGTTAGTGTATGTGTTGTCTTAATTGTATGTGATGAGTTCATGTTGGTTGCGAATACTTGTTCGAGAGCTCTTTTCAAAAGATTTCTGGTGGATGACAAGCCTATGGTGGAAAGCTTAAGAGAACCTCTTATATCCTTTAAAAATTTGTTATGGCTTTAAATGATTAATCAGATGAGTTAATGAATAATGAAGTTTTCCTTTGGTAGTTTTTTCTCTCATATACAGGTGATAAGTTGGGGTCGTGTTTTAGAAAGATTATTGAAGATCTAACAAAAGACAAAATTGAGCTCTTTAGTGAACTTATATTCTTCTTTTCCTTAGGTTGCGAGGACTCTTCCTTTCTAAGTGTGGGGATATGTTGAGAGTG